>NW_026856821.1:0-378510 GCF_026571515.1 Ruditapes philippinarum | reverse complement strand
CCCCCATTCCGGCATCAAATCGGGATCATGCTGTTCGCTATCAGTTTGCGCGGATGCGCAGGCTGGTCTGGATCCCTGCTGGTCACCAACGCACTATGTTGGTTTTGTCGAGACGCGGCTCAATAAATATTATCAAAATAAGATGCACATGAAAGAATAATGGAAAGGAGAAACATATGAATGAAGGAAAGAAGATAACCAATAATGGAAGTGTGATGGACATAAATAAATGAAATTTAACACATGGAAATGAAAAGGTGATATGAAAGATGGATTTTCTTTTTAAAAAAAGGAAGGGAGATAGAAATGAATGAATGAATGAATGAATGAATGAATGAATGAATGATGAATGAATGAATGAATGAATGAATGAATGAATGAATGAATGAATGAAAGAATGAATGACAGGAAATTAATCAATCAATGAATCAAGCTAAAATGCATCCTCACGCCATAATTTTTTTTATGAAGTTTTTTTTTTTTGCTTCAATAAAAAACATATTTTTTAACTCAATTATTAATTTCTATGGCCTTAGAGGACAGAGTAAGTTACATATATCTGAACATGTCAAACTTACTAGTCCAACGTCATTCTTTATATAATAAACACCCCCTCACAAATTTAAAACAAAACCTTAAAACAACTTTGAAAATGATTTTCTTTGAATACAATGAAAACGTATGAAATATTTCATTCATTGAAGGAAAAAAACTGCTGTTTTAAAGATTTTGTTTTACCTTAGTTATGATAAAAGTCAAGTGAACCTAATTTGAACAACAATCAAGTTGGCTTCTGGCAATCAACCAATACAGTATCATATGAGATATTACAATCACCAGAAAAACTTGTAAAATATGATCCCTTGACAATGTACATACAACTTTACAAACTGCTAGTTAGCTTGTCTGCTTCAAAGAAAAAGTCGAGCTATTATGATCTATGTGCCGTAATTGTTGTCATTTAAAAAATTATCAACATGAAACTTGGAATACATGCTTATCATGACAAGGTGCAGTTGTTAGACAAAAGCAATAATTCTGAAAAGATAATGCACCGTTTTTAACTTGCATTTAACAGGCGAGCGTTAACACTGCATGCGTTCCTCTTGTTTACAATGACTAGAGGAGCCTTTTAAATTTCTACGTATTATCATTTTCAGCACCTTTATTAGAACACAGTGGTAATAATCATTATTAAAATAATGTTTATTTATGTAATCATATTTCCTGTAAACTTAACATTATAGACAAGGTTGAACTGACAAAAATACAAAAATAATCGGTCATACAAGGTAGGAGTGATTTTCCTGACTGATTTTATTACATATCCTAATTTGTAAAGCAGACACCTTGGTTTTAACACAATTCATCTTCAAAGTAACAACTGTCTTACAAACAAGATTTGACTAAAAAATTAAGATTTTCTAAATCACCAATCATTTAAATAAACTGATTTTCAAGGGTAACTTACCCTTACATATATTTTCAAGAAGAACTTAATAGTTGTCTCCCTTACAATACTTAATTTCTGATTCACCAAAGGAGCTCACTCTTCCAAGAATAATTCAACTAACAAAATTTAAAAAAAAAATAAAAAAATCTCTTACCTGTAAATTGTAGCTTGGAAGCCAGTAAGTCAATCTGTGTGCTTTTTACAACTTGCAAAAAAGCCAGTTTATAGCAGACGTCTTTTAGTGGACACCATAATCATTTCCAAGTCTCTGTGATAACTTTCGGACAACACTCCCTTCAGGCTCTCCCACTCTCTTCCTGCGTCTGAAAAAAATCCTTCCGTAGAAACCTGCCTACACTCTTACATTTCACAATCCCCTTAACCAATGAAATTTGATTTCAAAAATCAATCTAGATTTTTACAAATGGCATTGTGGACATTCATAGCAAATCAATGTACTGTATTTCATCTCTAAGAATTCCCGAAGGAAAAATATTTCTAACATTTTTTAGTGTTTTAAAAACTGAATTTGAATACAATATCATGTTGTCATTTGATTATGGAGTTGTAATAAAGTCTTTATTCAAATAAAGGGAAAAAAAACCCAACAAACTGTGGTGCCTTTATGAATTTCAAAAGATTACAAAAAAACAACAAAAAACTAGCAATACAGAAATGATGCCTGCCATTGGTCACTTTTAAATAAGAATCAACCAATCAGAAACCTTTAACATTTTGTCAAGATCATATTTTAGTTGGGTGTTCAGTCACACCAACAAGTTTATTACTGCAAAGGCCGGTGCTTGAGGGCATGGGGGATGTTATACTTTATCATTATTCCTCATGTACACAAACAATGTCTGCAATTTTTATGTAATTTTGTTGTGATAAATGCTTCTGAGGGATCACCCTTTTTCAAGATTTCTAAATTTACTGTTGGAGGTAGACCCCTGGTGCATATTGTTCCAAGCATAAAAGGGCACCCGAGTAAAACCACTGACCTTCCATCAACATGAGAGAAAAGAAGGCCCAGTGATTCTAAGGCACCAATCTAACCACCCTACCATGCTGTCTGCCATGCAACACTGCCAAAATGGCTGACTGGTATAAAAACCGAGTCCTTAACCTCAAATCAGTCATGACCCTATTGCAACAAGCAGCATATATGTCATGGAATTGTTGCAGGCAAAAATTTTGGTGTTACAGATGAAAATACACAAACATATTTATCTTTTCCACCTGTCACAAAAACATTTGGCAGACCTCCATTCTAGATAGATAGTTTTTCAATGCTTCTCTCTTGATCTATACCTTCTAATGTATGTTTTATCTTGCTTCTTACGTAAATTTCATGACACACTTGAAATAAAGGTAAAACTCTAGAATTAAAAGTTTCAGTGCTTGCATTTTTTTTATTCATTTTTCATGGTTATTTGTTTGCTCTCTTTGAGATTCTTCATTTTTGTGGGGTTTTTTTGTTGATACAAAAACTATTTTTACATAAAAAGAATTACTTAGAGATGAAATACATGTCAATATTTTCACACATCTTTTTAACAGAGTTTGACAAATATTATTTCATCGCAAATTTTCTTTTCTTAAATATTAGAAAGGTTATGATATTTAAAGAGCTCCACTGTGGTCCAAAAAGCTAAAAACATAAAATTTTAATTTGTTACATCAATCAGATTGGGGGCTATGCAAAAGATAATTAAAAAAATAAACCCAGAAAAAAATCAAATACTAATCTTAGTCTGATTTGAGAGTACTGAAATTTTTTTTACAAGTTACTGGTCTAGACCTTCAACAAATGGAACATTAATCTCAAAAAATTATCTTTAATCCTGTCATGTCAAAAAACCACAGTGGAGTCCCTTTAAAAACAAAACAAAAATAAGATTATGCTTGCTTACAAATGTCTTGAAAAATTCCAAAATAAATGAAATGAAAGCATAGAAGAACATTATTATTGACTTGTTTGTCTCTTCAAAAAGAAAAGAAAAAAAGAATGATCTGAATAGAAGAATATTATTTTTTATACAGCAAGAACGAAATTTTTCATTTTTAGATTCTGCTTTTCCAAACAAATATAATGTTTTTGTTACGCTTATTTCATGGCATTTATTTCAATAATTGGTTCTACCTTCTTCTTGTCAACAGAGTTCAAATGTTATGAAATCATCAAAATTTGCCATTGGCTACTACTATGTCGTTATTTATCGACTACTACTTTATGTATTTTATTCGGGCACTTCAGGTTACGAAATTGTTATGACTTAAAAGTCCCTAAATTAAGTCATTTTTGACAAAACTAATTCAAATATACAAAATAAAGATGATTTCATGTCAAACTATAATATACATATTAAGGCCAGACTGATACTGTATGTTTCTAGTTTCCTCTAGGATACAGTCAGCTGAATTGGTGAGCTGTTTTTAGCATTTTTGAAAGTATTTTTATTTCATGCATTTAAATAAATAGTTTTGTGTTAATATACAATATAAATATAAAAATTTATTGTCCCTGAGAAATATTTAACCATGATAAGAAAATTAGAAACATACATCACAGACATAATTAAATTGTTTAAAAAGAATGTTTGAAATTTTGAACTCTATTGACAAATCTATATACTGTGTGCCAAAAGAATATGAGATATAATTATAAATAGTAACAGAATTTTTTCTTATGCCAATCAATGGAAAGTGAGATACAATATATATCTCTCACTCACAGTGTAACAGTCAAAGTGAAAACTGATTTTTACCCTCATCAATTAACATAAAGAGTAACAGAACTTGTTTGTTAATATTATTTGAACAGGGTTTACATCGTGTTTTTAATATTTTACAAGAGCTACACTCCTTTTGGATTTTACAAAATTCTTACTTCAAATCATTTAAAAAATTCATTTTCACTTAAATAATAATAACAAACAAATACATGTACCCTCTTTATCTACACTATCAAGGGGAGATTATAATAACAACACAAAGGGGAGGTAACTAACGAGTACATACTGTGGTTGTTCACTTTGTACAGAGGAATGGCGAGACATGGATTTTGGAGAAATGTCGTAATCACTGTCAGACCTATAAAGGAAGGACTCGCGTCGTTGTGGAAGATTCTGTAATATGAGGCCACCAGAAGGGCTGCTTCCCTCGAGAGGCCCTCGTCCGCCACTTGCTCCATTTTCAACATCAAAACTGAAATAGAAAATTGTTGTTATGAAGCTAAATGAATTTATTTTCAAGAGGGGTACTGATGTTCTTGATACATTTTGATTTAATGGGATATATGACAATTTTCTGACAGCTGGAGGGAAGACAATTTGCTGTATGATTACTGTATTAAATAGAAATAATCATTCAATAATTTTATACTGGTCAAACTCAAGTCATTCTGGTCAAATGGATGCCATTACTTAAAAGTCAACATATTACCAATATGTCATTTAGGTCAAATACGATTTATCAAGATCAACAACAAATCCGTTTCAAGTTATGAGGATTTTCATCAAGCTTCAAGAAACATCAAGGTTATATATAATTGTGTTGAACTACAAAACCAGGACACATCAAGATCAATTGCCAGTACCTTAGGACTATAAAACCTTGAAACATCAAGGTTAAATGTACATGTTGAACAACAAAACCATGGCACATCAAGATCAACTACCAGTATTTCAGGACTATAAAACCTTGAAACATCAAGGTTAAATGTACATGTTGAACAACAAAACCATGGCACATCAAGATCAATTGCCAGTATCTTAGGACTATAAAACCTTGAAACATCAAGGTTAAATGTACATGTTGAACAACCAAATAATGGGATATCAAGATCAACTGCCAATATCAAAGGACTATAAAATCTTCAAACATCAAGGTTAAATGTACATGTTGAACAACCAAATAATGGGACATCAAGATCAACTGCCAATATCAAAGGACTATAAAATCTTCAAACATCAAGGTTAAATGTATATGTTGAACTACAAAACCATGACACATCAAGATCAAATATCAGTATCAAGGACTATAAAACCTTCAAACATCAAGGTTAAATTTATGTGTTGAACTACAAAACCATAGGCACATCAAGATCAACTGCCAGTGTCAAAGGACTATAAAACCTTGAAATCACAAGTTTAAATTTGAATATTAAAGGATAAAATATTCAGACCAATCAAGGCCAACTAAGGAGAAAGCAGTGCCCTTTTAAGTGCATTGTGTATTACCACAATCATGAAGGTGAATTTTATTTTGTAAAAGTAAAACATTTTAATCAAAAATCTTAAAACTCTTCAATCATTAAGAATAACTATTGCAGAATGATGATTACCAGTACATGGCAAAATAAATTCTGTGTTATTTATACACATGTTTTCCCTCAAATACCTTGATGTTGTCTTGAAGCTTTTTTTGCAAACTCAAAATCTAAATGCAGGGTAAAGTTTCTAATTTAGAGAAGTATTTTTTTGCAATATGCCTTTTTGCTGAGCAGATGTTCTTATTTTTACACTTATTTTTGAAATTGTATACTTTCTAAATAGCAGTTGCCTGAAAACAGTTCAAGCTGTTTCTTGAATAATACAAGTTCTCAAATAGACCTTATAGATTTCACAAGTGTAGTGTTCTATAACTGAAAGAGTCAATAGTTCTTTTGTAAACATGGAAGACAACATTGGAGCCACGTCACAACAAAACCAACATAATGGGTTATCCAGACCAGCCTGCCCATCCGCGCAGTCTGATCAGGATCCATGCTGTTCGCTTACCAACCCTATTACAAGTAGAGAAACTGATAGGGAACAGCATGGATCCTGATCAGACTGCACGAATGCGCAGGCTGGTCTGGATCCATGCTGGTCGCAAACCCATTATGTTGATTTTGTGGTGACGTGGCTCATTTGTTTGCAGAGCATATAGCAATGTATCCTATTTCATGTGTAACATATTGAAGTTATGATTAAGTTATATAATCCAATCAATCAGATACAAAAGAACATTGCTGTTCTTTGATTAAATATTTCTTAATCCAAATGTCACTTTGTTAATAATACATCATTAGCAGTGGCTATGTAGTTTAGGTGCTTTTTTTTGACGTTGTTGTTGGAAGCTATTAAATACCAATACCTAATTCTTTAACCCTTTTCTATTTCTTTAACATTAAGTTCTATTTCTTTAACAGTTAAAGCTCTATTTATAAGGTTCTATTACTTTAACACTATTTCTTTGAATCTATTTCTTTAACATTAAGTTCTATTTCTTTCTTATCTCCGTTTAGTCCATTCCTTATATTTTCTCCATTTATTTATTTAATTTTTTTTTTCTTTAAATATATTTTTTTACTAAGTAATAGCTTTGTAAAATATCATTATGAATGTATTTTTTTTCCAACTATCTTTTAATAGGGACATAACTAATCTTTATCTTTTCTCTCTCTTTTTTTTTCTTCTCATTCTTCATCTATCTTTCCTTTCTTTATACACTTTCTTTTCTCTCATTCTTACTTACTATGTACTTTATAGTACTATCAGTTCTTCTTAGCACTCATTTTCTTCTGTCAAAATCTTTTATAAAAAGATCTTAACATACAAATATACTTGTCATAATCTGATAACATTGAATTGACATTATTTTTTATGTATTCATTACATGTACTATGATTTGAATGTTTGTATATTTTGATTGAAAAATAAAAGAGAAAAAAAAAGTTCTATTTCTTTGGTTTTATTTCTTTCATATTAAGTTCTGTCTCTTTAATATTAGGATCTATTTCTTAAGCATTAGGTTCTGTTTCTTTGGTTTTCTTTTTTTAACACCTATGTTCTATTTCTTTAACATTAGGTGCTTATACCCTGCTATTAGGTTCTATTACTTAACATAGGTTCTATTTCTTTAACACTAGGTGCGCATTTTCTCTCTTATTAGGTTCTATTACTAAATAACACAGGTTTTATTTCTTTAACATTTGGTTCCATTTCTTTAATATTAAGTTCTTTTCTCTCTATTCCTTTACCAATATATTACATTTTTCAGAAATTGTGTTTGCTAAAGGCATTGTTGGAAAGGCAAGATACAAACTGTACAACGGTAATGTAACATACTTGTAAGGACTGGATAAACTAATGAGAATTTTATCAGATTATTATGGGCTGGCAAAATGGATCCATCTAAATTACTTCCAAAATGGCTGGCACTGTCAAGAAAAGCTAATTTTTTGGGAAAAAAATGGATATCTTTAAAAGAAATGCTTGAATCCTTTTGATGTTTGATGATTTTATAATACTTTGGGTTATATAACATGGAATAACATCAGTGTGCAATACCCTTTCACAGAAAATTGCAACTTTGATTTATTATCTTTATCTTTTCTGCATTTAAAAGCAAGGGTGATTTTACAGTCTTTCACATAGAGATGTTGACACATTAATAAAAAATAGTTGATCAATTTTAAGTTAAAACAGAAATACTTCAATGCTTTTAAAATGCAAGCAAAATGCTGCTTTCATGGCTTTTAATGTCAAACATAAAATGTAACTGTTGAAATCTTAATTGCACAACCATTATATAGATCTTAATATCACTATTTGTTAAAATACTCTATATTTAAATATATTACATGACTTAAGCATTTTTACTTACAACAACGATAAGTTGCAGAGCTCATGGTCTTAAAAGTAAATAATCAAAAGCTAAATAACAACATGTACCATTGGGTTCAAATTATCCTCCAATATTATGACATAAAAAAGTTCGAAGTATGAATAATTTATGCACCCAACTTCCTCAAGTCTCTCTAATTCATAAAAGACTCATATTACCTTGACCTATTGACCTACTTATACTTTTGGTTGATATTTACATTTACAAAAAAGTCACCATTAAACCTTTGACCTCAAAAACTAAAGTTTTTATCTTCTTTTTTTTTGCAAGAAATCTAAAACGTCTGATGAGTCATCGATAAGTCAATGTTGGAACAGAAAGTGACTATGCTGTAGCCAACAGTATAGAGCCAAGCCAGCCTGTTCATCTGTGGTTTCAGACCAAGCTATATGATGTTGGAAGGTAATTTTTTGTATTTATTTTGGTACTGAAATTCCTCCAACTTGAAATGGACTGTTCCAAAGAACTATCAGGTTATTGGGTGATTTATAATTGCTCCTTGTATGTATGTATAAAGTGTCACATATTGTTGAAAAATAAGACAAATTTCATTGAAATAATACATGCCACAATACCTGAGTTACTGTTCTCTCTTACAATTTTTTATCTCATCTTTACACTAAATTGATAATTTAATACTGGCAGAAAATGGTTGCTAAGCAATGATTTATAGAAAATCATTATCTTATTAGTTTTAAAGATAAACTGGGGAACAAAATATCACAAGTAACTGAAAAACCCAATGACATAACGAGATCAATAAATCAGAATTTAGTGCCATCTTTTTGTTTATATATCAATATAATTAAAATTCTAGGAAACTTCCGAGAAATCGTCTAACTTTGCAGAAAATCTGTTAGCAAAGTAAACTTAAAAAGAAAGACTGAGCTAAATGTTGCAGAAAACATTTTTTTGCATGCATCATTAAATCAGATAACTAAATGTTGCACAAAAAAATAGGTAATTCAACACGCATAATTACAACTAACACTTTTTCTGTGAGGAAGAACAGTGTAAAAAGAAATAAATAAAAATTCAAATGTCAAATTCAGAAGTTTTATTTCAAAAGGATCCTACGCTGATTAAAATGTTAAAGTTGAGACATTTAATGTAATTGCAAATACAATGCAGACTTGATTTAGAACAAAATGTCATAGATTAAGATTCAAGTACTGAATTATTTATTTGTCCCTCAATACCTGTTCAGTATAGAGGAATAACAACACTTCTGGTACAAATAATTTACCTGATTTATTTTAAACTTCAGCTGTATATTGTATAATATACAGGTTATTTTAAATTTTTTAATGTACTGATAATATAAAATATTGCAATATACTGGTTATCTTAAAATAAATCATAATATACTGGATATCTATCATATTGCAATATTTATAATGGTTATCTGAAATATTTCAATGTACTGGTTACCTAATAAATTGCAATCCACTAATTACCTAAATCTTGCAATATATTGGTTATCTTAAATATCTTAATGTACTCAGGTTATCTAAAAACTTGCCATATACTGGTTACCTAAAATATTGCAATATACTAATTAACTAAAAATTGCAATCAAGTGATTAACTAAAATATTCATTGCAATATACAGGTTATCAAAACTTGTTCAATGTAATGGTTATCTAAAAATATTGTAATACACTGGATCACTGGATACCTAACTATTGCAATAATCTGGTTATCTAAAATAATGCAATAAACTGGTAACTGAAAATATTGCAATGTTACTGATTATCTCAAACATTTTGATGTACAGTACTGGTTATCTTAAATATTGCAATTTACTGGTTATCTATAATATTGCAATATATACCGGTTATCTTAAGTATTTTTTTCATAGCATTTAACTAAAGATAAATTAGTAAATTGCCCTCAACCAATTGTCATTATAAAACAAACCATCTTTCTCATTTTTTGGCGTTTTTGATTGACCTGTCAGACACCAGAATTGAGCATTGGTACACAAAGTACATATTTTGTACTCTATGCTAGTGAAAAAAGCTTTGCATTTGAAAGGCTAAGACAAAGACTGATATAAATTATAAATATTTTAAACAAAGTGCAATTCAGAAAACAAATTAATTAGACAAAATAAAACAATATAATGTAGGCAGATTGTAAAGTAAACAAAGTCAGCAACTGTTGGATGAGACTTTGTTTTTGCAAGTGTAAAATGCGTAAGCAAGGTAAAATTGCTTCAAGAACTAAAAACTGCTGTAATATTACACAAAGTTGTATTACAGGGCATAGTTGTCATAGTAATCAGTCATTTTCATTAATCTTATCTCTCCCCTGGGGCGGCTTTCTTCTACAAATTATTCAGCCTGGCTTCTCTTTTAATACAGATGTGTGTATATATTCTTAGCAGGTTATTTAAAGTGCATTTACAACAAAATAAACATAAGAAATAATGTTTTAACTATAACAATTATGAGACAAAAATATATCTCTTTCCAAAATTAAATTCTGATTAAAATTTTAAAAGTCAATGGCAACAACTCTGTGTCATTCTATGTTACTACTTTTTCAGGAATCAACCATTAATAATGGAACCAATTTTCATGTGATAACAATCAATATTTGAATAGTTATGGCCCTTGAATCAGTTAAAACTTAGATAGAAATACTCTGGAACTCAGTAAAGCTGGGATACAAACAGAATATATCAATGTATTATCATTTTGATCACTCTATTGTAAGTGCAACACAAAGTTTCAACAACAAAAGTTTTGTTTATGCCCTAGGATAAGATCGGAAAACCCACATTTGCCAAATCCCAGATAACATCATAAATTCATTTCTTGTTCAATTTAAATTTACATTTTCAAGCTGATGTAGAACGTAAGACTAGCACAGAAATGTAAGTATTTCCAAACATTAAACAAGAGGGCCATGATGGCCTTGAAATCGCTCACCTGTATATAGGCCCTTCGGGTGGTGCCAGTTTTAACCCAGGGGCTTTTATTTGAACAAACTTGGTAGACACCCACTAGAAGATGTTTCAAGATAAATATCTAAGCTCTAGCTGTAAAAAGATTTTTTAAGTTTTTACTATACACATATAGAGAAAAACAACCCCTCTAGGGCCATTATTTAGACAAAAAAGGTAGAAACCCATTACAAGATGTTTCATGCTAAATATCTTAGCTCTAGTTCTTAGGGTTTTTTCAAAGAAGATTTTTAAAGTTTTTACTATATACATAAAGGGAAAAACAATGACCCCCTGGGGTGGAGCCAATTTTGACCCTAGGGCTTTTATTTGAACAAACTTGGTAGACACCCAGTAGAAGATGTTTCATGCTTAATATCTAAACTCTAGCTATTTGGGCTTTTTAAAAGAAGATTTTTTAAGTTTTTACTATATATATAAGAAAAATCAATGACCCCCGGGGCAGGGCCAATTTTGACCCCAGGGCATTTATTTGGACTAGATGATGTTTCATGCCAAATATTTAAGCTCTAGCTCTTTCAGTTTTCTAAATGAAGATATCTTAAGATTTTTCTTTCGATTGCCATGGCAACCAGAGTTCTGCTTAGAATTAAATTCTTTGAACAATTTTTAAAGTTGACTACCAAAGGAACATTCCTGTGAAGTTTGGATGAAATTGGCTTGGCGGTTTATGAGGAGATGTCGTTTAAAGTAAAAGTTTACTGACGGATGGACGGACGGCGGATGAAAAGTGATCACGAAAACTCACCATGTCTCTTTGTGACAGGTGAGCTAAAAATAATAATGATCAATGAACGAAATAGATATCAAACATTTCAACTGTCAAGATTGTCTAGAATTTCTAAATATACAAACAAGAAAGCCCTAAAATGCTTTGTTGATCACGTCTTGGATCGCTTACATATATCACAGACAAACCAATCATTGAAAAACATCAGAAAGACTTATGCAGCATGTTGTAATGCTTCAAATCAATCAATGTAGACTAGTACAGCAGAAAATGTGTGCATCTATTCTATAGATTTCTGACTGATCTATCATCTTCATTTGAGAGGTTGAGCTTGCCTCAGATATCACTGATAAACATCAACATTTAAAATATGTTTATTTTTCCAAGCTCCAGAGTTTTAAACACATCCTTTTTGAAGCCAAAGAAAACACTGTCAATACTTCTTACCACACAGCGATATCAATACATAAACCGCAATTAAAATAACAAGACACTTTTCTTGCCAATTATAAGACATCCAGAAGCCACTTACTTCAAATTTTATTTTTGGTTCAACCACTTTACTAATTATTGTGAACAAGTTCCTTCCAATATTTAATAGTCTTAAGAGGCCCGATAAAAGTTTATTTGTTATAAAATTATCTCCCTTTGATGAGATTATACTTAATCTTAAAAAATTACCTCCCTTTGTTAAGATTTAGGCATATATTGATACTTCATATATTGATACTTTATGACAAATTACAGCTTGCCTTCCAATAAAAATTATCTCCCTTTGGCAATAAATATTCAAGCATAGATAATCTATGACAAAATTATCACCTTTAATTTGACACATAATTTATATTTCTAACAAAAATGATCTCCCTTTATAAAGATTCAAGTATGAGTATATGCTTGACAATTGACTTAATATGACAACATAGATGTCACGGTTCAGAACTGTTCACTTATCAAGGTAGACAGTGCATAAGCAACCGGAGAGCTTAGTTGGTATAACCACGGTTCAGTATTCAGAGGGTCCCGGGTTTGAGTCCCGCCAGACATTTTTAAATTTAAGACAACATAGATTTCTTACAAACTTATCCTAACTACTAGAGAATAACTATAAGTAATCAATTCAATACAGTCATGTTACGACAATGATACTATATTTGAGCCACGTCACGACAAAACCAACATAATGGGTTTGCGACCAGCATGGATCCAGACCAGCCTGCGCATCTGCGCAGTCTATACAGGATCCATGCTGTTCACTATCAGTTTCTCTACTTGTAATAGGGTTTGTAAGGGAACAGCATGGGTACTGATCAGACTGCGTGGATGCGCAGGCTGGTCTGGATTCAAATCCAGATACTATTGATACTAACATTGATCAGTATCCATGCTGGTCGCAAACCCATTATGTTGGTTTTGTCATGACGAGGCTCAAATATTAATTAGAATGTTAATACAATACTTGATGCATCATCATATTTAATAGCCGATAAATTATCATTGTTAAGCTAAATCTATTTGTCAGAATGATTAAATAAATCTTTGTATTTATAAGTAGCACTCATTTACACTAATGGGAAAGCTCAAGTTTTATATCCCTCAATTTCATGTTTTATGAAATAACATGCATTTATACCTATCTACATAATAAGCCCCCTCTCTATAACACCATTGTGCTAGGCTTTAAAAAAAATCTGATATAAAACACTGGCAGCAAGCTATTCTTAGTTTTATGATTTACAACTTTTGTAATAAATCATCAAGATTGAAGTAAGAAGATTGATTCTGTGGAACTAGAAATAGAGCCCAGAATGTTATCAAATTCTACAGTTGCTGGTAATCAACTGGTAATATAGGAAATTTGTTAAAATTAATGCTCCCTGATCACTGTGATGATTTTGTTTGTTTGTTTATCTGGTTTCAACACAAATTTGGTTGTATGTCCACATTTAGTCCACCTAACAATCTTTCCTGGATAACTTACCGGTACCAGTAATTATTAATTTTTCCATAAGTGACCAATAAGTAAAACCACGCGATTTCTGAATCAGCTGAAAAAGACAAATCACCACTAGACTCAATGTCCGAACACGGATAAATTCACCTGGCCAAGGACCGGACCAGTCACATCTGAAATTACAAATAAGATTCTCTCCCTATTGAATCTAGCTAACACTGTGATATAACATTATAAAAACATATAATGGCATTAAAATAATAACTCTTTCAATGCCCATTCTAAATAAAGATTTTTTTAAACAAATTTTACAATACTGCACCTAACTGCCACCTCTTGAGGACTTTATGCACAAATCTTTTATCAGAAATTCCATCTTGCACAAGACAATATTATTGAATGAAGAATTAACTGACAGAAATTGACTGTCATATGAACATGTCCAAGTTGCCATTAAACCATAAACAGTGCTCTTCAAATCTCTGAAAAACACTGGTCTTTAATCCTGCTAAAGAAATCAGAAAACTCTTAAGACAATTTTGCAGAACTTGGATATCACAATATTTGCATAAAGCAGCAATTTAATGTCATAGAAACAAAATTATCTGACGTTACAATGGAACGAAAACTGGCATTCATTTTTTTATGATTTGAAATAAAAATTTCAAAATGCACTGTTTATTTCATCTTTTTTAATAAAACAATTAGACAGTAGCAGGAGCAAGTAAGAAACAGACCAAAAGAAATGCAAAGAAACCCAACAAAGAAATGAGGAACCTCACAGTCAGAAACTTGTCTTCAGCACCTTTGGCATGTTACCTGAATTAGATGTACATCTCTACATTTCTATCTGCAAGAGATAACATTTCACTATTTCTTTCCAAGTTCTAGAAAATGGAATACTGTTTTCTAAGGAGATTAAAACAAAGATAAGGTAATGCTAATAGTATTGAAAGAAATCAGTAATGATAAAAGTCTTTTTAAGATTACACTCTCCTAACAAAAATTACTGACAAAGCATTAAATTCATTTCAAGAGCAATCAGTGATCACATGTGTCGCCTCATGATGGCCAATTTCATGTTGGGACAAGTTTTGTGACAGACGGACAGTGCACAACTAGACTTGGTACTGATCATTCCTGTAAAGTTTGGATAAAATTGCACCAGTAGTTTATGAGGAGTAGTCCGGACAAGCTTTTGTGTATCTGGCAACACAGAAAAAAACACCTTTTATATCAAAGGGCCATAACTCGGCCAAAAATCATTCAACCGGAAAACACGTGCAATATGCGCAAGGACTTGAGCTACAGATCAATCCTGTAAAGTTTCATTGAAATTTCATTAGTGGTATAAGAGAGGTAGTCTGGACAAACTTTAAAAATAAAAATTATTAAAGTGCCATAACTCTGACAAAAATTATTGAACCAGAAAATGCTGACAATATGCACAAGTAGACTTGGTACTGATCATTCCTGTAAAGTTTGGATGAAATTGCACCAGTAGTTTATGAGGAGTAGTCCGGACAAGCTTTTGTGTATCTGGCAACACACAGAAAAAAACACCTTTTTATCAAAGGGCCATAACTCGGCCAAAAATCATTCAACCTGAAAACCCGTGCAATATGTGCAAGGACTTGAGCTACAGATCAATCCTGTAAAGTTTCATTGAAATTTCATTAGTGGTATAAGAGAAGTTGTCCGGACAAACTTTAAAAATAAATATTATTAAAGGGCCATAACTCTGACAAAAATCATTGAACCGGAAAATGTTGACAATATGCACAACTATACTTGGTACTGAACATTCCTGTAAAGTTTGAATGAGTACCAGTAGTTTATGAGGAGTTTTGTGACAGACGGACAGACAGACAGACGGACAGACAGACGACGGAGAAGTGATCCCTATATGTCGCCACTACTCCGTAGAGGCAACACAAACAGATTAGATCACTTGACCTAATGACCTAGTTTTAATAAAGTAACCCAAATATCGAAATTGACCTAATTTTAATAAGATTATACAAATATTAAACTTGACCTACTAACCTAGTTTTACTAAGATAACCCAAATGTCAAGCATCACAGAACCAGCTTTTTCTCAAGAAAAACAACTCCAACAGTACCCATAATTCTGTAACATGTTGGCTTTTCATAACATCTAAAGGCAAACACATCATAGTGAAGGTTTGTAAAAGAAAACACAAGTCTCCTTATGCAAAATTTTATGACACTTTTCACATTTGACCTTAAATTAAAAGTCAAGGTCATGTATAGATCAACAGGTTTGACTTGAATGATTCAACATGTCTCAGTGTTGTCATTAGTGTTGTTTTGTCAAAGTATGAATAAACTCTGTCTATTGATGTATAATTGTTACAACGTTATGGCAATTTAAGTAAAATTCTATAACTTGACAAATACATTCTAGGGCAATTAAAAGTCAAGGTCAAATTTCAATAATTCAACATGTGGATTTTCTCATTTGTGTTGTTTTGTCCAAGTATAAGTCAAATTTCATAAGAAGAAAGCTCCTTCAAATCTTTATGATTTTCTTGAACCATGGCAATCTTCATCTTCTTTAAAATTGCCCCATTCCCAAACAATTAGAAACAACTACAATGAACCTAAAGATAAGCAAACAAAATGAATACAGATACTTTCCCTGAACACTGCAATCCATAAAGAACATACTAGTATTTAAACTGGTACACTTAAAATGTACCCAACAAACTTAATTTGGTAATTACTATGGCACTGTCAGGCCAATTACTTTAAATGAACCAGCCAGAGATAGGAAAAGAAACCTAACTCAATATTCAAATTAATGAATTGTTAATGACTTAAGTCTACATAGGACATAAATTTTTCTCTTTGGTTAGAACTTGCGTTTAAAAAAAAAAAATGTCTTTTTTTTATTTAAAATACAAAAACTTATGTCATTCAGAAAGCTGCTGTTATCCAAGCAGTTATATTATATCCCTAAAGACCGAAAGGGCTTTAAAATAGGACAGAATTTACGAGAGAAAAAAGTTAAGAATGCCAGCCAATAAAAAATCTGTTAACATGGTTATCACTTCTACAGAAATAACAGAAGTTAGTGATTGACTTAAACATGTTGACACAACTGAACATTTTGCAAGAATCCCATGAATAATGCAACATTGTGAAGCAAAGATAAGAACGTATTGCATATTCATCATACACAAAGAAACATTAGACACTGATAGATGAACAAATATTTAGTAAAGATAGACAGAGAAATATTGAATTGTCCAGATTTTGTATTAGCTTCTTCCCTACAAAAAAAATTACTCCAAAATGGTGCCAACTCTTGGAAAAATGGAAATATGAGATCAAAGAATGTTTTACAGTTCATCTTTAGAGTTCATTGACCTCAGAGGCCTTCACTCATGTCTGTTGTATAAAAAGTTTTTGAGTTTTTACCCCAAATACATAAGATGTGCACTGCTTTGAATATACCTGAGAAAACTTTTGGAATATGCATGCAAAGCATTCAAAAATAAAAAGAGTTTGGTCAGACTGTGTGCACTTCATCTTTAAAGTAAAGTTTTCGTGTTACATTTAAGCTTCATTTACAAAACATTCAGTCTCAAGAATTCTAGTGCCAGGATATAGCCGGCAAAACATAATCTCTTTAATGAAAAGCAAGTAACTTACCTGAACGTAGAGAACATGTTTACTGCTAACATGGTAATTAGGCTTTACAAAAGGCAGTGTATTATTGATCATCATTACAAAAATAGCAACTAGTTAATTGATACAAAAACACCATCTTTAAGTAACAAGAAACAGAAAATGTTTCCATGAAAAGAGAATCATAAATTTTGTAGAATGTCAAAATGTAAGTATAAAGGATGTAGGGAAAACATGAGACAAATAACTTATTCATATATTTAAAAAAAAGAATGTGCCATTCTAAAATCAGAAACAGTAAAAAAAGGAAAAAATATATGGATTGAAATTATACACAATCTGTCAAAAGTAAGAAAACATTTAAAATACAAAAGAGGATTTTATCGACATTGCTGTAAGGATTTGTCAAATTTTGAATTGAAATGAACTGATTTGCATGAAAACCTGACAGTTAAGTAAATATATCGAAAAAGTGGCAGACATAAGCAATTTAAACAAAAGTTTAAAAGATTGTAGAAGACCAAAGAAACAAAACACGAATCAACCTTCATACAAAATCTTCTAAACCTTATCCACTATTACTTACTAGAATAGCGCCAGGCCAGCCTGTAACCATTGCGAGGCATAAAAATAATGCACAAAAAAATGAATACAGGTAAGTGCACAGAAAATAACAAAAATCTAATGTTTGTTCAAATTATATGTAAAGTTAAAGTATATAATATCAACTATTTGTACTTGGCACTCTTACAAGCACTTGACATTAATTGTAAAGTTTCTATAAATAGATGAAAAGCACTGCATTTCTTGTGCATCACACAGCGTTAGTGCTTTGTCAAAATTGAAGACAAATCTTGGCTTCCTAACTTACCATGACATAACGACATGAGACAAAAGTCTTACAAGAAGATTACAAGGTCTCTTTTTCAATTACAGAGTATTTTTCAATTTGTGGGGACCAGTAAGCAATTCAAAATAAGTGGCTAAATTCACTCTTTAATTTATGAAATTTCATACTGCTGCTTGTGTAATTGCACAATTGTTTTATTCAGTTCACAACCACAAACACCAGTATTCAAAATGAGAACAACTAGTAATGCTTATATAAATGACCATTATTACCATGATAACATTGACTAAACTGTCCCATACAGTGACTGTTTAAATTCTATACAGTGTATTATGTTTAAATAATTAAATTTGTTTTAGATCTGCTTTAGATGGTTCATTGGTTCATCTGATTAAACAGTGTGCCTGAGACTCAAACCAAGGATCATGGGTACTGAAAGTTCTTCTTTGGTCTAACTCAATTATGACATATCAGTGTTGGTTTAGCTCAAAGAAGCAGACTCCAAAGGTATATAACTGAAGAACTTGTTTGCCATATATTTAAAGCTAAAATAAATGTGTTTAAACTTAAATCTTTGTCTTTAATATGATGTGGTTTTTTTGTCACACTTTCATAATGAGCATAATACAAATTTTTTAATTTTTCCAATTTCAAGCAACCTAAATCTTACATTTTTAAGGCTTTCTTCAAGCTTATCTTCACGCTTGTCTTCAATATTGATAGAAATATCAACAGCAAAAATAATGCCAATTTTACATCACCTGGAACTTTTTTCTCTAAGAAAAAAAAAAAGACAAGCCCCCCCCCCCCTCCATTTTACGTCACTTGGAACTTTTACCCCATCCTTTACTATCTTTACCACACATCATTAGAATCATCACAAAAGATTAGGCTGCCAAATGTGCACCATTTCATCTTAGCATTATCCCTAAAACCCAAATCTGATCTAATCGTCTATCAGTGTATTCTATCACCACTTCAATCTGATAAAAGAATAAGGCTGGTAAGTCATCAGCACTCCCAACTTGATTAAATTATTATATATCTTCAGCCAACTGTTACTTTAAACTCCTCTATCAATCAAAACAGTGGTACTCCAGCTTAACCACAAAAACAACATAATTTTACAGTTTTCAGGGGCATGAAAACAGTTTTCTTGGAGAATCAATTTACTTTTCTTCCCTTGCTTACCTGTAGGGAAGCCATTTTTATCTGTTTATTTACTTCTGAGTAAAATCTTATAATTAGTCAAAGATAAACATTAAATATTTATATTTTCTTTGAGAACTATAACAAAAATTAAATATTCAATCTGGTTCTGTTATTGCATAAGGATTTATATACAATAGTAAATATTAGGTTAATGGAAATGAACTTGTAATTTCAGACATCAGAGATTTCTAGACTTGGCTAGTCAGGACATAATGTTAATCTGTTTCTGCCCTTCATGCAGTTTATACCTTATATGTCAGATTCAACAAAATCAAGGATCTATCTAAACAGTGATCCAAGTCATTTACATATTTTCATTGATCTGCAACAATCATATAGCTTTAACTTATTAAAATTGATGCCTTTTTCAGTCAATTTTACGCCCTTTGGTGATTTTATTTCATCACTTTCTTTCATCATATAAAATCTAATCAATTATATTTATTTCCTTTTTTAATATCACATTCATCAATGATCAAATACAAATTCAGATGAGTGAATAAAATTAATTTTTCTAAACATTATATAAATTCTTTACCGGAAATAATCCCTCCTTTTTTTTGATGACCGATTACGGTGCAATCCCCAAGATGGTTGCCTCGACAAATGAGGGAAGAAGGTATCGTCCTCTGAACCTGCCGACCATTTACTAAAATCCTTTCTGAAATGACCATCACCTCTAAAACCACTATCCACATGGTCACATGACCTATTTCCCGTTGTTGTGACAACATGTGAACTTTCAGAAATATTTTGACTTTTCGTCATCTTAATATTTCCATGTGAATTCGTATCAATAAAAACTTCTTCATCATCAAAATCTAATTTTAACGGTTCTAACAAATATTGCCGAAATCTCCTCATATTTTTTTTAAATTTACAAATTATGATCATATATATCGCGTGGAAGTAAAACGCATTAATAATTAACCTGAACAGGTGGGATATAGCTTAAGACACAAATATATAATCTAGTCTACAAGTAAACGTAATCTAAATATACACTACACACATACACGCACAAGTTTATTTATCAACCTAGTACCGTTCCTACAGAACTGACATTCTGAGAACACATTCAATTCTTTTATTAATCATAAGTGAACCACTTGTAATTATCGTCAAAGAGTTCTCATGTAGTACAAAAAAATTAATGTAGGTATACTTCCCTACAGACGATATCTTCTGATCTAGATATTTATATAAACTTAGGATTCAAATCCAATTTAATGAGACTCCTTTTGAAATGTCTAAAGATTCAAACTTTCAAATAAATCATAAAACTGCATTAAAGCACACCAATACCTATTATAACGTTATTAACACTGCTATTTTTATTACCATTTGCATAAAATGAAAAGCTTTACTATTTACAGAGTATAGGAAGACTTGAATTAAACATTTATTTTCAACTTTTCTGAAGACCACAAAGTGGAATAAATTTAATTAGAAGCACACATTTCACTATATATATTCCCATAGTTTTAAATCCAAGTAGCAGACGACACTTTCACAGATCTACCTTGAGAAACTGATGTCCCGGAATACAAATATTCCTCATTTCTGCATGAGGATCACTTAATTTCCATCTGTATTCAGCATGGAGTTTTTAGCACAACTCCAATTAAAGAATGTTGCTCCCATTATAGCCATCTATCAAATTTAAATACATTATATAAATGGAGTACTATTAGCCACATATTTCTATACACATGTCCTTATTGGCCACTTGTAACAATATCTGTTTCAAGTGATGCTTAACTTATTCTAATTTAGTAAAAAACGCTTAATGACCTTAGCACACAGGTCATTCTGTAATATTTGATCAAAATCTAAAACAATCAAAGATTAATTAGTTCATGTAAACAAAATTTCCACAATGTAAACAATAGTTTCTTATCAATCTATCGAGCAGCACAGATCATGGATACTTTAATAACAGAACAAAATAGTCAATTAAAATAAGAAAACTGTGTATGATGTAAATAAAAAGAAAACAAAATGCCAGTGATGTTTTCTTCCATTCCTAATATATAACAGGAAAAAAAAGTCATTTCCCATAATATCTCCTGGTGTGACAGGATTTGTAAAAATACATTTGAGCCGCGTCATGACAAAACCAATATAATGAGTTTGCGACCAACATGGATCCAGACCAGCCTGCGCAATCCATGCTGTTCACTATCAGTTTCTCTATTTGTTATAGGGGTTATAAGCGAACAGCATGGATCCTGATCAGACTGCGCTGATGCGCAGGCTGGTCTGGATCAATGCTGGTCGCAAACCCATTACGTTAACTTTGTCATGACGCGGCTCAAATGTATTTCCGACATAGAGCTACGTCAACCCACACTAATAAAATGTACCCTACAAACTTTCATAATTAATTGTGTGCAGAAGCGTCCACTTTATTAAATTTCCCTGTTCTTTAATCAAAACTCCCAATTTATATCCAATTAATTACAATAATTATATACAATTATATGTTTTATATTTTCTCCTCTGAGTTTCAGATTGATATGTTTGTAACTGACATCAGAAATCTATACATGAGCCGCGTCATGACAAAACCAACATAGTGCGTTTGCGACCAGCATGGATCCAGACCAGCCTGCGCATCCGCGCAGTCTGATCAGGATCCATGCTGTTCGCTATCAGTTTCTCTACTTGTAATAGAGTTGGTAAGCTGGTCTGGATCCATGCTGGTCGCAAATGCATTACGTTGGTTTTGTCGTGACGCGGCTCACATATCATGTGGCGACCACTTGACTATTTTATTCTCTACAAGTTATAAGCTTGCACATGCCACCATATGACCTTTATAGCAACAATGACCATGTGACTTATCATTATGTTTGGAAAATAACTCAGCAAGACACGGTGATGATATTTAATCAAAGATAAAACTTTTTCTAGCTACTTGTTTTCAGAGGAAGTGATACAATAAATGTCAAACATTCATGGCAAGACAATTCAAATTAAGATAGGGATGGTACATTTGAAATATAATTACTTCTTCAAAAGACTCATCCATAGTTTGTAAACTCCCACCATGCAAAATATCTTAAATAGACTTGTCCATTTTTCCATCAATTTTTAGGGAAAATCTCAAAACATTTACTCTCTGAAAAGGAACATTGCAGACCATGATCGGACGAAATGGATTTGTGAGCTTATTTTAGTCTGCACTGTGGTTGTTTGGGTGGTATATGTTGCTGCCAACAGGTTACGGGTTAAATAGATTTAATTAAGTTAAGAAGTCAACAGTATAAAATATTATTGTCAGACTGTAAAGGAAGTACAGTAATGCCCCGGTCACATATTCACGGATAATGCCACGGAAGAGCTACGGTCTAATCGTTCACGGATTACTACGGAAATGTGAAATTCCGTAGTCCGCTACGGTTCCAGTACGGACACACAACGGTATGAGTACGGAGTCCGACGGATTTACCACCAAAAGCCCCCGGAGAGACACGTATTGTTACGAACCGACTCGGTTTGATATGGAGTGACACGAATCAGGACGGACGCACTACAGATACGCTACGGTCTGCTACGGTATAAGCACGGGTTAGTACGAATAAGTACGGTCTGATACGGAGAAGAACAAATTGATACGGAGAAGAACGAATTGCCACGGATCTATACGGACCTATTATATCCGTCCACAACCTCATGCATACTCATTTTCAAAATGCCTCACAGGTTAGGAACACATAGAAAACGAATTGCAGAGTTCAATGATTTTGGCGGAGAGGATTCGGCCTCATCGCGTCCAATCCCCGAGACACATCAGGTCCGATTAAAGTGAATTTCTTGAAGGATGCCGGAACCTCAACAAGTTCGACCATGAGAGCCTCATACTAAACATGAAGGGGTCTTCGTAAAGCCCATCTCTAGTCCACCATCTCCTCTGTTTTCTCTTACCTGATTAGAAATGGACTAGTAATCATTAATGAAAAATGTCGATCAATACCGCTTCTCTTTTAATTTTAAAATTTGCTGTTCATTTTACTATTACATGTTTATATTTTAAAAATATGTAAAAAGCTTGTTAATTAATCTTATTATCACTCAAGGGCCAGCGTCCGAGGCTTATGAGACACTTCGTTTTATAAGTTCCATGAGAGGGCTCAATCAAACCAAGCATGCAATATTTTCAATTTTGCCGTGTTGGGCTTTCTTGCCGTGTTTGGCTTTCTTTGGGGATTCTTATTTTCTCTATTTTATGTACATATTTACTCCAATTTCACCATCCAATGTTTGTAAAATATGTAGCATTAAATGTTATTCTATTACTTATGAATTGTAGTACGATATTAATATATTTTTACCTCTATGCATGTCATCAAGCAGCTCGGCTACTGCCTCCGCATTCTGAGCCATTTCAATATAAAGTTGCAGCCAGTAAATGGCAATTATCATTTATTGAATGTTCCCGCAAATATGTCTGTTTTTAACAAGAAGGTGGAATTTATACCCTTGAAAAAGTACATGATACTTAATTTATACGTACTAAACAGTGGTGGACCCTACCATTCCGTACCGTTTCGTGTTGCAACGCAATAAACCGTATAAGACCGTGCTAATCCCTCCCTCTCCGTAGTACAACGTATTACGATCGTGACTATCCGTGACAATGCCGTATTAATCCGTATTAAAACTGTAGCTTATACGTAGGATAACCGTACAAATACGTAGTTCTCCGTACCAAACCGTGGAAACCCTTGACAAGTTGGTGGACTACGAATCAGTACGGACTAGAACGGTTTTCGTACGGATCAGTACGTATCATTACGGTTTAATACGGACCAGCAGGGATACGCTACGGTTGATTTTTCCGTAGCAAATTTTTGTGCATGTTCAAAAATTGTCAAGGATCGCTACGGATATACCAGGACTACTACGATTGATTACGGTTACAATACGGAGAGCTACTGACCAGTACGGGTAGCTACGGACGATGCCGGAATTAATCCGTGGCTCTTCCGTGGGCGTATTCCGTGAATATGTGACCGGGGTATTAGGAAAGCCTCTACAAATTGTGGACTTTTGGACATTTTAAAATTACATGCCTCCAGATCTGCAAATATATTTCAAGAAAATCAAACTTGAGAAAAATTTACTAAGATTTTAAGAAAAGTAAATAAAAAAAGGACTCGAGTAATAATTAACATGTTATGTGTCATTAAGGACTGATTTTGAAGTATTTACCACCATACTTCTACAGCGTCACTACAGTAAGGGTTATTTTGGGCTATTTATGACCTTTGTTTGATAATTAGCATGGATTGCAAGTGCTGTTTGTATTCTCAATATTTTACTTTTTAAATACATTTTTTCTTAAATTTTCATGAAAACTAGAATGAATCTGGAGGCATGCTGCTTTAATGCATTGTAAATATTGTACTCAAATATGAAACAATGCTTCTCTTCAAGTTTTCACAAACAAGCAAAATTAATGTACATTTCATATATATTTTTGTAGACAATTGTCAAGGTCAACAGTTTAAGCTGATGGATCTTACTATCTGTATTATTTCATGCATGTGTCTGCGTTTTATGATTTTTTCTTTATTTTTATTCACATGAATACTGTGATTTTAACAATTGGAGTTCTGCCAGTTTGAAGAAATCACTGCTATCAAAGTTGGAGGAATTTCCTTCATTAAAGGTTCAAAACATGACAAACTGGTAATTACAGTATTACCTTAAGTGCTCATTTTCATGGTCCTAATTGCTCTTTTCATGGTCCTAATTGCTCACTGAGTGCAACATGGAGACAGGCTAATAATCCTTATACAAGAGAAAAAAGTTC
This sequence comes from Ruditapes philippinarum, assembly GCF_026571515.1. Lineage (NCBI taxonomy): Eukaryota > Metazoa > Mollusca > Bivalvia > Venerida > Veneridae > Ruditapes > Ruditapes philippinarum. The sequence goes on along the minus strand of NW_026856821.1, from coordinate 353,193 downwards.
CATATCATTCAAAATCATGTTGGTCTAAATACAGAAAAACACACAGACTGTGTTATACTCCATTAGTGAAAGTAGAGGACGCTCAAAATTTAGTCATTTAATTCTGTTTAATTTTATGATACACTAGAATTTCATGACACTAGAATTGCATGCTATTAGAACATAATATTAATGCTATATCAGTAATTCTTCATAATAATTTGTATGATATATGCACTAAATTTAATGATATATCAGTAGTTCTGGACAATGCATTTAACAATATATCAGTAATTCTGAACAATGCATTCAAAGATATATCAGTAATTCTGAACAATGCATTTAATGATATATCAGTAATCATAGTAATGTCTTTTATAATATATCAGTAATTCTACTTTTATGATAGTCATTTTTAATTCAGAACCATACTTGAAATTCTAACCAATGCAGCATTAGATATTTCTCTAATATCTTGAAATGCAATTCACAACATCTCAGTATCAATGACTTGTTTTAGCTTACAGATGGTGTGTGGTTCCACTTATATGCTACCTCCTGCCAAAAACTTATACAAGGAGGGGTACCTCGGGAAATATTTGAAAGTAAAGAGTTAAGTAAAGAGTTAAATCTTTGATATATGTTCTCAACTAGAAGAAAGATAGAAACATATCTAAATAATAATGTAAACATGTCATTATTTTTGTAGTTTAGTGAGACAAAGACAATTTTTTTTTTGTAGTTTTGTGAGGCAAACAGAAACTATTTTTGTAGTTTAGTGAGACAGAGTCAAACTATTCTTATAGGAAAAACTATTCTTGTAGTTTAGTGAGACAAAGACAAACTATTCTTGTAGTCTAGTGAGACAAAGACAAACTGTTTTTGTAGTTTAGTGAGACAAAGACAAACTAGTCTTGTAGGACAAACTATTCTTATAGGACAAACTATTCTTATAGGACAAACTATTCTTATAAGACAAACTATTCTTGTAGTTTAGTGAGACAAAGACAAACTATTCTTGTAGTTTAGTGAGACAAATGACAAACTATTCTTGTAGTTTAGTGAGACAATGACAAACTATTCTTGTAGTTTAGTGAGACAATGACAAGATGACAATAAATTCATACCCAAAAGGAAATAACTACATAAAACAGAAATCAGGAATCTCTGATAACACAATTTGGGCAAAATAATTACAGAAACCCCTTGGCATACTAGCTAATTTACAGACATTGCAATATCTAATACATTACCATCAGCGAGTAATAACATTTTATAATTTCCTTAAATTCTCCAAGATGAACATCAACTTGACCATTCAATAAGATGCTAGTTCAATGACCTTGTTCCTGCACAGTATGACTATGAACCTTGCATTTCCTGTTTTTTTCCTAATTCTTACCACCTAAAATATCTTTAACAAACAAGACAAGTTGTCACTTTTAGGGAAAATTTCTCAATATCTACTGACTGACTAGCGAACAGTGCAGATTGGTCCCAAAAGCTGGCTCTAGGATTAATAGACTGTATCAATAATTTCCTTCAAAGTTCCTACAGGTAATCAATCCTATAAGGTCATATTGCATTAAAGGATGTGTTTGGTTGTGTAAAATGCTTGTTCTTGGATTATCTTTCTCTGTACTTTTCAGATTGATCCATCAAAAGAAGGGCTGCAAATTTTGATAAGGTAGCTATGAAATGGAAATATTGTAAATTATAGAGACATTCTTTAGAAATGATAAAACGAATGTTTCTGTGCTTCAACTCTAAACAGAAACAAAAATAAGATAAAAGGAATGTCAAATAACTAAAATTATAACACAGTATTCAAAATAACAAATATAATTATGATCAAATTTATCACTTATGATTAGTTAAGTAAATTTAAGTAGGAATCTTTTATCACATTATTTCGAACTATTCATTTTAAACAGAGAAAGATTTTTAAAGTTTCTTTGCTACAATTTAACCATTATAATATATTACAAGACAACACTAATTTAAGATTTCAATTTTTTTTAATTTGTAACTATACTTTATTGTGTTACAACAGTTCAAACGGGACAAAGTTCAATATGACATTAAGGACTCAGTGACACATACACTCTCCCAGATCAGTTAAAATTTTCATACTCAACTTGAAAAGAGGTTAAGTACAGACTGGTATCTGCAACAGTAATGTAACAAAACCTACTAGTAAAGGTAATTAGAGACACAGTCATCAAATTAACTTAATTGAAATGGCCTGATAAGGAAATCAAGATTAACAAGGCATTCAGCTCAATGAATACTTAATGAACAATGTCTAAATATCTCATGTAAAAATTAGGTACATAAAATACCTTATATAGCAAAGGAATATTGTCAGGTTCATCAAATGATGGTGATGTTGGTAGTTTTCACTCCGGAGCATGGCCTTATGTTGTCAGAGAAATATTCACAGTTCATTAAAGCCATTATTAAGATATTTATATAAGCTCTATAAGGAGCCAAGCTATAACCTTATTTGGTCACTACAGTTCATTTTCAGGACTTGCAGTTGAATAATGTCATAAGCTAATACATTTATTGTCCTCACAAACTGGTTCAAGGAAACAATAAATAATCCCTGGTTCAAATCTGCCTGGGTTTAAATCTCAACAACAACACTTGCACCAACTTCTGTGTGACATGATTTTCATCTAAGAAATATATTAAAATTGATAGATTACTCAATTACATAATATAATTGTATACCAAAGGCCATGATACCATTGCTGTGTTTCTGTTTAATGCAACAACACACTGATTTACCTAGGAATAGCTTTATTATTTGTTACACTTGTTTCTTTAACTACCGCAGACTCTGTAATTACTTTTGTAACAGGAGAATGTTCATATACCAAGTGGACATTTGCACAATTCTCATGAATTATGCATGAATGTGGAATGAAGCAGAAACATTTATCAGCCAAAGTAAGTATAACCAAATACGCCAGATATTCTGATACTTTGATTGTATAAGAACATTCTATCAAACTTTTGTAACAATGTCTGATGAATAAATGTACCGAAATTGAGCATTGCAGAGAATTTTTTTTTCTTAAGTTTATATAATTTGTATAAAATTAGTAGAGATCCAAAAGATGATGTTTTATGCAAAATATCTAAGCTTTAGAACTTGGGGTATCAGAAAAGAGGATATAGAAGAAAACCCATAATCACTGGGACAGGGCCAATATTGACCCAAGAGCATAATTCCAACATTCTTGAAGAAAGTTCACAATCATGTTTCATGCCAAATCCCTTGTGGTTCCAGGGGAAAATATTTTACTTTTTTAAAGATTTGACTATATAAAAGGAGATCCCATAGCCCAAATTTTAAGCCCAGGGCCAAACTTGAATCATTTGGCAGAGATCCATAAAAGATGATTCATGCCAAAAAGCTCTAGCCCTTTGGGTTTCAGGGAAGAGATTGTTTTTCTGAGCATCACCATAACATTCTCTGATGCGCTGCAATATAATATCCTTCTCTTCCTCAAAAAACTTTATTATTGTAACCTTCTAAAGTTTAAATCTAGTTAGTTAGCCCAGGAATTACTGGCAATTTAATTATTCTCTAAATGTTAAGGATGATAATGACACAAATATATCCTGACATATTGACAGGTTCCAACAAATCAAAACATTTTGAAGTATTGAAATCTAGTAAAATAGACAGAGTCCATGATGTAAGTAAATAGGAGGTCTATGATTCTGGTTAATTTTAAGTAAAACCATAACTTAAAACTAACACTGGACATAATGGTCATATCATAACTTTCCAGTTTGCTGGAAGAGAAAACCTCAGGTAATTTGAAGCAGAAGAAGTGCATAAGCAAGGCTCATGAACCTTATATAAGCAGGAGTTTTTCCAGCCATTTCAGGAAAAAGTACCTAGCCCAGTTTGGGAAATTTTGTGTCATAAAATTGCATAATTGGGGAAAATATTAGGTATCTTTTGAAACATCCTTCATGCTCTTTTGGCATAGTATTTTGAATTGTGCAAAAATAATTTTCTCCAACCAATGTAAATACCATACAAAGCACAAAAAATGGGTCAAAGACAGAAAAGGCCGGGTTGCATTTGTACACTAAATATCATGAGGCTGTGATGTTACGAAAAAAAATTTCCATTGACCCATTAATGTCGAAAATTTAATTCAGTAGGGTTTACAGGAAGTGGATGAGCTACACACCTAAAATCGAATTCCACAGTATGGGACCATGTGTCAATGCTGTATGCCAAATATCAAGAGGCTGTGATTAGTAGTTTCTGAGAAAAATGTTACGAAAATTTCCTACCAGTGACCATAAATGTGAACAGGAAGTGGATGAGCTGCAGACTTGAAATCGAATCCCACAGTATGGGACCATGTGTCAATGCTGTATGCCAAATATCAAGAGGCTGTGATAAGTAGTTGCTGAGAAAACTGTTACGAAAATTTCCTACCATTGACCATTAATGTCGAAAAATCTAACTAATTTAACTAAGTGGATAAACAGGAAGTGGATGAGCGACAGACCTGAAATCAAATCCCACAGTATGGGACCATGTGTCAATGCTGTATGACAAATATCAAGAGGCTGTGATAAGTAGTTGCTGAGAAAACTGTTACGAAAATTTCCTACCATTAATGTCGAAAAATCTAAATAATTTAACTAAGTGAATAAACAGGAAGTGGATGAGCGACAGACCTGAAATCAAATCCCACAGTATGGGACCATGTGTCAATGCTGTATGCCAAATATCAAGAGGCTGTGATAAGGAGTTGCTGAGAAAACTGTTACGAAAATTTTCTACCATTGACCATTAATTTCGAAAAATCTAACTAATTTAACTAAGTGGATAAACAGGAAGTGGATGAGCCACAGACCTGAAATCAAATCCCACGGTATGGGACCATGTGTCAATGCTGTATGCTAAATATCAAGAGGCTGTGATAAGTAGTTGCTGAGAAAACTGTTACGAAAATTTCCTACCATTGACCATTAATGTCGAAAAATCTAACTAATTTAACTAAGTGGATTAACAGGAAGTGGATGAGCGACAGACCTGAAATCCGATCCCACTGTATGGGACCATGACTTTTATTGTGTCAATGCTGTATGCCAAATATCAAGAGGCTGTGATAAGTAGTTGCTGAGAAAACTGTTAGAAAATTTCCTGCTATTGACCATTAATGTTGAAAATTTAACTAGGTCAGCAAACAGGCAGTGGATGAGCGACAGACCTGAAATCGAATCCCACAGTATTGGACCATGTGTTGATGCTGTATACCAAATATCAAAAGGCTGTGATACGTAGTTGCTGAGAAAACTGTTACGAAAATTTCCTACTATTGACCATTAATGCTGAAAATTTTAGTAGGTCAGCAAACAGGAAGTAGATGAGCGACAGACCTGAAATTGAATCCCACAGTATGGGACCATGAATTGATGCTGTATACCAAATATCAAAAGGCTGAGTTGCTGAGAAAACTGTTACGAAAGTTTTTTCCCCGCCGCCCGCCGCCCGCCCGCCCGCCCACCGCCCAACATTCACCATACTATAACCCGGGTTTGCACCAGTGCAACCCGGCCAAAAATACATAAAAAATTTGACAATGAAATCTGTTTGATATACCATACTGGAATGAACTCCAGCAATATTTCAGTTTTGATATCAAGAATTTCAGTTTGATTGGGACTTTTTTTTAAAGATTGGGAAAAAATAAGCATATTTGCCATTGGGAATGGGTCTGGTATTCTGACCAATGGTGACTGGAAAAAGGTATGATAACCAATAGCTGTGTATGGAGCAATTGATTCAAAGTTTGTGTCCTTTACCATGATGTTATTAAGGTGAGCAAGGTGTATTGATTTTTTTATTATAAATAATCAGGACTAATTATTATATTTTGTTGGAGATCAACAATCTCTGTAATGTACAGCTAAAATTTTACCTGAAAACATGGATACAATATCACTTACTTTGCTATTCTGGTCATAAAAGGCTGTATATTGATCATTAGCTTCATTAACAAACATTACTAAACGTTCCTGAGTTATCATCATTCCCAACCCACAATGACTGCACAGCACAGGCCCAATACTGTTCACTGACCAACTATAAATTTCATTTGGATATCCCAAAAATTTTATAAAGCAGCTAGGTCATTCAAGAAATATTAACACTGAATGGCCAATCAAAACAGCCAAAACTTCACTGTAACAATTGAGAGCTTTTTGTTGCATTTTGTAGCCTTTTTAATATTTACATACATGTATATTAAAGGGAATTTGCAGTTGACTACTTATTTTTTACTATTTATACATGTAGAATTATATTACATATACGAACATTTACAGTACACTGACTCACATGACTTTTTGCCATAGTAAAGTTTTTTTTATATTTTTTTCTTTCAATATGATCATAATGTGCTATATAAGTTCAATTTTAATACACATATATTGAGTAATAAATATATAAATTATAAAACCTCACCCATCTCAACCAATGTAGTACATGTAGTTAAATGGTTATGTAACAGAACCGTATATAAGCCAATTAAACCTTTATTAAAGATGAAAACCAATCTTTACAATCTGATATATATAATTTTACATAAGATATGTTTCATCATCATGACATTCCCAGTATTTCATCTCACAATTTATCTTAAACATATCTTCTTCCATCTCTGTATTTGATCAACTATTTCTGCAAGAGAGGTAAGGCTGCTGGGTAATACAAATCAACACCTAAGTGCCAGTGTATTTTATCTTTGAAGTTATATAACTTCAAGAGATTTTCTTATTGCTCCAGGTAACTTATTTTTTTTATGAAAATTTTACACAATTCCAATCCAAAGCAATCAAATTCATATCAAAATTATCAAGGGTTCACTTAAAAATTAATTCATATGTTTATTTTAGTTGAGTTTTGATAGTGTTCTGTCAAACCACATTATTTATATTCTGCATGCTTTTCATTAGGCATTCTTAGATATACTTTCAGCTTTAAATATCAATTAGCTTTTTGCACTTGTGTTAATCTTTTTTTTTTCAACATAATTTAGCCTTTTCAAATAGATAAAAATGCTTTAAAGAAACCACTTTTCTTAAAAGCATGAATTTTATACATATGCATTTAATATCAAGAGCTGATGTTTTGGATTTGCTTTGTTATTTTATGTACTATACTTTACTGTACATTGTAACTATTTTTTGCTTAAAGGATTTCATTAATAAAAGTACAAGCATTGTAATTTCTTTGCATTTGTCTTAAACTGTATTTTCTTTGCTTTGTTCAAAAGGGTTTTTTTTTAGGGAAGGGGTGTTTTGTTTATGAGAGATATATGGTTGAATATAGTCCTTAATATTAATAATGATTTTTTTTTAACTGTGCTAGAAAAACATTTATTCTCAGGTTATCTAAATATTGGACCTTACATGTTGTCAATATAAGAAACCAAATATGATTATTATGTTCAAACAAATTTCTTATCTTTAAACCATTCAGATAATTTATTCAAACAAAAAATTGAAAATTATTATAACTGTTTACCGAAACACATCCCTCTTTCTTCTTGATGACCTTTTTCGTAGCAAACCCCAAGATGGCTGCCTCGATAACAAGGGCAGATTAGGATAGATTCCTTCCTCCAAACCACTCAAACACCTATCTACTTTATTTTCAGAACATCTTTCTTCTTGAATTCCAACACCTTCACTACAACATGACTGATTTTCTATTGCCATGGTAACAGAAGAATTATTTTCAGAAACACCCTGAATTTTAGATATTTTAGTATTTCCACCGGAATTTAAATCAACGAACACATCTTCATTGTCAGAGTCAATCTTCAATGGTTCAATCAAGTACTTCCTGAATTTTCGCATCATCTTTATTCCTTAATAATTTGATGACTTTTTGAAAACTATTTGTCAACAGTGTAATTTGGCTTTTAGCACCGATACATCCATTTCCAAAGAAAGTCCCTTTTTGAGAAACTTAACTTTCAAAATCTTTAAAAAATTTGCAGCTATAGCTTGCATTTGATTTGCAAAAAACCCAGAATTTTTTTTATAATACCTAAACAATAATCTTTTTTTCGCATAATCTATATTTATCACTGCACAATATATCACAGATAATTAGTACATACTTTAATAAATACACCTATTGACCTATCCTGGTCATGATATCTAAAGTTCACTGGAAAATTGTTATTATTTTTTCTTTTAGTTCATTGAACGAAAGAACCTTTAGAAGTTTCTTCACAAAATAATCATCATTACGTACAAAATATTTTGTAAAAACAAGTATTTTATCTAATTCACTGAAATATATTATTGCACTGAGTTACTTACATGTTATTTCATTCACTTTCACTACCACACTAAAATATTCCAAATCCCGAAACTTTTAGTTAAAGATCACAAAGATTAAAACGGTCTAAAACTCAATAAAATAGTAATAGCGTCATTTCAAGTTGATTTTCATCTAAAATATTCATTCTTGAAAGATGTTTCATAAAAATCTGAAGAACTGTGAATTTTCCTCGCTCATTTTATTTAAATATTTATACTTAAATAGAATTACTTCTTCCAAATCACTGTGAAATTGATGGCAGCAGCACATTTTAAACAACATTTAAATTCAATCAAACTTCTTTCAACACAGTTCTGCTTCTTTATGAAGACACATAAGGTGTTTTAATGAGCTTTTCTCATTACTCCAACAAGAATTCTAGAGTTGCCGTGGGCTACACAACAATTCCGATTATAGTAACAAGCAATCTTGTTTGAGTAATTTCTTCTCCACAAGGGACTAAATTGACTCGTTGACATGTACCTAAGTGTAACAATATATAGAAGCATTATCACCTCCCTCATAAAATTCAAATATCTATTTATAGTTACACTTTTTTTAATAATCTCTAACCTTCAAAACAATAATAATCTCTAAGCATAACTTTATAATAATCACAAAAATCCATATAAAAGCCAAACCTCCAGTAAAGAACATCTCAAAGAAATATCACAAATAGAAATTCTTTCACTAAAGGCCATCTTTTGATTTTTCCCTCACATAAACAACCATAATGCAAAAAAGTTTGTCTTATGACCCGAAGCGTCTTTCAACATTTCCCCATAAGACTGGTCATATTAAACAAACTGTAGACAATACTGTCTATATTTTTTTTCTATACTGTATAATTCTTCAATACAACGGTATTCTATTCTGTATTCAAAGAAATCATAACTTAAAGGGACTCAACTGAGGTTTTTTTTACGTAATGGTTCCAAAAATATTTTTTTCAAGATTTTTGACTAACTGGATGTAGGTTTGGAACAATGTACAAAATTTCAGATCATAAGCTCACTCCATTTACCTGGAATTTTAATGCTCAAAATGAAAAGTGTTTCAATGCTTTTCACTCAAATCAGTCTAAAAAACCCATTAAAAATCGCTAATCAATTTAATTCCAAGTATATTTATATATTATCGGTATTGCATGGTTTTTCACTTTAAATACATCAGTTGATTTACGAAAGAATTTAAAAAAATTTTATTTCAGGCTATTGGACCTCAGGCGAGTTCCTTTAAAAAAAATATTTGTTAACCCTTTGGCTTTATCATAATTACAAATCCCTATATAGCCACTTTAATGATTATGATAATGGGAAATCAAACCGTTTCCTCCACATTGAATATGTTAGGAGAACATTATATTGTGGCTACTTGTGTAAAAAGACAACTGAATAAATTGTACAGATATTTTAAATCATTGACTGGATGGTCACAATAACATTAATGTTTCATTGCATTGTTTCACTGTTTATTTGGCAAAACACAACCCCAACATTAACAGCTTTAATTAAGACATTTCTGTTCTTCTAGATTTAATTGCCAATTACAACAACAGGTATCCTGTAATTTTCCAATTTCCTCATATTTCTAATGCTAAATTATAGAAAAAACTAAAATTCAGCCTAAGGCTCTGGTAAAATAAGCTTAAAACTTTGCTTCCCTTTCATTTTCAATATTTTCAGAACTCTTTAGTAATTCCAATGGATGCTACTCTATTTAACCTTATTTTATTATGCATAAGGCAAAATTATTAGAGAAGGTGAGATGAGATGTATTGAAAAAGTTAATAATTATGACCTATATTATCTGGAATTATCAGGAAAAAAAAGTTGTATCATTTTATCAGGGAACAAAGGTCAAATCATTAGATGAAGAAGCATTAACTAAGGAAGTATATCATTTCCTTACATAGGAAGTGTTCCATTTTTTTTCTACATTATTCTAAACTGACCGTGGAATATCAGTAACACTAGACTGTTATCACCTTTACAATAATAACTGAGCTGTGTTTCATAGAAAGTCCTAAAACTGTGTCCTTAGTCCTAAGACTAATTTTAGGACTAAGTTTTAAGACCACTTCAATAAACATATTTATCTTTAAACAATCTCATACTAAGATAGGAAATAAACACATCTTTTTTATGTTTAATAGTCAAAGACATTAGACTTTAAACAAATTCATTATCTTGAGGAAAGTTTGGAAATGCAATGGCACTTAATATGCAATGTCATAATTTGTTCATCTGCATTGCTATTCAGAAATTGGGAGAGTACTGGAGTCTTTAGACAGTTTCTTTGAAATGCAAATTTGTCTCAGTTTTGGTCTTAAGGCTGATTTCAGACATGAATTTCTATGGTCTGAAGTTCTGAGCTTAATTTCCATGAAAATAAAGGTCCTACAGCTTTTTAAATATATACTTGTAAATGAAATACTGAGAAATGTTATTGTAATAATATAATTATAATATTTTTCATTTTTTCGCTGCAGTCTTGTTGACTACTTTTCTTCCTAATTTGGCCAATAGACAAAAATAAAGGAGTCTTAAGAATTGTATAGTCAAAAAAGAGAAGAAGGTATATATATATATATATTAAACAGAAAATTCAAGTTTTTTTTCTATAAATACAGGATTTATTTTTATCTTGTGATAGGAAACTCATAAAAATATATCCTGTACGAGGGGTGATCCAAAAATTCGTGGACAATGTGTGTATCTCCATAACGTGACGTCCTACCGAGGTGAACTCTTTGGATATTATTATTCAATGCTTTTTTGATAGATTGACCAAATTTTAAAACACCAATTGCATTTTTTATCTATAAATGACAACATAAAAACATTAAGTATCAAAATCGCGGCGCAGTTTACTTTTTCTCTATGATGTAAACGTTTTTATCTCATTTAAACACATGTAAAACCTGTGCAAACAAAGAAAATTGCGAAAACGTTATAATAACGTTGTTTTGATGTGTATGGCGGCATTCTGTCAGTATTAGAAGACATTTTGAAGTTGCGGTTATTTTACGCCCGTGCTTTAGGACAGGTGCTAAAAACAGCTTTATCAAAAATGGACGTCACGGATCCAGCAAAACTTCAGACAGTTATACAGTTCTGTGTAAATCTTGGAAAGACGCCTGGCGAGATAAAAAAATGATCGAAAGTGTGGCAATAAACCCTCAGTGTGTCGTTCTCTAGTTCTTGAGCAGAAGTACTCAGTCATTCACCATATTCGCCTGATCTTTCCCCGTGTGACCTCGCCTTGTTTCCCAGGTTAAAGAAAGAGTTGAGAAGGAAACGTTTTGACAATCTGGACGAGTTGAGAGGAGCCACCCAATGCATACTGTCATCATTCAGCCAAGAATGGTATGCGAGTACATTTAGAGACTCGGTCCGCCGCTATGAAAAATGTGTGCGGGTTAAAGGGGAATACTTTGAAAAGTTATTAGGCAAAACGGTAACATAGATTACTTCCTATGATAGCATAACGTCGTTTGTGACGTCGTGAGTTGCGCCGCGTTTTGTCATGTCTATGTATATAAACTGGTGCAAAATCGTTAATTCTTGTACAATCTTTACAATATTTTGAGAATTTGTCGACATATGCTTACTTAATAAGATACTAGAATTTCATATGATTTGCTTTATTTCTTTTTGTTTTATGCAGCGTGTCCACGAATTTTTGGATCACCCCTCGTATTTAAAGAAAAAGCTTGAATATCCTCTATTTATCTGTCACAATATATACTATGAAACTTTCTTCAAGCCTTGCAGTCACATTTTATTATATTTTGAGAAAATATTTTGCATAAATTTTCACAACTTTTATTTAATGAGTTACAAATAAAAAACAGAATAAAATATTCTCTAACAAATATCAAACTGCTATTTTGGGTAGGTTAAATGATTTCATACAAACTCCACCCAATTTATCGGCAATTTACAAACATATCATTATTTTAGTATGTCAGTTTTATCAAGAATTGCAAGCAAATTATATTCTACAGATTTACATAGTCCAATACAGGTTACTTTTTATATATAAAATCATACCACTTTATATTTGGATATTCCATGTATTTATAGCTCAAAATCAAGCATTTACAAAAATGTAGAAAATTATGAAGTAAAAAGGTATTTTTTAGTTGTTGGAATTGTCACACAACAATTTTAATGCTTTGCTGTTGGATAAAGACCTCAGGGTCCCCTCGATTAGAACATTATTTCGATTGCCAGAGTACAACCACCTATGTACTGCAATGCAAGCTAGGATAGCCTCCTCACATAAAGTTACTAAATTCAAAGTCCCTAGTGGATGGTAAGGGACAAGCAGTTTGAATCCATTTGCCAAATTGGATGCTGAAATACCTATAAACAGCAGCAATGCATTATACTGGCCTATCTATCCTGTTTTACCATGACTTGTGCTGATTTTTTAAAGCTTCCATTTTTGGAACAGTGCTTTGTCAACTATAGGGAATTCACGAGTTAGTTAGCCAATTAGGCTTGAATCACCTTTGATTGCAGGAAGGTAATTTCATATATAATAAACAAAATCACCATGTTAAAACAGTATAGAACCAATTCAGGTGGATAATAATAAACTATTACAGGCATAATGAAATATGTACTATTAGAGAATTTATTTCAATTTTGCATGCTCTTACAATGATATTACAGGTATATTTTAAGAAGAAGAAGAAGGAAAAAAGAGCTCTCTTAAAAACCAAACTTGGCATTTTTCTTATCATATTCTATGTTCATGGAAAGTTTAAATAAATTTTATTACACTGTTTTCATTCTTATTAAATGTAACTTCAAACATACACCTTTAAATACTAAAATTATAAGGTAACCAGCAGATTTTCCCATCATAAATAAGTCTGAAAAAGCTAAAATAATGTTAAACATGATGTTTAAAGTTATGTGTTCTGAAACTTATGTGAAAAAAGAAGCCATACAGAGTAAAAACCAATTACTTGTGACTGTACAGATACTTACTTGGAAGCTTTTCCCACTTTTCTACAAAATATTGGTTGATTATATTACAAAGTCAGCCCACACAGTGATATTTGCATTCAACATTTTATAAATTTTGTTCTGTATTGTGCATGATTTGTATCTAAGTTAGCAGGTAATTGACCCTTTATGTAACATGTGACCTTGAGGTTCAAAAACAAGGTAAAACATTATTTCTCTGTTATTTTTCTTTTTTTTCACAATCATTATTTTTATATTACATTATGTAAAATTTCATTTTGTTTTTCATTAAATTAGATAAATTTTCTTCATTATGAGGACTGTACTTGATGGCCAGTTCTGTATCTGAATAATACAGGTGTCAATGACCTTGACATTTGACCTGACAATGTATGTGTCAAGGTCAAATATAACAATATAATACATTTGCAAATATTAAAATTGGTTCATTTTATCATGAAAGTGACACTGTCAATATGTTGTCATAGTATTAAAAACAATATTTAAATCAAGACTTAAGTATTTTTTCAGAATTTTTTTTAAATTGATTCAAACCTAAATATGACCTGATTTTGATCCAACTGTCAGCAACAGCAAACATACCAATTATTTATGTGAATTCTGTTTGTTTATGCTTTTATAATCACATGCTGTTCAACATAATTCTAAACATATGTTTATAAAAATGCACAGTTTTAACATAACAAGAGTCTGGTAGTCATATTTACTTGAAAATTCCTCGAAAATTACATTATACCATGAAGAACTTGGTGCAATTGCAGGCATATGTTTTGCAGCTGAAATAACTCATGTTAGAAAAGATAAATATTTTGCTATGAATATTATTATAAACACTAAACAGAAGAGGGCTGACACCTAAACATTTAATTTTCTTTGTAGCAGATTGTGGTAATTAAATAATGAAAATCAATTAGGAGTTAATTAAATTATCTGATTAAGTAATTAGGTAAGTTATTAATAGTCCACTTAATAGTAAAATATCAAAAACAGTTATAGTTCATTATAAAAAAGATATTTGGAGACTACATTCTGATAAAAAAACTAAAGCCTCCCTAAAATGGAATATGAATCACCTTTGTAAATGGAAGAAATTTAAAAAAAGATAACAAAATCCCAGCCAAATAATCAAAATAGATAATTACGCTCCTCCGTTCCTGTGTGTTTTAGGATTATGAAGTTATTTATGAACCTTTCATTTATTTTATTATTTTTTTCAGTTTAATGATAGTAATAGATTTATTAACTATTAGATGCTCTCAAAATCCAAGTAATACATTGGTAATAATAATCGTCCAATGGAATATACTTATAGGTGTATCTATTTCACAAAGAATTTGAATTATAATCAAGTCTACAAAATGATTTGTAACAATTACTGAATTTGAAAAATGCAATATTATTATTCATACAAAATTAAAATCAATAAATAGGTGTGCCATGAAATGCAACAAATGACAGAATCTCTGCAATTGTTTATAAAAGTGTGAACTAAAAAAAGTCCACATTATATACTTTGAGATTTTATAATGTTAAATAGATGGTCCTAAGTAAATGGTTTGCTCATCAGCAAAATTTTTTTTTAATATTGATTGACAGAAGTTATCTGACCATTAACCTTTTCATTACTATATTTATATGATGGATTTGTCCTTTTAATTTCAAATGAATTTTTGTTTAGAATATTATGATCAAGCATTTTGATAATACATTGAATGCCAAAATTTAGAAGCAAACAGTCTAAAATCTGGCCAGATTTGGAGCATTCCTGACTCGAAATTTGTGGCAATATAAAGGTTGTTATAGACACTATCACTCAACAGCTCAAATGAAAAAATAAACACCAAATTTAAATGATTCTAGAAAAGAAGATTTTCTTTGGAATTTTGTGTTGTAAATTGAAATAGACAATTCAATGTTGTTGCTTAGGCAATCATGGAGTTAAATCAGAAAGTACACCCTTGATCTTGACAGCATAAAATTTCTTCTTGAATGTTTTTTACATTACAAGTATCATTTTGTAATCATGTGGCACAAAAAACATGGTGAAAATAAATGGATCAATGGTCTAGTATTTTACAAAAGTGTTATGTATAAAACAGCCAGAAGTCAAAATGCTGATGAGAAAATAACGTTATTGACCTTTATCTTATTACTAGCTTGTATCAATTTTACAGTAAGTTTATTATCAATTTACTTTAGAAAAAAAATTGTTTCTCCCCCCCCCCCCTTCAAAAAAAAAATATTAAGAAATAAAAAACAGAACAGTAATGAGGAGACTTAAATACAATATCTGTATAAAAAAATGTATGCAAAAATACCTAATGCTTATGTCATTGAAAAGATAAAAAAATCATATAAAATCACATTTAACTATCATTTTATGATCTTTTTCTTAAATCTTGAATACGTTCCCCTGGAGACAACCTATAAAATATTTTACTCATATTAATCTGAATGATCATTAAAAAAAAAAAACTTTACCGAAAATAGTCCCGTCTCTTTTTAGATGACCTGTTTCGGTGCAATCCCCAAGATGGCTGTCGTGACAAAAGAGGTGGGAAAGTATCTTCCTCCAAAGCTGCAGACCCTTTTTCACCTTCCTTAATGTTCAACAGACCTTCCCCTGGTATCCCACTATCTACGTAGTCACTTGACCCTGTTGCCTTGGCAACTGAAGGGTTTTCGGAATCTCGCTGAATTTTAGATTTTTTCTTATTTCTGACCGAATTGGAATCCAGGAATACCTCCTCATCATCGTCATCAATTTTTAATGGCTCGATTGAATATTTCTGAAACTTCTTCATTTTTTTTGCTATTTATTTCTAAATCACTTTTATCAATATATTAGTTAGTTTAACCCAAAGGTAAAATAAATTTGCAAATAATCCTAACAGGTGAAAAACAGCTTAAAGCCACTGATACAACTTTTCTTCGATAGAAATGTAAGGTAAATCTTCCACAAAATCTCGGCAATCTAGACCTATTTGTATTGAAACAAGTTACGAGTTACCTTTCTATATTAATCACAAACATACTGAGTAAAATTGCAGGCATTCATTTCTTACATAGAACTGTCATATTGTATCATAGTGAAAAAAACCTGTATTGTATTCATATACCTCCTCTATAATTTACCACATCAAAGTTCAAAATTCTCTATGCTCAATATTATTGCACTTGAGAGTAAAATATTCCTACTACACTTGTATATTTATCATCAAAAAATAGATGGAAGAAATTTCACTTGCAAAAGTAAATATTAGTTCAAATTTTAAAGTGCACCTTATTCTTTAAATATTTATTTTGAAATCAAACCAAAATCATAGAGAATTGCTCGCTTGAAATGGCACAGATATTTTAAGCACATTCACAGATGTTAAATCCAATTAAACTTGTTTTCTTCAAGAAGAAAACATTAAAGTTGTAGGCACTGGTGATGTGTGTGTGAGATCCCACGATATTATGATATTTATTTATTTATTTACGCTACTACCGGCAAAATAAAAACAGTTAACTTCTATCCATATTCTTAATCTATTTATTAATTAGGGTAACAAGTTATAGACACTTGTTTCAGGTTGTTCCTCCCCTTGATAAACGATTGATCAAACAAATTTGCAAATATTTCTACAACAAAAATCTCATTATTAAACTCACAGTAAACCTTATAAGATAAACTCTATAAGATAAACTCTTTTCATAAAAGTCAGTATCTTAAATGACACTAAAGTAACCTTAAACGAGACTATAAGTAACCCGACAAGACAAAATTTTAGATATCTTGTAAGTCCAGCACAAAGGTCAGATGTGATATTTCATTGATATATTAAAGCAATCATAAGCTTAATTAGTTCATGTACACAAAATCCAATCTAATATGATACTGATATTATTATATAGTTTATTATAAATAATGAAGAGTTTCCCCAATCCTCCGGAAAACTAATATCCTGAGAAAAAAAAACCCCACAATGTTATTTTCTAAATATTATTGCATATATTCCATGATAAATAAACAGGATATAAACAAATCACTGAGAACATATCCTGAACTTAATCTTACAATATCTATCTTATTACATCGACCAATCACACAACTTGTATAATACAGCACTATTTATCTCCATTGATCTAAAATTCTGCTATGTGTAAAGCCCTTTCAAAGTCAATTAAGATAAAAAAGAGCATCTTAATGTAACATTTGATCATTTTCCCCTATGATTTAAAAGCATGTCAGCAACACCTTTGATTTCTTTTATCTCATTATAACTGCAGGTATTGAGCAATTCTTGAATACCAAGCTGTTATTCTATTAAATCTCCAACTTTAAAAACTGACCAATTAAGTATTTTTCATCTATTATTTTGTGTTTTGCTTGTCAGTTTTTTGTTATTTGTTTTTTGTTTGTTTTTTTTTTGGTTTCTTTTGTCAAAAAAAAGAAAAAAGAAATCCACACCTTGAATGGAGATGCTGTACTGCTGACTGTCACATTTACTGAGCAATTTATAGAGGAAACAGCATGTTATCAATGTACATAAAAAATTATGACTCACTGGCGAAAAACAGAAAAATACGAGGTTACCATTATAATGGGTTGGCTGTGTAATTACATTAAGAAATCTTTTTTCCAAATTTTTAATCAAATTTCAAACAAATTTTATAACACTGATTCCCGAAATTGTACCTACAGTCAAACTTGTATCATGAGCGCCTAAGATCATAAAATGTGTTTATTTTTCAAGTTTAACTTATCACAGAGAAATGTTCTCAGTTTAAGAAATATTTAATGCATCTTTGACTATAAGAATGTTTGCATGCATACCAGCAAATCATATGCATTGATTTAATCTAATTTACTAAGAAAGACTGTAAACTGATGTTTTTTCCCAATAAAAAGCACATAAAATACATTGTAAATGATATGTTTTCAGTCAGTTTGTATCTTTTTTTGAGCCTGGAATAAGTCAATAATAAGAAAGGAGAAGACATTCATTATGAAAATTATCTTATACACCTAGCATTAAGGTGTCTCAGTGTGATAATGCGTCTGTATTGAGATTCTTTCCTGCCTAGAGGCTTCACTGAGCTAGAAACTTGGCAAAAATATTTGCTCAGCAAAAATTCTCGATCTATGAAGAAAAAAATAACTTGTGCATATAACTAAGTTATGTACCATTTTAAGGCATGGTTATTTGAAAATACTTTAAATTATGAACTCAAGCAATCTGATTCTGAAGCACATTTTGCTTAAGTTAAACTTAAGAGCTGACAATAGAATTCTAGAATTTTCTTTAGAAATAATTTAGAATGTATAACAGAGAGGACCTGTTCCAGTTGGAGACATCACTGTCTAAGCTTAAGCGATACTTACATCAGCAATGTTGAGTCAGCTAAACAAGAGCCATTCAGACCAAATCAATGATCTAAGAGGCTTTAATAGCTAATCCTGAGTTGGGGAGCCAAACATTGGGTGTCTCCAATCTAATGAGGACAATCAATGTGTCAAAATAATTACACAAAGGAGTCAATTAAATGAGCCAAAAAATTAACCCAATGAGCCAAAAATGACCAAACAATGACCTGTAGACAATTTCATCAAAATGCTTCCTTTACTAACTGTCAATAAACCATTACCAAAGTTCAAATGAACAAAATCTTGAGGCGCCAAACCAAAAACTTCGCTTCATCAGTTCAAACAATGGGCCAGGTTCAAGACTTTACTTGTTAGAGCCCTAAACTTTTAATGTGCTCAATATTAAAACTAAATGCCAAATAATAAATAATTCTATAGATTTCAAAAATACATGTACATATTAATTAATCTTTTTGGTTGGGTTTTAAGTGGCACTGACAACATTGGTCATATAGTGAGTTCCTGCTTTACTGGGAGAAGTCTCTCAGTGCTTTATTTAAGACATGAGCATAGCCACCGGACTAAAATTAAGAACTTTCAACTTCCATAAGCTATCATTAAAAGAGCTCAAAGTTCAAGACCACAGTGGTGAAGGGCAAGTGACTTAAAGTCTGCTATTTAAAACATTTTGAAACGCTTAACTTTTAATCAAACATACAATGTACAGTCAAACATGTAAACAAAGGCCGTCCAAAATATGGACTGGACATGGTCTGAATTAACAAGTGGTCTTTATATGGGGGTTACTTTGTTCTATTTAATCAACAGAGATTTGTTGAAGAATAGTCTTTACTAACATTGTGGTCTTTATTCAGAGATGATCTTAAACTCAGGTTTGACTGTATAAGAATAATGTGACTTAGAAATAATAAATTTATTCTTTGTCCGCAGGGCGATATTTCCTCAGAACTGGTCTTAAAAACAAGTTTGGCTGTATAAAAGTAATGATTAGAAATGAACATAATTTTATCAAGATCAGTATCACATTTTTATTCGTCATTATTAAGAAAAGTGGCATTATGAATTATTTCACGTTGAAATAATTATTACAGAACCAGGAACTATTCGTTACTGAGCTTTGATATCAGAGACTTCACCTTGCAACTCAAATTCACAAAACTAATCATTTCAAAATATATTAATTCCACTTCCCATATATCATAAATGTGAATGATATAACAATATAACCGCAAATTTCAAATTTGATATTTCATGCCAACTGATATAGGAAAAACAAAGACCTGCATATGTAACAATGTAGAAGAGAAATAAATTGACAAGTGGGTGATGATAGATTGTAAACCTTACATTAGCATCTCTATTTAAGTCAACCAAAGTCCTATAAATAAGCCATTTATATTGGAAATTTACAACTGTGCTTTTTATTTCATTGCAAAAAAGGTACTAAAACAGAAAATTTCAAAATCATGTTTCACAGAAAAAGCTTTTTAACTGCTTCATAAAAAAATAAAAGAGGTTTTTTTGTGTGTCTAAAGAAATTTACCTTTTTGAGGGAAACTAGGTAAATTAAGGCATCACTTACTTACTTACCTTCCAGAAGGCACATACATTTACCAGTTTCAGGAAATATCTTAAAATATGTACTGACTGAATTAAAGAAATAGTGTAGACCATGATAAGATGTCACAGACTTTCCAGCAAATCATGGTCTGCATTGGTTATATGGGTTGATTCTGTAGTTGCCATTTAGAATGCCATGTGGTGAGGAGATAACATTTTACTTCTTGAAAAAAGGTACAGTCAAATCTGTGAACAAAGGTCAAACCAAAGGAGAGACCTTACATGACCTTTATATACAAGTGGTCTTCATTTGGAATTTACTAACTTTGTTATATAAAATCAAAGAAGAGTTATTGGTTGTTGATGCATAGCCCTTATTTTCAGGGTAACTTTTATTCAGAGGTGTTCTTTATCACACGTTTAACTGTAATTCATTTACATAATATTATATTATCATGTAGGTTTA
Organism: Ruditapes philippinarum; assembly: GCF_026571515.1. NCBI lineage: Eukaryota > Metazoa > Mollusca > Bivalvia > Venerida > Veneridae > Ruditapes > Ruditapes philippinarum. The sequence goes on along the minus strand of NW_026856821.1, from coordinate 332,434 downwards.
AAACAAGACAGCAAAATGAGTTTTAAAATTGATTAAAAAGAAGTTAAGTGGGTAGATGAGCACAGGGACTAATATATCAACTTTCATACTCTAGAACAAAGCAAATACAAACTCATTTTCTAAAAACTCCTACTATGATAAGGGAAATAAGAGACATTTCCCCCCTAGAGGCTACTAGGAACAAAAGCATTACAGCACTTTAAATTCTCAAGAAGTGTTGACAAAATATATCAATTTCTGTTAAAAATTGATGAATGAAGAAAATAATTGAACAGTTCCATCTAAAATGAGGAACTATCATGAAAATAGTGTCAATAAAAACTGTATATATTTCATTTGAAATGATGAAGGGGTTTCATAAATGTAAATAATATATTATGGTCTTCTGGTCAAAATAATAATACACAAGAAATCAAAATCACACTAATACATTATTAGGTTCAAATTATAATTAACTATATCCATTGAGGGGTTAAACTAAATCAAAGGGAGGTTTATCAATATTAGATATTGAGAGGTTATAATCAATAATAATTGAATGTTAGGAACTTAAAAAACCCCACTTTATACACATAATAAACTATGTATTAATTAATATATTCTAATGAAACCAAACAAGTTTTGTTTGATCAACTAATTGATAAACACTGGGAACATTTTTTTTTATCTTGAACATATTCTACATCATTACAAATAACTTATTCTTCAAAATTTGACATTGATCTACTGACTCCTACTAACTACACTCTGACCTTGACCTTTAAAACAATTTTATTATTTTCACTTCTTCAAAATGGGACCTTGACCCATTTAATCCTATTTTCTACACTCTGACCTTGACCTTTAAAACAATGTTATTAATTTTCACTTCTTTAAAAGATGACCTTGACCTTTAAAACAATGTTATTAATTTTCACTTCTTTAAAAGATGACCTTGACCCATTTAATCCTATTTTCTACACTCTGACATTGACCTTTAAAACAATGTTATTAATTTTCACTTCTTAAAAATGTGACCTTGACCCATTTAATCCTATTTTCTACACTTTGACATTGACCTTTAAAACAATGTTATTAATTGTCACTTCTTTAAAACATGACATTGACCCATTTAATCCTATTTTTTACACTCTGACCTTGACCTTTAAAACAATGTTATTAATTTTCACTTCTTAAAAATGTGACCTTGACCCATTTAATCTTATTTTCTACACTCTGACCTTGACCTTTAAAACAATGTTATTAATTTTCACTTGTTTAAAACATGACCTTGACCCCTTGACTATTATCTACTACACTCAGATCTTAACCTTTAAAACATAAAACAATGTTATTAATTTTCACTTCATCAAAATGTGACCTTAATACCTAACTAAAAGGTCAAACTTTAAAGAATTGATCATACTGAAATGTTTAAAAGTCGAACAAACATTGCCAATGAAGATTGTTCTTTTAATATTTCAAAATCTTATGATTCAAACTGGCATTTGTAAAATGACATCACATAATCCAAAACAACATTTCAAAAAAATGATTAAAAAATCTAGTTTTAGAATGGAAGATTAAGAATCATTAACATTTTGATGAAACCACATCTGGAAAAAAAAAAAGATTTTTTGAGACAGTCAGTTTGTATGGTGCCTAGAAATGTCTTCCAATAATTTATGGATTATGACATCATAAATGGAGATTGATCTTGGAATCAAACATGTAAATGGATCTTGTTTACTTTCATTTACATTAATAAATAATACAATTAACCTAGCTGAAATGTCTACAGTGGTAATCCATCTTTGAACGGCTTTAAAGTTAATTAGTCATGCATAAGCTGTCACCACTTTTCTTTCTTGAGATACCGTGGTAACAGTATTCTGTTGGCATCTGGTTCATTCATTTTAACGCAATAATACAACACAGTACAGTCCTTAGTTACCTATATATATGTTAATGGTTTAAACACACATGTAATGTTTATATAAATATAAATACATACATGTATATATCAATGTGTCCGCTAACCAATGAGCCCACCCACAATTTACTTATAAATTTATTGTAAGTAGAAAATATATCAATATATTACAAAATATAAGATATTTAACTTAGAGATGTTGAAAGCAACAACAATATGGCTACACAACACAATTAAGAATAATGACATTTAAAGAATAATACCAGTCTAAAAATGACACACTGCTATTGGTCAATTTCAACTCTAAATTTAGAATGAACCAATCAGATATCATGAACATTAGACTGGTTGTAAAATAATTTAAATGATGGACACAAAAATAGATATATTTCACAAGTAGGGAAGGTGCCTAAAATAGACTTACTTGGTACATGCTCTTAAAAATATTTGGGGTTTTCCTAATTAATTAGGAGGTACAAACCACTTTTCACAGAAAAAAGAACTTTAAAAATGTGCAACAGGTTGAATGGTAGTGCACCATAAAGCTTTACACAGTAAAAGTTAAACCAACATATTGCTGAGTTTCGGAATAACATCTTTTAGGGGGAAAATAACATTTTGAAAAAGGGGATCTATATCAGGGGATAACTGAATGATTTCAAGAAATTTTCCTGAAGGGAAATCGACCCTGGCAATGAAACTTTATCTTTCACAATAGAGAAAAGATACAATGGAGAAAAGACAGGATTGCAACAATAAAACACACCTGCTTTTGCCTTTAATTCTCTCTAAACTTGTTATAATAAAGACTTTTTCTTTAGAAAAAAGTAAAAAATATAATTCAAGAGCCATAATGGATGTAAAGAATGCAAATACATGCAAAATCATCAATCTTGATTACGAGTTTTGTGCAGTAAACAAAAGATAATCAACCACTTCACAGTGTTAATGAGCTTCTATTATCCAAACACAAACACAACAATTTTTTTATTGGTCTCTGCCAGAAAAAGGAACAGCTACAGAGCTGGTTATCAGAAAGCCATTATCAGCATAAGGATGCCATTCTCATCACAAATAAAAAATCAAGTAAAAGAGATCTTTTTAAAAATCAATGATTAAATCAACATGACTTCAGGTTCCTGTTGCAATGAAAAAGTAGAACAACTTGTTATTTATTATAATAGTGATACCATGTATACAAATAAGCTAAAATCACTTTATATACACAGAAATCACCTATAACATGACACAATATGCAAAAATATACCCAAAGGATGCTTATGCCCCAACTTCATTTGCTGCCTTGTGAAATCATGCACACACTTCTAGAATAACTAAGACTGTGTCACTGTGACCTTGACATAATGTCCTCAAAATCAATATGAGTCATCTTATAGTCATGACCAACTTCCACACCAAATCTAAGGAGTGTAATCTAAAGTGCTTTACAACAGCATTTTGTGCTTAATCTGAGAAACCAACAAATAGTATCTATGTAAGACTGGCCTGGCTCTATACAGGTGTGTCACAGACAAGACATCTTTACTGATAGTAAATTTAAAGCCCTTCAAAGTACATTATTCCTGCAGGACCTTAATTGTCTTTTTTTTTTAACTTCTAACTCTTTCATAATATATCAAAATAACAGGAAGTCATAAAATGATGATGAAGATGGGAAGGAAAAGAAAATTTCTTGCTGGCATTTTTTTTTAGAAATGATGGACATTTAGGTTTTACTGTAAAGAATGAATACTGCAATTTGTCTGTGATTATCTCCAAACAAGTCCCACTAATGAGATGGCTCTGTGATATAAAAATGTTTTATTACTATCATAATGAATGGCTACATTCTATTTTATGTTTGTTTATCAACCTTAAAAAGGCCTGGGAAATGATTGTGAAGCACATTATTTATTTCCTTTATCAAGGAAGCCTTAAGGCATCTGCAAAAACTCTACATACATTGTTCTATAATATACATAAGTTTTATTAAAATATATGATGTAACATAAATACAAGGCTTCATGATGATATGTGTATGTATACTATAAAACCATAACTGGAAAATGATTAAAACACTCAAAAGCTCTTCCAGAACAAAGACAAAAAAACTTATTGGCTGTAAAGGCTGTGGTCAAACATTTGACTAACAAAGTTTAATTGAAATCAAATAAAACATTACTGAAAACATTTTCAGAAATATCTAATGAACCAGTAAACCTTGCATATCTCTCTTTTATTTCTTATTTTTCCAGTGTTGATTCTTTGTTTTTCTTAGTTGTAAGGACCTGCATCTTTGGATTAAATCACCAACTTACCACAAGCAAGCTGGACTATAAGCTTCATAGAATGTGATGTAAAAATTATAATTTTCTATCAAAGTCTGAGGGAAGAGTGCTTCATGGGCACAAGCACCTAGGTAACTCTCAGACAGGGACTTAAGAATTTCAGACTGAGGGTACAACTGGATGGACAATGTTTGAAATTTTGGTAGTCCATTGTCATAATTTTTAGCGGATCCCTTACTGAAACTTATTTTCAGCAACTGAAATCAGTAAGACTGGTTATAAATTGTTAACACTTTTAATCAAACAAAAATTACCAAATTACCGTTAAGGAAGGAAATTATAAAAATGTTGGAAGTTTTGGGAGTTCTTGGGATGCACATTCTTAAAACATACCCCTAAAATTGTGATCATGGAAAACTCTGATCAGGAAGGTGTTTTTAAGGTGAAAGTGTTTCATAGCAGGAAATCTTAACTTTTAAATGAATGAGTTATAAAGAAAGGGACTTTATCCTTAAAGTTTCTGAGGCAGGAACCTTACATCTCAGCAATAAGTTCAAAAAAATATGTATTAGTCATGAGAAAGAAACATCTTATTATGATATACAAGCCGTCCTGAGTGTCTGTCATGGTTTTCAAATGATACAATCTTTAATTTAAATGCAAATGAATTCCTGCAAGAATGCATGATAAACTATTGTAAATTTCCTTTCTGTCTATCCACAGACAATGTTAAGAGTGGTCCATCATTGATTTTGAATTGAGGCACTAAAATGGTAACTTTGATGTTATAAAAGAAGAGTTGTTTATTCTAAGTAGACTCTATTATGTTTAATGATAGGCACGAATCAATTACCTAGAACTGCTCATATCAGAAAATTGCATGACAGGAACAACAAAAGAGCACTTCTGACAAAAAAATTAATGAACAAACTGATACTTCAAAAAGAACAACAAATAATGGTATTTTTACATTTTTGTACATAATATTTTCTTAAGTATCCAGGCAGTCTAAGTACTATATTGTATCAGTAACCTAACATGGTTTCCTTTATCATATAATGATCATAAGCTCCTTATTAAGTATACAATTAGTAACCCACAATAATTTATTAGTTAAGAAGTAGTCAGGTAAGTAATTTTAAAGCAGCATGCCACCAGATTCATGCTAATTTTTATGAAAATGTTTAAAATGCACTAAAAAGTAAAATATTGTCAAGTGAACAAAGAAAGTATAATGTCACTGTGTCATTTTTGCTCACAACTGCATTATTTATGTAACATTTGTAAAGGTCTGCTTGGAAATTCTACATTATAGTTTTCAACAAGATTTTATGTGGTTTTTTTTTCTAAAAAAAGGCTATGTCAAATAAGTGGGCTCCGAGGCCAGGCCGATCATGACTTACAAAACTTCCGTAGCTGACTACAGCGTGATACTACATACTATGGGCAATGTAGTTTCTAAGAAGATAAAGATTTTATTTTTTAAAGCCTATTTTTTTTATTCTTTAGACCTACTTAAGTATCATGCTTAAATTTTGTAGATCACCAAGGGATTATTCTTGCAATGTTTGTTAAATATCCAACAAGTGTTTTAGGTGAAGGCATTGTTGATAACAGATGGGCAATAATCAATGCATGACAGACACACTGCCATCTCTCAAGAACATACTGTGCTCAGGTGAGCTAAAAATGCATAACCAGCTCGTGACGCTAGGTACACTTAAATAAATAAATTTACCATAAATTCCATGATACATGGTAAAATTACCAATCTCTTGGTAAGCTAACAGTTATATATTTACTTTTAATTCCATAAAACAGTGTAATCTAGAGACACTTGGTAAGGTAAAGTAAATAAATTTACCTTTAATTCCATAAAATTGCACAAATAGCTAAGAGAAATTGTATGAAACTGTGTTAGCATTTAGTGACACTTGGTAAGCAAAGAGAAATAAATTCACCATAAATATCCTGATACAGTTAGTTATGATAGGGAAGAAATTTACCTTAAATTCCATGACACTCGATTAGCTTTCCGATCTTTTCCTTCAGTTCGTCTCTCATAAAGACTTTTCTTCATTTTAAATTTCTAAACACACAAGTCGGTCAAAAATAAAAACAACGCAAGTCGGTCAAAAATAAAAACACACTTTCAAAGATGCAATCTCACACACCAAGTGTCATTTATTCATAGCACGTCTTAAAGTATTTTAAATTCCATATGGTTAATAAATGTACCATCTCGAACAACAGTTGTCATAAGTGTTATTAATGTATGCTAGATTAATTGGATATATGAACATGTAAATAAATGAATGATATATTTACAACAGTTTGTATAACGTAAGTAATTAGTTAAAATCTTATAATGTAAAGAATGTGAGATTATCAATAGATTAAAGTATATAGCTTCTTTGTAACTGTTGGACATTAACCAATATACAAGAACAATGAGTTTGTGGTGACAGATTAGTAAATAATAAAGTAAATCATCTTTCAAAGCATTAAAACTGTTGTAATTAGTTAAAGAATGCATTTATTATTTTGTTTTGTAATTTGAATAATAGTTAAAACAAAGGGGAGATGTCAAGTTAAAAAGGTTATGCTGTCCTCTATTTAAAATGAAATAATATCTGCCAGGCAGTGCTCAAGATGAACCCGTACCAAATATCTTACATGGACATGGAACTTTCAAAAGTAGCTACCAGTGCAAACCATGATCAGCCAGATGTGCTAGCAGATCTTAGTCTGCACTAATTGCATGGAAGGGATCAGATGCTGCCTCCATGCATAGGGTTTATGAAACTCTCATGTAAAACATTGGCCACGGAGATTCTTATTTTTACTCTCATGTTAAACATTGGCCAAGGAGATTCTTATAAAACTCTCATGTAAAACATTGGCCACTGAGATTCTTATTTTTACTCTCATGTTAAACATTGGCCAAGGAGTTTCTTATTAAACTCTCATGTAAAACATTGGCCAAGGAGATTCTTATTAAACTCTCATGTAAAACATTGGCCAAGGAGATTCTTATTAAACTCTCATGTAAAACATTGGCCACGGAGATTCTTATTTTTATTCTCATGTTAAACATTGGCCAAGGAGATTCTTATTAAACTCTCATGTAAAACATTGGCCGAGGAGTTTCTTATTAAACTCTCATGTAAAACATTTTAGTTTCTTATTAAACTCTCATGTAAAACATTGGCCACGGAGATTCTTATTAAACTCTCATGTAAAACATTGGCCAAGGAGTTTCTTATTAAACTCTCATGTAAAATATTGGCCAACATGATTCTTATGAAACTCTCATGTAAAACATTGGCCAAGGAGTTTCTTATTAAACTCTCATGTAAAACATTGGCCAAGGAGATTCTTATTAAACTTTCATGTAAAAATTGGCCAAGGATTTTCTTATTAAACTTTCATGTAAAACATTGGCCAAGGAGATTCTTATTAAACTCTCATGTTAAACATTGGCCAAGGAGATTCTTATTAAACTTTCATGTAAAAATTGGCCAAGGAGATTCTTATTAAACTTTCATGTAAAACATTGGCCAAGGAGATTCTTATTAAACTCTCATGTTAAACATTGGCCAAGGAGATTCTTATTAAACTCTCATGTAAAACATTGGCCAAGGAGTTTCTTATTAAACTTTCATGTAAAACATTGGCCAAGGAGATTCTTATTAATATCTCATGTAAAACATTGGCAAAGGAGATTCTTATTTAACTCAGCTCATTTAAAACATTGGCCAAGGAAATTCTTATTAAACTCTCATGTAAAACATTGGCTAAGGAAATTCTTATTTAACTCTCATGTAAAACATTGGACAAGGAGATTCTTATTAAACTCTCAGGTAAAGCATTGGCCACAGAAATTTCTTACTTAACTCTCATGTAAAACATTGGCCAGTTTCTTATTAAACTCTCATGTAAAATATTGGCAAAGGAGATCATTTGTAAGATAACAAAGGCAATAATTCAGTTAAAACTCAAAATATTATTGTTGGTCTTGCTCATACTCATGGCAAGGATGTGTCAACTGACCTTGATCCGCACTTGTCACATGGGTATACATAGTTGCTCCAGCAGGCTAAAAAAGATGCTTAAGAAATAGTCCTTAATCCTCCATTGCCATATTCATTATTACAATGGTTAAAACATATTTTTTTTAAGCTTGATTGCAGAACGAGTTCTTGCAATTTATATTAATCACTATCGAGTCAGCTTCCTGGAACCAAACAGTACTGGTGTCATATAAAGAAACATGGTTGTGACCCGCTTAGAGTTCAAACCCATGATCTATGGGTTGAGAGGCAGACACCTTAACCACAAGGCCACCACTCCCCTTAATTACAATGTATATAACATCACAAAATATGAAGACTGCATTCCTTGTATGTGAGAAAATGTCATGACATTGCTAATAAATGCATAAAAACTTTCTTCTCTAATGATAAAAAAACACACCACAAAATAGAAGTGAGAGTTATAATAATTAATAAATGTACACAGAAGCTGCCCTACATTCATGTAATAACACCAGAATAAATTTGTCCTTTCCTCTAACAATTAAGGTGCAATTAAGACATTTACAAAATAAATGTCATGTGTGAAACTCATCAATCAAACAAAAAAACTAACTTGTCAGTACATTTCAAGGACTAGAAATATGTTTTACATAATCATATAAAAATTTTAATATGAAAAACATAGGAAAAATTGTAAAACTGTTCGTTGACTTTTTAAAGCGGCAAATTCCTCATAGTTTTTTTTTATTTGTCTATGTTTTTTTTTTATAAATCTAAAGATCCTGTATGTTTTGTGGTTGATATTGTTACTGTGTGTATACCACACTTGCAAAAAAATATATATGTATATAATTATGCAAATAAAACAATTTTCAAACATCGAAAAATATGTAAAATGTGTACTGCAAATATTTGTGCACATTATATTTAATCAATAAATTATATGCATTCATTTCTTATTGGGAAATTGGACTTAGAATTTAGAGAAAATAACTTTCTAATTACCTCCCTTTATTTACATGAAATGTTAAATTCGGTAAAATCTTTATAAATAATGCTTATTGGAACTTACAATATTGACAAATCTTAATTTGAGCATCATATTTATGAAATAAAACCATGAAAAAAATGTGTTACAGGATCTCAACACATTTCTTCTTTTCTTAGTTATTCAGTACCTACCTTTATTCAATATAGTAACACTGAACTATATTATATAGACTTTGTTGAACCCTGAACATGATAAAAATCTATTTTTAGAATGATCATGTGACAAGCAAAATTGAATTTGAAACTATCTATACACCCTGAAGAGGACTCCTAAAATAGACTAACTATACAACAAAGCCAGAAGTGACAGTGACACTACTGGATGCCTCTGTGTGACCTTGACCCATTAACCTCAATGGTTGAGGGCATGCAAGGCAACAGTCAAGGCCATCTGTCAAGGCATCCATCAAGAAATGACAGTTCTATAGGGGAAAAATAGAGAGTATTAGCCTTATATGATTTTTGTCACACAAATACTGCAAAGGTCATATCGTGACTCTCTATTTTTACTGGCAGAGGATTGGACCTCAGGTGCCCCTTTGTACCTGGTTAGAACCACAGACCTGGTAGAAAGAAGCCAAATAACAAATTAAATAAAGTCACAGAGACACCAGCTACATAGTAAATGATTTGTCAGACATCTTCACGGAGCGGAAACAATAATAGTAACATTGTCTACTGATACTGTCTCTATGGAAACAGTGACGCTAGATATTTTTTTAATCATTTTTTTATCATTTTGTTTCCTAACTGAGGATTCCCTGACACAAGAATATATATAACTCAAATATATCAAGTTGGCATTTGCAAAAACTAGGGAAAAACATAGGTAAACTAGAACTGCCACTATCATGGCGTGAATACCCCCGCATACCACTTTGTCAGAATCAGAATCAACAGTGGCCATTTAGAGCTCAAGGACAACCTCCCTGCCAAATCTGAGGTTACTAAGCCAGTGCATTGCTAAGTTATGTATTCTACATGCTTCAAATGTGAAAATGTCAAAATCAATACATTGCTGACAGGACATTCTTTAGCAATTAAGAAGAAAAGCTTTTTTTGTCAAGGTCCCTGTGACCTTGACCTTTGACCCAGTGACCTCAAAATCAATAGGGGTCACCTTATAGTCATGATCAACATCCATGCCAATATATGAAGACTGTGGGTCAAAGGAATCTTAGTTAATGGGTGGACAAACTTTTTGAAGTCAAAGTCCCTATGACCTTGACCTTTGATCCAGTGACCTCAAAATCATAAGGGGTCATCTACTAATCATGATCAACATCCATGCCAAGTATGAAGACTGTGGGTCAAAGGAATCTAAAGTTATTGGGCAGACAAACTTTTTGAAGTCAAAGTCCCTGTGACCTTGACCTTTGACCTGAAAATCAATAGGGTCATCTTCTAATCATGACTAACCTCCATGCCAAATATGAAGACTGTGGGTCAAAGGAATCTTAAGTTATATGGGCGGACAAGCTTTTTGAAGTCAAGGCCCCTGTGACCTTGACCTTTGACCTGGTGACCTCAAAGTCAATAGGGGTCATCTACTAATCATGACTAACCTCCATGCCAAATATGAAGACTGTGGGTCAAAGGAATCTTAAGTTATTGGGCGGACAAGCTTTTTGAAGTCAAGGCCCCTGTGACCTTGACCTTTGACCTGGTGACCTCAAAGTCAATAGGGGTCATCTACTTATCATGACTAGCCTCCATGCCAAATATGAAGACTGTGGGTCAAAGGAATCTTAAGTTATTGGGCGGACAAGCTTTTTGAAGTCAAGGCCCCTGTGACCTTGACCTTTGACCTGGTGACCTCAAAGTCAATAGGGGTCATCTACTTATCATGACTAGCCTCCATGCCAAATATGAAGACTGTGGGTCAAAGGAATCTTAAGTTATTGGGCGGACAAGCTTTTTGAAGTCAAGGCCCCTGTGACCTTGACCTTTGACCTGGTGACCTCAAAATCAATAGGGGTCATCTACTAATCATGACTTGCCTCCATGCCAAATATGAAGACTGTGGGTCAAAGAAATCTTAAGTTATTGGGCGGACAAGTGTTTTGAAGTCAAGGCCCCTGTGACCTTGACCTTTGACCTGGTGAACTCAAAATCAATAGGGGTCATTTACTAATCATGACTTACCTCCATGCCAAATATGAAGACTGTGGGTCAAAGGAATCTTAAGTTATTGGGCGGACAAGCTTTTTGAAGTCAAGGCCCCTGTGACCTTGACCTTTGACCTAGTGACCTCAAAATCAATAGGGGTCATCTACTAATCATGACTAACCTCCATGCCAAATATGAAGACTAAGGGTCAAAGGAATCTTAAGTTATTGGGCGGACAAGAAAAAACCGACGGACGGACGGCCGGACGGACGGACAGCCGGACGGACAAGCTGATTCCAGTATACCCCCCTTACAACTTTGTTGTGCGGGGGTATAATAAATGTGTTTTACTTTACATTTTTTTTCCAGTCAATATACATAGTATATCTACCTGTTTTTCTGCATAAAAGAAAATTTACCATGAATTTATCTGCTTTCCAATGTTTCTTCCTTTATTTTTTTTTAAATATTATTGGATAGTGATATACCAAAAACATTTTTTTTAGTATCAAACAGGATTTTTTTTAATCCATTTTTTAAAAAAAATTTATAATATGAGATAATGATTCTGTTAATTTCTAAGATTGCACATCTAAGGGTACATATTATATAATAGACCTATTAAGCTTAAGGTGGGTAAAAGAATGCTTATTTGCAGTAAATGTTACAAAAACTTTAAGGGAGATCATTATTATTTACTATTATTTGGACATGTATATATTTCCTTCTTAATAAATTATATCACCTCTATAACAAGATTTGGATGTGTAACAAATTAACATTTTTGTACAAGTTGGCCATATAAAGTTTTACAACAAAATATATGGACCATGTTGGGGAGTCATACATACATGCATGTATTTGTGCACCTCGTCTTGTAACTTGGAATCTCAAGGGGGCGGTTTGGTATAAGGGGTAAGAGGGGGAGGGTGGGGGATTTCAAGAACATTAAACATATCAAAATTGCAAAAAACCAAAATATTACAATTACAACTTTTATATAATATTCAACAAAATTGCACACTCTTTTAACCCCTCCTATGCTGTCTTGATTGTAACACTAACAAAACACCTTCATCTAAATGTCAACTGCTCATTATATTGATTCTCCTGTACAATATTTAATGTTTCTGTAAAACCATCTTACCCAGGAAACTAAATCTTTTAAATGTAATTATCAGCTACCATCATAACAAATGGAGTTCACAAGTATTGGTATGTAAGGGAGACTACTACTACTACAGAAATATTGAAAAGTCATACAGGTTTGCTTCCCTTAGCTAATATAATTATAAAATTGACTTACCTAAATGATGAGACAAGAAAAGAGCAGCACAGGATATGAAAATAGAAAGGAAACATACATCAATATATATTTATACAAAAAATACAATCATTATCTATTTTAAATATATCTCTTGTATATATATTTTTTGGTTGGGTTTCAAGCCAATCAATCACATACTATGAGGGTTACATGGTATTTCATTTATCCAGCTTTACTGATGCAATTATATGCTCAAGGTGCTTTTGGAGTTTTTAGGTAACTCAGTAAAACTGCGAGTATATCTACAAACTTCAAATATCTCACTGAATTGAGTTTAGTTGCACAACTAATACTATTATTACCTTTTCAAATAAACAGGTCACTAATGTATTAAGTATAAATATACTAAGTCAACTGGGTCAGTAGTTGATAATTGTCAATTAATTTATTTAAATGTGTACATTATTTAGCTCACTGGTGATTTATCATAATAGATCAGTTAGATAACATATATCAACACATTTCACAACATTTCTTTATTTATTATGATTGATATAACAATGGGACTTTAGATCAACCTACTTATTTTATATATTATAGTTCCTTCTTTATTTATGTGTCAGTAGGGCTTTAAACAGTATAATTTTCAAGATGACATCAACAGTCTGACAAAAAAGTATTGTGATCACCAGAGCGGGCACTTTTATGATTTTGTCAGACCGCTAAAATTTAGGGGAGGTGACTATTTTGTAAAGATGTGGGTAATTCCAGCTGACTGCAAGAATTTTTCAGTACATTTTACATTAAAACAACATGATTTCAAACTTTTACCAGTATGCTCTAGGAAAGTCAAGTTTAATATAAGAAATAGCACACAATACTTCGGACCTCATAGCATAATTTATTGTGACCTCCTCGTCAGACAAACCTCAACCTTCGGTCTGTTAAATGTTTGCTGGCCAACTGATTGTTCACAATTATGGTATAAGGTCCACAGTGCTATGTCATATGCTGCATGGAACAAACTGGTGTCTTAACTTGCAGCACTGATGATATGTTGTAAATAAACTCTTCAACTTCCAAATAAAATATAATTCAATGTTAAAGAAAATGGTAATGATTAAAACATCCACAGAATGACATGTTCATACGGTGGTTATCATGGAACCTTAAATGAGACACGTTTAAGTGCCATTCCATGAGAAGTGGTGTATAGTCCCCAAGCAAAAGAATGCGTAAGACAACATAGATCTTCTGCAAACTTACTAATTAGCTTCCACATGTATACCAGAATTCATAGAATGATATCAAAGAATTAACTCCTTACCAATGAAATAAATAATCTATTCCAATGTCACAATTATCAAAAAAAAAAAATTCTTGTTTAAAAATATTTTCATTTAAAAAAAGTTAAATGGCTTTGATAAACATTCTAGATAAATATTATCCAGATAAACTGTTACAAACGAATGTCAAAGTTGTCATAATGATAATTAATTATATCGGGAAAAATGATAAGAACATGTTTAAAATATGGCACCTCTATATCGACACACTGTTTAACAAGTTGTATACTACCTAAAATCAATTGAAATATCATTGATACAACTCACAATACATACTTGTATACATTTCTGTAATGTTAAACCCTGTGCAAATAGTTAATACAAATATTGCACTTGGTGCTTATTTCCAAAAATCGAAATTTAAAAGGACTAATTATAAAATGTTGTTCCTATGAATAATAACTATCAGTTTCGATTGCTTTGAAGTGAGACAAGTTGAACTACTCCTTGTATCAGATAAAAACTACCATTAATCACTGTAAAATCATGAATGTCAAGACCCTCTCTTCATAAGCTTTACTTTTCCAAGTATCATATTATGAAGTAAAACTTTAATTGAATCTGCAATACTTCACTGATTTGAATTTTCAACATCTTATAATTAAGGGACTTAATTAGTATAACAGACTTTAAATTCAACTTTGCAGTATCACCTATATATAATATAATACCTCTACTACATGACTAACACAGTTAAGGGCTCAAACATTTTGCATATTCTGACCTATTTTGTAATTTTCAAAGATTTAAAACGCAGTCTGCAATGTGTAAATTACTGACTTTGTTTACTTGACAATATTCTATTTTTTTGATACATTAATAGAATTTCATGAAAATTAGCATAAATCTGGGGCCATGCTGCTTTAAGGGGGTCAGTTTTAAACCTCACAGTATATTTTTTGCATTAACCTCTTAACATGCTAGAGGCAACAGATTCCATCCATGTGAGCAGTGCAGACTTTAAATCACAGCCACCTGATCATTGTCTGCACTGTTCCCTATACAGTAAGTGCATATAGCATTTTGAAATTTTAATTATATTCTCCAGGTTTCATCCTGATTGAAAGATGGACAAGTCCATTTTATACATTGAGCATTGTAAAGGTTAATGTAATAATATACCGTAACACTAAATATAAAGAATAAACTCAACTGTTTTAAGGTAAAAATATTTATGTACATGTACCTTTGATCTAAATATTTAGTACATAAAAACAAGCTAGCTTCAACATTTATTATGCAAAATAAACTCTACAATTTTAATAAAATTACCTAATAGAAGGCACAGAATGCCTGTATGTAATCAAGTTTTGTCGAAGGAAAATTTCCGAACCGCTTCGTTCTCTTTTTATTCTATTATTCATCGTGGAAGAATCAAATTCTACATGGCGATGTTTACTCCGTAACAACATTTCCTTAATTTCTACTTTCTCCTTATATTCCCTGTACATCTTACACTGTTTAAACCATTCACATTATTAATTAAAAAAAATATATATCCCTTAAACCTAGTATCATCAAATATCCTTTACAAGCAAATAGTATGTATATCTTACGATTTCTTTAAAAAAAATTCACATATCACAATTACGATATACGTTTTCTTTAAAAAAAAATTCACATATCACAAAACCTTTCCAAAGCCGAGTCTACGCTTTTGGCATTTTTGGTAAAACTGTAATTAGCTAAGGTTTGACAGCTTAACCTTATGTATATGCCATGTAATAGACCAAGCATCGAAACTCTTTCTTTCCGAAATTATAGCGCATTCATACCTTTTGAAATATCTCCATGAAAAGTGATTGAAAAAAAAATCTGGTGGAAGAAGATAAACTATAATCCAGTTTGGCCATTCATCCCTCCCCAAAAAGTAATCGTGCTAAGTATGTAATTGAAAAAGTGCTTTAAATAAAAGATGAACACCCAAAGAATAAATACTGAATGCAAATGATCCGAATTTATTCCGCCCTTTCAATTAAAAAAAGAAATCCGAGGTTAAATTCTGATTTAAAATGATAGTAAAAAGATTTCATTTCAATCTTCACGATAAAAGCAAATAAACATTTAAATGAAAGTGTGTGTTTTTTTTTATTATTATAAGTTTCAAACCATTCACTCTGTTTCACGCACATTTATTTGTATCTGTTTCAAATATGTAAACAAATATATCAACTTTTATTTCCAACATCTTAACACTTTTGTATTATCTTAAACTATAAACACTTGCATATCAAGAGTTGACATAAACTGTCGATTTTTATAATCTATATACAAGTATAGGTAGTTATTAATGAAATAGAATTGATTTTCGTCCATTATTCTCTCCCCCTCTTCAAAGTTTTTTATTTACACTCAATAAATATTTTCTTTATAAACTTCAAATTCAAATTTTTAGATACATCAATTTTTTCAGTGTGACTGGGTTATAGAATATTAAAAATCATTAGAAAATGAAAGCATTTTATTTACTGATGTCTGTTGAATGGCATATTGGAAATAAATAATTCAACTTCACATTATTCAATAAAAAATATTACCCAATTTATCAGACTTTGAAGTAGAACCATTAGAAAACATTCAATTCAGTTTGTCTTGTTTATGTCTGAACCTTGAACTTCTGTTATGAACTGCATCTATTTTGAACCAAACTTCCTTACCTTTTCAGCGTTAGAATAATTTATCACATACCTGTGTTACATTTGCGACTCATTTTTTTTGTCAGGACTGTGCGGATATTTATATGTGATGTCATTTGCAATATCATACAAACAAAGCTTAAAGACAATGTAATATAAACACATCAACCAAAAAAGTGATTCTTTTTTTTTTACTGTAAAGTGACTATACAACAATTATTATTTTTGGTATCTGATAAATAAAATATTATATTCATGCAGTTTCATTGCTAAATTTATATAACTTGTTGGATAAAACTCCTGATTCTAACCAAAGTCAGGTCTTTTGCTAATTAATTTAACTTCTGATTGTGAACTATGAAACACAACCCAATATTAGAATGCAGCTGATACCTTTTTTAGTGTCAAAACCCACAGAAAAGACTGAATATTCTTGCTTTACAGTGAAATACCTATTCAAGTTCATAGCTTAAATTAAGGGAAGTAAATCTGGCACCCCTGTGTATAAAAAGGGGAAGCAACTATATACATATTTTAAATAGTTATGGTGGAATAATGCAGTGGCTGAACTGTACTCTGGTAAATTCAATATGGTTTACTGCCGTGATCTGGAGTGAAAACTACCAACACTACAAAAAACAATTTTGTATCATTTCTGTGAGAAAAAAAATGGAGAGGAAAAAAAAAGTGCTGTATAACAAATAAAAAAGATATAGCATGCCATGATATTATACTATGTAGAAATTACCTACAGCAATTACGTTTCAATCAATTATGTGATTATTGTGAAGACTAGACAGAACATGAAAGTGACTCGGGGAATTTTGTCTTTCAGATAATTACATGACGCATGTGTCAGTTACTGGCTCACTAAAATGTCAACATCATTAGATAGAACAGAAATCACTCGAAAGACCGACACAACTACGTCACTGCTACCGCTTTTTAGAGAACAAAAACGTAAAAGATATTCGATAAAAAAAATCAGCTGTGCCGTACTTCGCCATAGAGCTTAACTAATTATAGGATTTTGATTCAAAGAGTTAATGCCTGAGAAAAAAAATTCTTGCATCATGTAAATATTTTAGGGAAAGAAAACTTCGAAGATATTCAAATAAGATTAAATCATAAATGCTGTACTTAAATTCTATGCAAGAAATTAACAAATTATTGTCTAGAATTTTGTCTCATTAAGAAACAGATGGCCAATGATTTTTTTTTTTTAAACAAGAACAAATTCTAAAACAATACATGAAATGTTTTTGTTTTTTTTTCAAAGAAGAACAAATTCTAAAACAATACATCATTTCTTTAAACAGTCACTGAGGTATGAATATTCATTAAAAATTATTTTAACTGTCAATTATGCACATTCTTATTTTCTATAGAAATCTGGAAATATTCTATATTTAGTATTGTGAATGAATTCAATGATCAGGCCTAATATCTCTAAATATAGATTACACATGTTCATAAAAAAATGATGTGTGAAATGAAGTTTTTCAACAAATTAACATAAATTGCATTTTGAGTTCTGGGTCAAATAATGAAGAACTATGGTCATAAACAGTAATGACCTTTGACCCCTCAGTTGAGGTGGAGATATACTAACAAATAGGCCTTTGCTGTCAAAGTAAACTTTTGACTTTCTAGCCTAATATAGCTGAAAGAAAGTCATACCTAGAATCTAGCCAATCAGTATATTACCATTCAAATATCTTTTACTTAAAAAATAAAATAAATCAGTAACGATTTTTGCTTCTGTTTAATGAAAATGTTTGATTGGTCAATAAACTGACACTACGTCACACAATCGGAGTATCAATTAGACGTTCTTTAACATGCCATATTTAGTTGGTAAACCTAATTTAAAGGGTCCATTAAGGCTGGGGTGATTTTTTTCTTTTGTTTAAAGGTCGCGTTGTAGGGATTGTTACTTGTGACCTAAGGGTTTAGAACGAAAAGGAATCAACTGGCAGGGCAATTAGTCCGGGAAATAATAGAAACTGTGATCCCCCTTAAATCAATTTAGACATGCAAAACTTATGTCTAGAGAAAATCTGAAAATAAGAAAATCCTGTCTTGCAAATTGCTTGATAAGAATAGATTTTGTAGCTAGTAGCTAATAGACACTCCTCTGACCACTTTTAGGTACCATACCAATTCTAATTTAGATAATATATATAAGCCAAAACAGATATAAAAGTTTGTATAAATGACAGCAAAATATTTTGAAAACAAAAGAATTATTTTTTTCAATTTTATTTCAAATTTTTCTTATCTTGTTTTACAGAACAGTTTCATTCTTTTTTAAAACCTTTAAATTAAAAAAAAAACAAATTTAACCGTCAATCATAAAAAAATGTTGGAAATCTGAAGACAAAACAAGGAAATTTTCCGTTTAGACAGTTTCCCCGGGCCCATTCTCCCGTGGCTTGGGCTGAAAGGGAAAAGGGGGATAACTATGTTTAAAAAAAAAACTTTGAATATGGAAACTATTAGTTCATGCATTTTTAAAATAATCACAGAGAAAGTGGGGTTCATTTCCCTAAGGAGGGTTTTTCATAAAAAAAACTTAAACAAAATAAAACACCAAATTCAGGGTTTAGAAAAAATAGCTCTCCCTTTTTCTTTAATTTGTCAAGGGTAACCCCAAAATTTCAGTACTAACAAAGACTTCAGTACATGTAACACATTTTCTAAGCAACTTGAAATAGGAAAACGGAGACAAACTGATCCGGAAATAATATATTACATAGACTGTTTTCACACCATTATAATTCCCGATGAATTGCGATCAACTCCTGGGAGTACCAGTGTCAATTTCATAAACAAACAAAAAACAAACGAAAAAAACAACTGCATCACTTACTTCTCGTCTGGGAAAAGTGTTTCACCAATAATTGAAAAATCTTTAAAGCTTTGTTCTACAAAGGTAACATCTAAAAGAACATAAAGCCAAAGGATGTTGATGATGCAAAACACTGTGAAGTAATAGTCATTATATTAGTATATATCTTATACAAATGGATTCAACAGGAACAAGTGTAACTATTAAGTCAATGACTTAAGCATATGATCTTAATAAACTGACACAGTTTTCGTTACTATAGTGATCAATATTCCTATTTTTTACTATTTACCTAAAATTATTTATAACTTTAAACAACTTCATAATTTTTTTCCCCAAATTAATGGGCTTGCCCTGCTTTGAATTTGGAACAGTCCATTCAAAGTTTAAGGGATTTTATTATCAATATATAAAAAGATAGCTACCAACAGTATTGAGTGCAGTAAGACTGCATGGAAGTGCATAAATATGTCTTTACAACATACAACATTATTTTTTCCCAAAGTATAGGTTTCCACTACATTTTACAACTGTAGAGCAACACCTCTAAGCAACAACCAAACTATTTGTGGCCTTTGCCACCAGTGCCACCTATGCCGCCAGTGAGACAGGCCAGGCTTTGATCTTCAAAGGGCTGCTTTGCAGAGTTTATACAGTATTTTGTATTGCTTTACACCATTAATTATTCAATTTATAAAATAATATTATTTAGAAAGTTCAGTTAAAACAAAATTTAAGCTTGTCTGATTTTTTTTTAAAAATCATTGACACTGTCTTATTTAATGTCTATTAACTATCAAAGAATTAATTTCCTGAAAAGTACAAAATTTAATATTCAACAAACAAACAAAATGTTGAATCCTTGAATATTTTTGTATGCTATTTAGAGCTATAAATATGTTTTGCCAAACTTGCTCAAATACTGGTACTAAGACAGAATTGTGTTGGTGAAAGGCCAAATATTCTACCCATTCAGTGTAATTAGGCCTTTTTGCACTCACACAGCAAGTACTGAACAAGATATTATATTTTATGCCCCTTGCTCACAAATTTTGCCACATTTTTTCGGCGTAGCTGTATTAAAATGGATTTTGACCTAGATTTGTAACAAATGAAATTGTTAGTTACAAAATCTTCAGCTAAAAGAGGGTGTTTTTCATTGGTGGAAAGACTGGCTGTTATGAAATTTAAGGACAAATTCGTAATCTTTAGTTTACTTGTCTCTAAGAATAAAGTTGTATTAAAAATATTTATAACAATCGTAAACTAAATATCACAACGTTATGACCAAAACAAAAGATATATCAAAATACAAAAATATACAGTACATATGATTTTATGTACAATTTATTTGTTGATAATTATTAACAACAAACCCAACTTTTTGTTTTTCAGCCTTGACTTAAACATTCGATTACTACTTCACTCGTACTTTATTTGCCGTAGCTTTTCTGTTTTCTATGAAAATGAAAGATATTTTTGATCAACAAAAAGATTCTCCAGAGCTGATATGAACTGCGAAAAATTAATATATTTAAAATGCAACATAATCATAAAGAATCGCAAAAATACTTTAAGTATTATTTTTTTGTGCGTAATAAATAACAAATTAATTTATTCATAGTTATTCGGCGTTTGTTTACAACCGGTAGGTAAATTTACCGAAATACACCCCAATTGACTACCACAATCTGAAAACTGTCTCACTTGATAATCAGTGTCATTGATGGGTTATACAAAACTGAGTTTAGTACTTATTATAAGATAATTAGATATATTTCTGTTTATATGGAACAAAATTTATATTTTACATTCCACATTTTAAATAAATTGTAAAATATAACCTGTATAGGTGTACGACACGTAGCCATGCCAGTAGGCTTAAACTAGTACCTCCACCTCATACCCCTAGTATATAATACAAAATACTAGTCAAGCTGTGCAATTTTTAATAGAAATCCTTTTTTTTATAAAATACATAATTATAACTTTTCCTAGAAAGGTTATGTTTAACTTTTGATTTAAGTCTTCAATTATTCATTTTTCATTGCCAGATAGATAAGAAGGCATTATAAATAGTATAGTTCAGAGTTGATATGTTCCATTGATTGTTTATTACAGTTTGTATTCTTTCATAAATAAAAGATATAAACAACAAAAGATTTTGGTGTTATTATCATGACCTAATAATTGCAGCATTTTATGCACAGAAGTGCTTTTACAAAATGAAGGTCAGATACATATAAGTTAATATTATTTAACAATAAAATTCAAGTTGTCAGCTGATTGTGGCCTTTGCAGTCTCTAAAATTTGGTAGTGTGGTTGGTTATTATCTGGTATTGACTTTGAAACCAGTAGTCAAAAGTCACGGTGACAAAAAAGCTTCTAGCATCTATAATAACATGACTAATTTGTTGACATATATAGGAGCATACATGTTTCAGCTAAGTTTAGACAACTGTCATAGATTATACTAGTAAACCACCAAATATATTTCAATTTAGACATTTATATTATTATAAAGTATAAATATCATTAATTTTGAAAATATTCTAAAGCTATGAGACATTTTGCACTGAATTTACGCCGATTATCTTTTTTAAAGATATTTCTTGTTTCTGCTCCTTCCATTTGTTTGTCTCTCTATATAATAACTTTAACTTTTACATTGACATTTTCATATTTTTACATAGAGCTCTACTTAAAACTATTCCAGTATTAAAATATGACCTTGACCCTTATTTGACCTTGATTCAAGTATTAAAATATGACATTGACCCTTATTTTACCTTGATATTCAGTGTAATTAGGCCTTTTTGCACTCACACAGCAAGTACTGAACAAGATATTATATTTTATGCCCCTTGATCACAAATTTTGCCACATATTTCTGCTCCTTCCATTTCTTTGTCTCTCTACATATAACTTTAACTTTTACATTGACATTTTCATATTTTTACATAGAGCTCTACTTAAAACTATTCCAGTATTAAAATATGACCTTGACCCTTATTTGACCTTGATTCAAGTATTAAAATATGACATTGACCCTTATTTGACCTTGATATTCAGTGTAATTAGGCCTTTTTGCACTCACACAGCAAGTACTGAACAAGATATTATATTTTATGCCCCTTGCTCACAAATTTTGCCACACTTTTTCTGCTCCTTCCATTTGTTTGTCTCTCGATATAATAACTTTAACTTTTACATTGACATTTCATATTTTTACATAGAGCTCTACTTAAAACTGACCTTGACCCTTATTTGACCTTGATTCAAGTATTAAAATATGACCTTGACCCTTATTTGACCTTGATTCAAGTATTAAAATATGACACTGACCCTTATTTGACCTTGATATTCGAAATGTCATTTTCAAAATTTAGAAAGTGACATTTTAATATCTTATATACTGATGTGGACAGGGTTATTTGTCTTATACCATCACATCTTGCTCAAGAGAAGCTTTGTAAACAAACATTGTTTCTGTTTGAAGCAATAGCTTTTGGCTTAATGTTAGCAGTTGCCTGGCTGCATGGGCAAGCCGTTGTTTCCAAGAAAACTTTCACTCATTTCTTAGTAGTGGTTAGTTGAAGGAACGGATTTAAGTGTTTCAATAAGCTTATAGCTTCTAACTAAAATAATTTTTTATAAAATATGAGATTATTTTATTGTAAACAATTGTACAGTTAGTTCAAGACCATTTTAGTAAAATTAATATTCAACGGACTCATAGTAACATATCTAGCTTTAACCAGTTTCACCAGTTCTTACCTTACTTTCTCATTTTCATATATTACCTTTTTAATCAACAGTAAAATATTATTTCATTAAAGTGTCATAATAGAAACACTGGAGGCAAGATATAATCATATCATATATGAATATTCATAATAGAATAAAAAATATCAGAATCATTAATAAACTAAAAGCTTCTTTATCGAGATTTGTCAGAAAGTAATGCAAGAACTACTGCATCTTTCGGACAGATTTTGCAACTTGGACCTGGTATTGTCACCAAATGTATTTTGTAAGCATAGCAAGAGCATTCTTTCCAGAT
This sequence comes from Ruditapes philippinarum, assembly GCF_026571515.1. Taxonomy (NCBI): domain Eukaryota; kingdom Metazoa; phylum Mollusca; class Bivalvia; order Venerida; family Veneridae; genus Ruditapes; species Ruditapes philippinarum. Next base: position 308,874 of record NW_026856821.1, on the reverse strand, counting down.
TTTTTCAGACAAATATTGATTGAAATTTTAGTCAAATAATTGCAGTTCCCTTCATCAATTTTGAATAGTAATGAAAAATACCCCAAAATGGTGAAATATAAATGACATTATAATAAATTTCGCCAACATAGTTTATAGCACCTTTTATATGGGTGCCTACTTGTGCCTAAAATAATATGTAGAGGATAATAATTATGTGAGGTCTTCCACAGTCAGCCAGCATCAATAAAGCTGGTGGAAACAACATAATCATGACATGTACAATGTCAAATGCCACATAAAAACTAACCAATAAAAACATATTTCTTGATAAACATCATCTTAAATGAAAAACACTCATTGTCATGATTTGCCATGATTCACTATAATACCACGGGTATAAGTCAGTAATGCCTTAACTCTATGATCTTTAAGTATTAATATAAGTCAGTGTAGCACTACTTTACATTGATTACACTTTATTATAAACACAATGTAATGTTGTCCAATGCTTTAATTGAATGTGGCAATTACTATTAGTAGCTAGAGCATTTAGAGCAGGTGAGTGAACAGTAATTAACAACATCAAACAGTTCCTGTACTATCCAGGTGACATGATCAATCCATTATAATCAGTCAGCTAGGGAGAAAGTTAAATCATGTGACTCATAATCTCATAATATATCTTTGATCTTGCAATTCTCTTTTGGAAAAAAATACTATGACAACAATTCCAATGTCATGAGAGATGTTTAAACAAATGTTCATCTGAACAAAATGGTGTAATATATAATAAATATTATATATACATGTAAATACAGAAGTTGAATATTGTCATGACACATACAATACACTATAAGCATAAGACTACAATGTTTTTTTTTGTGTATTTTAAATTTTTTAGGGGAAGAGGTCCAAACCATCGATCTGCTTGAGAACAATATGGTGATACAACTTAAAGCATAATGCCTCCAAATTCATGCTAATTTTCAACAACAACAAAAATGAAAAAGTATTCAAAAGTAAAATATCAAAAACAGTAATATACACAATACAAATGGCACTTATATTCCACTTAAATTACCTAAAAGAGGTCAAAATATACAAAAGGCCCTTTAACTGTGCTCAGTTCACTCAGTAGAAACATGGTAATAAATACTGCAAAATCAGTCATTTATTACACATAACATGTAAATTATTACCTGAATCATTAATGTTTTTACATTTCAGAAAATCAAAGTGCATATTTTCTCAAGTTTGATCTTTTGAAATATTTTTTTTTTCTGGAGTCATGCAGCTTTAAAACTGCTGCACAAGTATGGTTCAATATTATAATCTACTTATAGATTCATGGACAGAAATCATTGGATTTTAGAATTCAAGTCACATATGCGGAAACCAATTTGATCTCAATGTAGAATTCAAGCTAAATTAATTGACAAATCCCACACAAGTGTTTATCAAATTAATCATATCTTCATAGAATTCTTCCACTCAGTTTCAAATCGGATTGCCACACTTTACTACCAAAAGAATATAAGAAAATCAAGTTATAAGTGCCTATAACACATGACTTTGAACCCAAAAATGGGCCAAAATAAGAAGAAGAAAGCCAAAAACAAAATAAGTAACAAAAGAATCTTCATGCTATAGGTTTATATGTTAAGAATCAATAATGCCTGAACAACCATTGACATGACACTGTGAAAAGATCTAGTGAAAGGGAGAAGTTGTAAAAGAAGCTGTGTGGAAATATTTCCCCAATAAATCTCACTTTAAAAGTGTACAGTTCTGAGAATATATGAGCCGCGTCATGACAAAACCAACGTAATGCGTTTGCGACCAGCATGGATCCAGACCAGCCTGCGCATCCGTGCAGTCTGATCAGGATCCACGCTGTTCGCTTACAAACCCTATTACAAGTAGAGAAACTGATAGCGAACAGCATGGATCCTGATCAGACTGCGCGGATGCGCAGGCTGGTCTGGATCCATGCTGGTCGCAAACCCACTATGTTGGTTTTGTCATGACGCGGCTCATATGACTTTGTAAGGTTTAGACTGTCTACAAATTAGATAATCTATATTTAAACAAGTTTTACTCCTTTCCTTTTCATTCCAACTCTTAACATATTACCAAGCTAATGAAAATATATTTAGAGAGAAAATGAAGTTTGTTAGCAATGCCATCAATATAAATTTATCAAAAATATAAAGATTGTAACAATGCCATCAAAGAAATGATATCTGTGACACAAGACTTTAACAATGTAAGCAATGAAATGACATAGGTGACATAAGTTTATAATTATGCCATTAATGAAATAAAATCAAAGATGTTCAAACTTAAAAATACCACCACTGAAATGATATCTAAGCAATGCCATCACTGGAATCAAAGAAATAAGGTTTTAGCAATGCCATCACTGGCATCAATGATGTAAGGTTTTAGTAATGTCATCACTGGCATCAAAGATGTAACGGTTTAGTAATGTCATCACTGGCATCAAAGATGTAAGGTTTTAGCAATGCCATCACTGGCATCAAAGATGTAAGGTTTTAGCAATGCCATCACTGGCATCAAAGATGTAAGGTTTTAGCATTGCCACCACTGGCAACAATGATGTAAGTGTTTAGTAATGCCATTACTGGCATCAATGATGTAAGGTTTTAGCAATTCCATCACTGACATCAAAGATGTAAGGGTTTAGTAATGCCATCAGTGGCATCAAAGATGTAAGGTTTTAGCAATGCCATCACTGGCATCAACTATGTAAGGTTTTAGTAATACCATCACTGGCATCAAAGATGTAAGGTTTTAGTAATGTCATCACTGGCATCAAAGATGTAAGGGTTTAGTAATGTCATCACTGGCATCAAAGATGTAAGGTTTTAGCAATGCCATCACTGGCATCAAAGATGTAAGGTTTTAGCAATGCCATCACTGGCATCAAAGATGTAAGGTTTTAGCAATGCCATCACTGGCATCAAAGATGTAAGGTTTTAGTAATGCCATCACTGGCATCAAAGATGTAAGGTTTTAGCAATGCCAACAATGGCATCAAAGATGTAAGGTTTTAGTAATGCCATCACTGTCATCAAAGATGTAAGGTTTTAGTAATGCCAACACTGGCATCAAAGATGTAAGATTTTAGTAATGCCATCACTGGCATCAAAGATGTAAGGTTTTAGCAATGCCATCAGTGGCATCAAAGATGTAAAGCTGCGGTCTCACTTACTCCCGGCAGTGCCCAGGACCACCCTGGTAAGTTACTGGGATGATCCGGGATGAAATTATTGTTGCAGTCACACTAACCCTGGCAGAGCTAAGGATGAAGCCGGCAAAGCTATACTTCCCGGATCATCCTGGATCACCCCTGTGATATTAAATATTTTATTCCATCCGGAGTCAAACGCCGGACATTGCCGGCAGAGTACTCAGGTAATTCCCGGTCGTACTCCAGATCACCCCAGATTTCTACCGGGGCTCTGCCGGGATGTAAGTGAGAATGTATAAAGCTTAAGGTTTTAGCAATGTCATCACTGGCATCAAAGATGTAAGGTTTTAGCAATGCCATCACTGGCATCAAAGATGTAAGGTTTTAGCAATGCCATCACTGGCATCAAAGATGTAAGGGTTTAGCAATGCCATCACTGGCATTGAAGATGTAATGAATTTATATAAAATATGTAAGATCTGAAAAATAGCATCAATGAAAAGATATCAAAGACGTAAGACTTCAGCAATGCCGTCACTTGAAGAATATCAAATATGTGACAATACCATCAATGAAATGATATCATACATGTAAGATTTAATGAAATGATATGAAATATGTAAGAATTAATGAAATGATATCAAATGTAAATATCTAATTAGGTAGACTGAGTAATGTTATCTCTCATAGACTTTTATATTATTTGTACAAATCAAGAAAATATTATAAAGCTAGCCAGTGTGCAGCTCTATAACATTTCTGAAATAAAGTTTGATGTAGCTCTGAAATTAATTAAAATCGCAGCAAATGCAAATTTCTTTCATTCATATGATACCATAAAGCCACAAAAATTTTGAATATGGCAAAAATCATCGTATTATGAGCCGTATCTAAATGACATCACACTGTGGCTTAACTTAAGATTGACGATATTCGTGATGTTTAATATTGAATGTATGTAATAAAAAGAAATACAAAATGATAATAGATATATTTATCATACAATAAGATCAAGTAAGAACCAAAAACTCGGCCAGCTCTTCTTGCAGTTTGCACTAAAATGTTAAAACAGGTATATACCCTACATGCTTTTGGAATAAAACAAACTAGTACATCATGTGGGAGAAATTAAATACATATAAAACATCAGCTTCAAGATATTGCATCAATAAACAATCTACAATATGCAATAAATGACAGCAACAAGATTGAAATATCACTCTTCCTATTTTATTACTTGCTCATTTTGTATATTATCTTAAGTGAATGAACAATATATAATGACATGATATGTGACAACTAAAAGATTGCTTTTCAATTCTTTTGCATGTAACACTGTTTGCCATTCACAATAAGATAGTCGTAACTTTCTGTAACTTTTTTTTTATTCCAGCTATCTTTAACTTTGCTAAGATAACAAACATTCTGAGAAATGTGAGGATGCTATCCTGCTAAGCTTACTGAAGGTTCTACTGAGCACCTATGGCCGCTTTTGCCGGAAATAATGCACAATGGCAGCGTTTACATTATTCCATATCATCAGTTGAAATCTGTTAAAATCAGTTGTATTTTTAGCCTTTAGCTTTTGACCCTTGGCAAAAATTGGTTGTTACCACTGGCACATTGATTTTGTTGCCTCAAATACAAAATGAAAACCCTGCAATGGGGCACCGGGGCACCCGAGGTATTCCTCAGAAAATTGACATTTAACATTTACAGTGTCAATGCAACTTAAAACATAACTTAAAGAGGAAATAAATCATTATAACATCAAAAAATCTCTCTTGAAATATAAAAATAAACATAGACAACAAAAGCATACTTATATACTGTTGCATCAATGCTTTATATTCCCATAAATAATGAACCATCTAATGATTCTGATTACTATTTACAAAACAACATAAATTGTTGACAATGTTTGTTGTCAAATAGTGACAAAAAATATTTATGCAAAAAATGAATGATATTCATATGTTGTCAGAATTGCCAGTTCTAGATACCTTGCTGTTTTCTGTAGGTCTATGATTTACACATTAAACTTCGTGATTGTATTCAACCCAAGTATTGTCTATAAAAATTTTGCTTAAAGGAGGCACATGTCAATTGAAGCTTACTTTGAATTCCATAAACAATGGTTAGTTTTAAAGTACAGCACTCATTATAAACTGTTACCCATCAAGAACTTGTCAAGAATAGAATATAAACATTTTGTAGGTAATATACTTATTGTGCAGCCACCAGTATACATGATTCTGGTCTAGGCCTAAATCTATACTGGTGGTAAAGGGTCTGAAGTAACACATAAAGTTTGAAATTCTTACATATATCCAGTGAAGCATTTAAAACAGAAATATCTAAATAAATTAATTGAATATTGATTTTTTTGTGCCATTCTAAGCCTACTAGTATATAATTTCAGCGAAAAGCATCGCAATGTTTTTTTTTTTGGTTTTTTTTTTAAAGGTTATTTTGAAACATAAAAATGATTATTTGGGAAATGATCTGAAAATTTGCACACAAGTTATTGGTCCAGACCTACATCAAATGTTGTACAAATTTTGGTAAAATATTTCCAGAAAAAAACTCGGCTGAGTCCCTTCAAGGGAAAAAATAATATTCATAAAAGGCAGAAAACAACTGCCTTTCTATAGAAATATTATCTATGGTATGCTGAACTTAATGTAGTGGAATTTAATGTGAATGTGAATGGACAAAGAATAACAAATTAATGAACATAACATTTTCATGCCAAGGCACAAGCTCACTTTCTTGCATTTAGAAGTAAAATATTATGCCCTGCAACAAAAAAAAATACACAATTATTACAAAGTTTAGGAAAAGTAAGGCAAAAATGCTGGAGGAAAAACATTCAGGAAGAAAAAAAAACATTGAGAGAGAGAGAGGGGGGGAAATGATGAAGGTAACAGTGAAGTGAACAGACTTGACTTGGCATATGAAATGTGTTTTGTTAGGGTGATCACTAATCAGTGATGGTGATTACGACTAAAGATAAGGCAGTCGGCTACATGGAATCTTCCCAATTCTATTTCAATGATACACAAAACACATACATGGAATGCAGCATAAAAGACAAACAGTTTTATTCTCAATTTAACCAAAATAACAGCATGTCAAAACGATGTTTTAGTTCTTCCTGTTACAAATGCCATTGTATATATTAGATCAGTAGACATTTTGGACAATAAACAACGTAATATATAAATACTTCACATCATCTTTACATTAAAACTTTCATTACCTATATTCAACAACTGTCACCATTACCATTATAACTTCTACTTGATCATTACTACAATTTTAAACATCATCTTTTTTATTACTTCCATCATCATTTAACATTGCTTACACCAGTTTCATCATTATATGAGCAGTATGCCTTAAATAATCATGTTTAATGTCATGAAAATTCTATAAATAATCATGTTTAATGTCATGAAAATTCCTTACATAATCATGTTTAATGTCATGAAAATTCCTTAAATAGCCATGTTTAATGTCATGAAAAGTCCTGAAATAATCATGTTTAATGTCATGAAAATTCCTGAAATAATCATGTTTAATTTCATGAAAATTCCTGAAATAATCATGTTTAATGTCATGAAAATTCCTTAAATAATCATGTTTAATGTCATGAAAATTCCTTACATAATCATGTTTAATGTCATGAAAATTCCTTAAATAATTATGTTTAATTTTTCATGAAAACTCCTTAAATAATCATGTTTAATTTCATGAAAATTCCTTACATAATCATGTTTAATTTCATGATTTTTTTTTTAAAGTTTATTGTTCAGTGAAGATACAAAGTAATTTATATATTGCGAACAGCACTAACAATCCATGTTAATGACCCAAACAGATTCAAAATAGGCAAAAATTCTAAGCCTTTACTCCCATTGGTCTTGCAGTAGAAATATGGTGAAAAAAATAACAAAAACATTCATTTACTGTATATTACTTGTACATCATTACTTTATATGTAAAAGTAAATGTTTATACTGGTACATTTTCTCAAGTTGTCTATTCTTTGATTTATTTTAGCTGATCTGGAGGCATGTGGCTTTAAAGTGACACCATCAAGATTTACTAATTCAACAAGGCCATGTGCACTTGAAAATCTTACATATTTAAAGAACCACTGACTGACATGAAAGAAATGTGAATCTCAATTAGAATCAATTTTGGTTACCATTAGTGTAATCATCACCATAATCATAATTGTCATTGCCATCATCATCATCATAAACAACATCAACATAAACAACATCATCATCATCATCATCATCATCATAAACAACATCATCATCATCAACAACATCATAATCATCATCATAACATCATAATCATTACCATCATCATCTACTTCATCATCAGAGTCTTCATCTTAGTTTACACAGAATTAATTTTAGTTTGATTGTGATGAGAGTCAAACTCTCGATAACCAACCAGTAAGCAAAGAGTGTAAAGTTTTTTGCTCTTGGAAACTAAAGCTAGCCCCGGACATGGTTTGAACCAACATTGTGAGTGAACCTTAAGATTACAAGTCTGGCATGTTAGCCCCGGACCACACGTTAATTGAACCTTAAGATTACTAGTCTGGCATGTTAGCCCCAGACATGGTTTAAACCCATACAGTAAGTGAACCTTAAGATTACTAGTGTAATATGTTAGCCCCGGACCACACGTTAATTGAACCTTAAGATTACTAGTCTGGCATGTTTGCGCCGGACATGGTTTAAACCCACATGCAAGTGAACCTTAAGATTACTAGTCTGGCATGTTTACTATTCTGCCATGTCTCCATCTTCAACATCATTATCACTCCAAACCCACCCCGACATTCATCATTAATCATAAACACCATCAAAATGACACCAGCAGCCGAAGCAGTAAAACCTCTAATTTTCCATATTTTTAACATGCTATCAAAGTTCTGTCTTGTTTACAAATTACAAAACAAATGCATCTGCAGTAACAAAAAATATTGTGCAACAGTCTGCAGTGTGATTATCCAAGTTTATTTGTTGTTTCAAGTGAAATAAAATAAACAGGCATAGATAGTTAACAGTAAAACATACACGGAAGACTAAACAATGTCACAATAGACAGCATTTTTTGACTTTCCTGCAACACAAAGACTGTTATGGAAAACAATTTTTACCTCTATGAAGGTGGTCTCGTTACTTTGTCATACAGCATGGTTATAAAAGGTGCTAGTCCAGCTTTTATTGTGACCTTTACGTCTGATCCCTTAGACTAAGCTGTGACATTGTGACAAAAATGGCCAAAAATGATTCTTTTAAAAAAGTAGAATCAAAATTATTTGCAGTAGCAGCTTGAAAATTATGTTAGGAAAAATGTTGCCTTTAAAAATAATTGTCATCTTTAATAACTGCCTTAATTGGATGCAGTTACAAAATACAATTTGTTTTATTTTATATCAAAAAGCCTTGTCAAATATCCAATTCCATTACTGTTCTGACCAGGCATATCCTTTCTGTTTTAAGTCTGGCCAGATAACCACACAAAGAAGACAAATCTCCTGACAAATTATGACTGAATCATATATCCAATTCATTTAATTTAAATTTAGTCATTTATCCTATTAATTTAATACCATGTTATAGATACAATCCAATTAAAGTTTTGTCATTTATCCTTTTAAATTAAGAATGTAATAAATACAACCCAATTATGGTTTTGTTGTTTATCCTTATAAATTAAGACTTTGTTATTATCCTATTAAATTAATAACACATAATAGATACAATCCAATTAAGGTTTCGTCATTGTCATTTATCCTTTTAAAGTAAGACTATGTTTCTATGCCATTAAATTAATACAATATAACAGATCAAATTCAATTCAGGTTTTGTAATCTAGCCAATTAAATTGAGACCATGTATTAGATCCAATTCAATTCAGGTTTTGTCACCTATCATTTGTCAGGGATCCTATTAAATTTAAAATAATTTATGACTATTAAACTAATACCATGTAATAAATCCAATTTAATTCAGGTTTTGTTATTATGCCATTGGATTCAGGTTTTGTCATGTATGTCAATAAACTAATTCCAAGTCAATTCAGGTTTTGTCATATATCCTATCAAATTAAGACTATGTATGGCTGTTGCTAATGTTGTAACAACTTGTAGCCAAACCCATTTGCACTATACTTATATGTACATTTGTTTTTGTGTTATTCATATCTTACATGTATTATATAGTTGCAATAAAATATTATTAAATTAAATTAGATTATTACTGTTAAGTTAATACTGTGAAACAGATCACCATAACCAATTCAAATAAAGGTTTTTTTATAAATCCTATTAAATTAAGGCAATGCAACATGTCCAACTAAATCAAGATTTTGTCATATATCCTATTTAATTAAGGCAATGTAACATGTCCAACTAAATCAAGGTTTTGTCATATATCCTATTTAATTAAGGCAATGTAACATGTCCAACTAAATCAAGGTTTTGTCATAATATCCTGTTTAATTAAGGCAATGTAACATGTCCAACTAAATCAAGGTTTTGTCATATATCCTATTTAATAAAGGCTATGTAACATGTCCAACTAAATCAAGGTTTTGTCATATATCCTATTTAATTAAGGCAATGTAACATGTCCAACTAAATCAAGGTTTTGTCATATATCCTATTAAATCAAAGTTGTGTTATATATCCAACCTCATAAAATTTTATCTACAGCAGAAAACAACATACCAAAAATTACATCAAAGGATCACAGTAAAGTGCATATCCAAATGTATGTTAAAGACTAGATATAGTTGAAAGTCTTTGGAAACAATTATGTCCATCCTTTACCACTTAGAAAATAAATCATCCATAAAAACTGACCACATGAAATACCCTGCTATTTTTCTTTGCAACATACTTATCATTACAAAACTTGAGTGGAATAGAGAACTTGCCACAAACTCTTATCTCAAAACCAGGCTAACTTTCCCAAAATTATGTTCAACTTTAATGATATCAAAAAAATGAAAGTAAATGCACCGAAATGTGTTACATTATGTGAAGATACATTTGATAAGAAATAATTGAAATCAAGTAGGTTTTTTTGCCATAGTGGATACAGAAAGAAGCTCTTTATTTTGAGGAAAGATGCTACAAAAAGAAGACAGGTGCAAGATAAAATAGGAAAATCGTTTGATCAGAACTTGGGTGTTTTTTTGCCCTATGAAGACAATGTTCAACGCTGTCAATAACATTAAACATTCTGTAAATGATTTTATGTAACATCTTTAAATGCCATTTATGGTGTCGTTTTTTTTCATTGATCATACAACACGGAATGAAGAAATACCACACAACTTATGAAAATACGTATCTTAGCACTTGAAAGTCACCTATTAAAATAAAATATTATTATTATGGAAGGGGTCTAAGAAATTGGTTATCAAAATAATATTTCTGTTTGAGCCAGGACATAAGTTATGAATATTTTATAACAACTATAAATCTCCAATATATAAACACACATGTACTGATAAAAAATCAATTATTTGCCTCAGAAACTAAACATGAATGTTGCTTGAAGCAGAAATTGAAAATGTTCTTAAAATTATGTGGCCAAATAGAAAACTTAACTTTTAAGCCTAAAAAGTCATCATATAATTTCAACTGTTTTACTCACTTGAAACAAATAAGAATAATTAATAGTGATTGAACATTATTATTTGTTTGAAACTTAATTATAAATACATTATAAACATTAAAAAACTGGCAATCTTAAATGTCACTATAAAGAAAGGAAGAAAACTGAAAAATTAATGTTGCACATTTGATTTCTTTTAACTTGTTCTTGGACAAACAAATGCATAACACCTTCCACTAAAAAAACAACATTTTTAGGGTTTAAAGCTTTATTTATTGCTGAATATTTGTTGTCCTGTTTTGAATTTGGAACAGTCCATTGTAAATCTTGACTGGTTTTTTTTATATCAAACAATTTAGGTGCATGGTCTTGTCAGAATGCAGGGAAATTCATGCTGGCTCAACCTGATACCCAGTGAAACACCACTAGCACCTAACCACACTTCATATCTTAAATATCTTTCAATCTGGACAAAACCATAATCATTACTAGAACAGTGAAGACCCTTTAATATCTTTCAATCTTGACAAAACCACTATTATTTTTGGGGTAGGTTTCAAAATACATAGTTACTAGAACAGTGTAGACCATGACCTAACAGCACAGAAGTGCCAGCTGATCTTGGTCTGCACTGGTCTCATTGGTAGAATCTGTTGCTTCTGACAGGCTAAGATTGAAACAAAGTTACATGTAACTGGCAAATAACATGTTAAACAATTTTATAAAAATATTTGACTACCTGACAACTGCATTCTTATGAAATGGATCACAGTCAGATTTTAGACTTACAGATGTACATGTATATGTTTCAGTATTGAGGACTTTGAATTCTTAAGATTCCAACCTATATAAAACAGTAAGGTAGTCCTAGTAACAGACAAAAGTTATTCATTTGAATAATCTTGTATGCTATTTCTTTGAATTTACAAATATTACACACTGAATTCAATCTATTTATAGAAATAAAAGTGACTCCTACCTGCTTGTGTGTTTCTTCCTACGCCTGGGTATGAGACCCATTTTCTTAAACTTTTTATAAACTGCGTTAGCTGCCATGTTGTTTCTTGTGCGAATCAAGGGGCAAATTTCAACCCCCATGTCAGCTACGCAGAACCAAGCAACAATTCCGTGCCAATTTTCGTGTTCATGTAAATACACATTCTCAAAAACAATTACACTTTTTCACTCAGGTATTTTTCCAATTTATACGTTTGCAAAGGTTAGCACTAGTTATTCCTGAACTATTTTCCAAAAGTGAAATTCCAAAAGCAGATCAAGAATTCCTTTTCTAATCTTTTGGTATTAACAATTTATTCTTGAGTATATTTCCTTTATACATTCTCCTTAAATTTCTCACAGCTACCACTGAACCATTTGTGTACTCTTCCAACGTAATACATATGTGTTTAAAACACCAAGGTAAGCTATTACTTACACCCCATATCTATAAGAAATCTCTCCCGTTCTCTCACAAGTCATCTTTTAATGCCATTTATTTTATTCTCTTGTCAAAATATGCCTGATATTTTACTGATTTTTTGTTTGTTTGTTAATTTTCTGACATGGTTAATTATCCTCATTCAAACCTGTATAAAATACATGTACAGAGATAGGAATATGATGTAGGTGATCAATTAGTAAGAAGAAACAAGCATTGACCAGTTGGTTACTGATTCTAATACACTTCCTGACAGTTTTACTAGCAGGTATATTAACATGTAGCATCATGCAAACTGACCCTCTTGTATATTTGTACTCAGACCACTGGGAAATGGGTATAATTATTTATGACCATGCATTAGTTTACGAAAACACTACTTATCTTACCACCATGAACAATCATCTACTGGTTTTTTTTTTAATTCACCATGACCTTTTGACCTTTAGAAAGGTCAGCTACAATTAGGTCATTATATTACTCAGTTGATATGGTTATATAGTATTAATTAATGAATGAACAGGTACTTAAAAGGAAATAAATAAGCTTGCAGCTAATTAATTATACATCACTAATAAGTGTTCGATAAAAATTGATCTAAATGTAAACAAAGCTATTCGAAATAGCCACTGCTTTTTCCCTTTTTGCCATTCTGGAGTTTATTATTAAGATATATTTATATATTAAGAATATGAAAACTATTTTAAACAGTAATTACTACTTGTAGTTTTCAATTAATGTTATTTTATAATATATTTTGTAATTCTACCTGTATTATTGAGCTTTTGTAAAAATTCCTTTTGCCATGGCAAATTACCAATAAATCTCCCATGGCATTTTTCCTTAAAAAATTTAATAAATAAACCCCTACTGAACTTAGTTTTAAGGCATACTTTAGGGCCCATTATGACATTTAAGATTAAAAACTCAGGATTTTTTGGAGACTTGTATTAAAAACTCAGGATTTTTTTTGAGACAACGGCAAGTGTCTGCCACGGGAAGTCCATGGCAAAATCTTTAAAGCAAGTGCAATAACTGTTTATATCCTTATAATATTGTGTAATCATTAAATTTTATTGTTCTAAAACAAAATGTCCAACCAACAAACTTGATAGAAAATTTGATGTACTGTTGATTAAAAAAGTAGGAGTTAAAGCTTAAAAAGATACTTATGAGATTAAAGATATTTATAAAGATTAACATCTGATTCATTGACTAAAAGACACTTAAAGCAGAAGATAAGTTCTAAAGAGACATATTTAAACATGATTTTGAAAAAAAAAATGTTTTTGTTCCACTGTCCACTTTAAGGATAAGGACAGATGATAATGTCAATTACCCAAAACCATGAACCCTGAGCTAAAAGGCAAGCATCTGAACCAATAAAAGACCCCCATTGTCCATTTATGCAGACATTTATACATTAACACAGAGTCAAAACATGTATATTAGCCTGTACTGAAGTAATTAGCCTTTGATAAGTAAGTGTGGAGCCAGGCCAGCCTGAACATCCAGTCTTACATTTAGGCTCTATACTGTTGCCATACTAACCTTTAAAATAACATCTTTATATCTCTAAAAGTGATAATAATCAATTTCAAAAATGAAAGCTGGACAAGTTTAATATTTAAAAGTTCAACACTTTAAGGGTACATATTTTCTTTAAAATGAATGAACTTTTATGAACCTTTCTTCTCAGGTGATCTAGAAAAGAAGCTTACTGCTTTCATACAATAATTTATTTCATTATTACAGAAATTCCACACCTAATTCAATCATAATCAACATCCTGTAAAATTTTCATACCATGTTGTATCTACTATATCGCAACAATTTGCTGTTATGTAATTTTATTTGAAAAATCATTGATGGTAATAAGTGAATCAGAATTTACTAATTATTACAGCATGTAACGTTTGGAATTCATTAAGTTTACATATAATCTGCAGTTTATTTGATGTTAATGAAGGGAAAGTATATAAAAGAGAGAACATATAGGCCAAGCACTATAATGCTGAAATGAGAGGTGTAGCAGAAGACATGTTTTAGAGTTTAGATAGTCTGTAAGAAATTGTTTTATTATTGATGCAAGAAATTGTTTTATTATTGATGCAAATGTGTGTCAAACCTCAGTAAATAAAATTTTATTATATATTTGGATACAATTTTGAACTGTTTATGATTTATCTCTCTATGACCTTCTGGAATTTACATAAATAAAATCTAAATCTAAAATCTTAAACTTCTTGATGCAAGAAAAATAATAAAACTATCTTTTATTCTTTTTTTTATATTAAAAGTAATTTCTTAGTTCCTCATTTTACTATTTCTACATGTTTTGTACTTGCAGAGATTCACCACTATATTATATCTTACATTGGTTTTAAGTCACTCTGACTGATCATTTGACTTCCCACTGGTGGAAGCAAACCTAATCCATACCACCCTAACATCTGTAATGGACATGCCCGTCTTTCTATCTGGATATAAGCATTCATGGTTCTTAAAGAGATTTTCAAAATATGTACCGAAAGAAAAGCGAACAGTACCAGTGGATCTTGCTCTGGTAACATGGGTAGATTCAATGGTCAACAGCAGGGTTAAGGCTAAGACGCCTGTCAAGCACAAGCTCTGACCACAGTAGAACCATTGTCCTTCTGTAAGATTGATAAACAAATAAAAGAATCCCGAGCCTCTTAACAAAGTGAAGGGCTAATGATTAAAAGCCAGCTACCTTAATCAGTCAGCAACAAAAGTCCTGATACAAGGGCCTGAAAATTATAAGGCATCCAGTATAACATATCCCTGCGTCTGCCAGAAGCCATCTTTAAGTGACATTTTTACATTTCATAATGCATTACACACCTTAAGAATAAATTATATGTAATGCATAAATCTTCGAACTATGTTCTTGGCAAAGTAGAATATGAAAAAAAATCAAGAAAGACATACAAAGAGGCCCATCCATCACATCAATGATGCATACAAGTAGATGTTTCATTCATTTTCACCATGATTGATGAGACTGGTAATGGTTTGAAAGGGAAAATGTGTTACTCTAGCTTTAGACAAGTGCCAAACCATGTTTTCATGCATAATCATTGAAAAGGAAATATATGATCAATACCAATCTAATGACTTTGTTAAGACATTTAGTGGTCAAGAACCGACAGTAAAATTCCATCTTTTTTCACAGAAGTAAAGTTTTATGTGACACAGATTGGGGTGTTTAGCAACTTATTACCAATAAAAATGTGGTTAAGTATGGATTATTATCTTTTTGTCAGGTAATGGCGAAGTTATGTGCATGTCAACATGCTGATTACAGTGAAAACATGATTATGTATTTCAGCCAATCAAATAAGCTTATAGTAGGGTTTGACTCTGGGAGAGGCAAATAAGTTAAGGTTAGAAACATTGGGATTTTTGTTTTTTGTCAAAGATCGACAGAAATCAAGAGAGCTTGGCAGCTGGTTGTTGAGATTATATACATGAAAGCATGAGTAGGTTAACAGCTCCTTGACATATAAATATAGTATACCTAGAAAGGCCAGAAACTGTCATGTCAATGTAATTTTTTTTAAATGGAATCTATACAGTGAAGAATTTCTTTTTTCTGCTATCATATATGGTCTTGGAAGCAGTGGCTTTATCAAACATTTTTAACTCTTACCTGCAACAAAAACATGTGACCTTGACCTTACCATACATAAAAGATTGTTTCTATATTGATGCTAACGCATATTGCCATGAGCACTGACGAGGCTCAATGGCTTTTTGGATGATTTTAAGTAAAATATCAAACTATATAATTATAATGATTAGGTCATTCTGTATATTTTGAATAAACAAATGATAATTATCTATTCCTTTTGTAACAACATGTATACAATTTAATGTAAGTCAACCAAAACTTGCGATTGGATCTTTGGTTTCTGCAAGGTTGCTATTATTATAACACACATTAAAATCTGACCAATTTGTCTCTAAATTGGTAATGTTGGTCATAAGTGGTGAAACATTGATAATTAAAACAAAACCATCTGACACATAAATTACCCTTCACACTTCTGGAGTTGTGCTTTTAATTTCAAACAACAAGTTTTGGTGTTTCCAAGAATGGATAAACCATAATACATTACTAGATACTTCGGTTCAAAGTGATATATGCTGTACATTGACCTTTAAAGAAAGATTTCCAGCACTTTTGTTATGGAGAGAAGCATGAATTTATGGTAAGATTCTCTCCTCAAATACTCCTGGGAAATAAAACTAATTCAAAAATCACTTTTTCTCCATCTTGGTAATGCCATTAATAGTAACATCACACATGTATGTAAATATATATATTTTTTCTCCCACCCTTTTTCTCAGTGCTAACTTCAGAATATTTAATATTCATATAATCCACTATTTTTTGTACCCCACTCAGTAAATCCAGAATATCACAATTACATCATGTCTTGTATACACATATTTGATTTTCCCTCTGATTTTATCAAATACAAACGTGTGATCTAAAACACTATTCAATTATATCTAATCAATATCTTGTTTGTTTTTTTTCCACCATTTTCCATATTAACGAAAAAGAAAAAATGATTTACTGCTCTATAATGTATCTTTACATATACCACACAGCTGTTTCCACATTGAAAGCACACAGAGGAGAAAATATGTTTCAATACTGAATATTTTCATTTGATAAAAAGATTCCTCGGTGGCTTCGGGAATTAGCAGTCTTCTATAACATAGTATGGAGAAGTTTTGGAGAACTTTCAGTGCATTTGAGAAATTTGTATTAAGTCCTTGGAATGATTTATGAGATTGCCAAGGGAATCCGATAAATTGAGATTTAGCAAAAGATTTTTTTTGGGGAAAAAGAAGTTTAACTATCCTAAATCATTGTTGTTTTTTTTCTTTTTAGAATTGAGGGAAATGGCAGCTATAGGTTAGCTGAAGGAACACTTTCCTTGTATCTGTCCTCATCATTTTTTTTCAGTAAGAAAATTTTCTGGTTGCTTTAGCAGGCTAAGTTCAGACTGCACAATATCTATTATCTAAAATTATTACCACACAGCATCGAACAAACACAATTTAATAAACGGTAGATATTCTAAAAAAGATTCTATGTCGAAATTTTCAAAAACTTTCTGTTATCTTTCCAAAATTTTCCCTCATTCACTGAAGCTCAATAAAACCAATTTATCATATAAATTTCATAACTGATGAAATTATTTCCTGAGTTGTCAATTTTCCCTTGTAGGATGTTTTATTAATTAGCAATTTTCTCTGAATTTGATGCTCTGCCATTGTTTTATCAATATGTAATAACCATTTGCTTGTTATTTCTCCCTTTATTGTGCTTTGATTGCTTTATTCACAGCCAATTGTCACTCTCTATTGTTTTATGATGCTTTTCAGAAATGGAGATGTTTTAACCCATGATGCAATTTCATCATTAAAAATATTGCTTAACCACCCTTTACCCAAATTGCACTTTCATTTGTTGCAATTTTTTCATTAAAGCCATATTAAAATCAGTTTTGACCAAAGTTAAATTCTGTAACCAAAGGAATTGTAAGTATAACCTTTGATCCGACTGAATAAAGAAATTAACCATTGGTTTAAAAAGCAGACAGACAAAATTTGTAATTTTTAGCTTAGATTAAAGTTGTCATAAAAATATAAACATAACTTAAAATTTTATTTGCGCTTCCCTATGAATCATTTGATGCTGCGACCTTACAGTAACTATATGGGCAAATGAAACAAAGAAACTTTTCCATTTACCAGCTAAGGTAAGCCTTTTCACCTTTGAGCTGCAGTGGCTACCTTGAAGCTTTGAAAGAAATAGTGACTCTGGAACAAAGAGAGTGGCTTTAGAAGAAATAGTGACTTTGGAAGAAAGAAAGTGACTGGAAGAAATATAGTGACTTTGGAACAAATAGCAAGACTTTGGAAGAAAGAAAACAACTTTGGAAGTAAGAGCGTGCCTTTAACCTTTTAGCAAAAATGAGCCCTCAATAACTTCAGAGTAATATTACAAATGCTGAAAGTATGATACTTGGCAACACAAAAAATGGCTCTCCAAAGATAACATAATTGCAACATAAAAACTAGGTTGTAACAAAACAACAACAACTGTAAAGACACCTATATTCTTGGTGAAACACCAATATAAATATTTGCGAAATTTTCATTCCTTTACAGCGTCTTTTAATTTCAAAACAAATTTAATTTGTAGTGATGCAAAATAATGAAAAAATAATAATTGCCAAACTCTCATTTGAATGTTATCATCCAGAATTTTAAATAGTTAGCTAGCCATCTCAAATCTTAAAGAGATCAATATTTCCAAATAGAATTCAATTAACAAGAACAAGAACTTTTTCCCCATGCAGACTGCTCATCATTTGCATACAGTCTTTACAAAACCATTTCAATAACAGGAAAAAAATCTCACAAAGTCTCTACCTAATTGGCATAACTAAAAGGTTTAGACCCTGCTAGACAACCAAGTACTTTTGTTTGCTTCACTAACAATAAAAGAGTTCAATAAGACATATATAGACAAATGAGCTGGAAAATACAAAGATTTGTCTGTATCTTGAACAAAGTGTATAAAACGTCTAATTAAATCCAGCTGACATTGTCAGGTCACATGGAAAAACCCAACAACAAGGATAATAGTATAACTATTAATGATATAAAAATTATATAAATATTTATATTTGGTTGGGTTTCAGGTCACACGGCTATAATACATTATGGTGAGCTTCTTAATATATAGGTGGAAGAGGCGCCCCTTGGTGCATTAATTCAGGCACAAGAATCAAATACCTTTTCATTAACTTACTCACATAAGTTTGCTCACATGTCTCTGACCAGATTTGAATTTGAAGTCAGCAGCCATAACTACCTCAAACAAGGAAAAAGACCAAGACAAAAAGATAAATCTATTAAATCCATAGGTAAGACATGAATCACTGCACAACTGGCAAGCCTTCTGAAAGAAAACATTTCAGTGCATGACCTTGAATTCCAAAGAATTTTAATTGTGGACTATCAGAGAAAATTTCTGCAAGATAATTTAATTTGTTGAGAGTATTTTTTGTGTTTGTTTTTGTTGTGTAACTGGTGTCATCATTCTTTACCAAACCTTCGGCCTGAAAATGGACATTTAATCATCTTAAATGATATAATTATGTAGGAAATATTGTGCTGGGGGAACTTGGCTTTCTTTCTAAGAAGTTTGTTTATCTGAATATGATCAGTAATAGAGCCCCAACCCTATAATGTTAGGAAAACCTTTGGCCTCATCCTTTTGTATATTGAGAAAAGCATAAATATTGTGTTGAAAAGTATAATTTTTTGTTTACACATGAAATGAAATATAATACTTAAAATGTATATATACTTATGTTATATCTGCAAGCAAACTTATTGAATAAAAAAAAACTTGAAAAAAAACTTTAGCATCAAAATTGCTCTTTATATAAGTCATATAGATAGCAGCAGACGGCAAATAATGAACAAACGTATAAGATGGTCGAGACAGTCGTAATGATCGGCTTCCGGAAATAACCCTGGTTTTGTTGACAAGATATCTTAGACAAACAGAAATGTTTACTAATGCCTAACTTGGTCATCAAGTAAATGGAGAAAGAAAGCAAATTGAAGATTTGGCAATTATTTGGTGTAATTGGATGTACTTTAAAGCAATGTCAAAACATCATTCTAATTGTGAAAACACAAAAGAACATCTGACTTTTGACATCTGTCTTCTATTTTCATCAAATATAGGCTATCTTTTTCAATTCCTGACTGCATTTGTCAAAGTTTTTCCATCTGTTTTTTGTTGGATGAAAATCTGAATCTTACCTGATTAAACATTTCCAGGTGTGTGTTTTTTTTTAAGGTAGTACACCCCTAATGGGCACTATAAGGAATTGTAAATTTGACAACATAGGACAGTTATATGCCTTAAATGTCACCTGTATGCAAAATTTAAACAAAATTTACCGTGTGGTTTATGAGTTACGGACATTTTTATGAACTAAAACTTTGCCATTAGAAGGGATTTTTTCAGAAATGAGGAAACTCTAAAAAAATCTATAATATCATCATTATGAAAAATGTTTCCTTTTGCTCATTGTTAAGAAATAAATAATGACATTTAGGTAACAAATTAAACAAGCAAAATGATTGTTTTTAAACGAAATGTTTTTAATATGTATAAAAATGTAACCCTACCCCACCCACTTTTAACACTAATTTGACCATTTCCCTATGTAAAAAGCCTTATTTAAAATATCCCTAAAATTTTCCAAAATGAGGGGGTATTTTCAAAGTTTGCCTTAATTTTCTTTAATGTATATTGGTTGGTCTTGCAAAATATAAAATACTTTTACCGTTTAGTTTTTATTTTATTAAACTTTGAAAATATCTGGTATCATATTTGCTATTAAATTTGGCATTATTTAGTAAATAAATACCTACAATAATTATATAATTAAAATAAAACACTTTTTTTCTTCTGAGAGATTAATAAAAAATGTTAAAAAGAAAAAAAAAGAAAGAAAAAAAATTGCCCCTTCTGGGGTTTGAACCCACGCCCCCTCAGTTTCAATACACTTTACAGTGATTTTAGCCTATTTGAATACTCTTCAAAGTGGAGACTGTGCATTAGGGGTGTACTACCTTAAATTTACAAACTCAAGTCATAAATTGTTCTTTTAACTGCTCTTCAATTCTGGCCAATGCCATTTTATGGCATTTTGTTGTTGTTTCTAATCTTGATCTTTAGAAAGTTATTTATTTCAGTTTTTAGTGTAATTGTTATATTTATCAAATTGTGTTTGCATCAGTCAGAAGAGTTACTGTAATTAAGCAAAGCACAATTTCTTTAGTTAAGTTTTAAAATGCAATGACAATGTCAAAGACAATTGGCAACATGGCAAGCTTTACTAGAAAGAGTATAGGAGACCTTTGATGTGCCTCCATATAAAAATACTTATTATAACAGATACCCAGAGTAGTAACACCAACTTTCTAAGCTAGCAGGATAGCTTCTTCAATAAGAACTTCCTGGCCGGATTCTTACCCCTTGCAGGGTAGGTACGTGACCCCTTGCAGAAAAACTAGAATTAAGTTTTCCAGAATTATTCTTACATATATAACATTGTTATTGCTAGAATGAAACAGAACATGTTTTTTTTGTCAAGTAAGCATTATAGACTTCTATTATATCTAAAGTATTTTGAAACATGTTGCACACATATATTCAATATCATTAAACATCTAAAAGGTTTCAACAGCTTGATATATTGAGATGTCCTTGACCTTTTGAAATTTCTGCACATTCTAGTCATCCAAGAAGGAAAATGATGAAGAAAAACTTGGTTTGAAGATAGAAAAAGACAAAATGATAACCATGAAAGGATGTATTACAGGCAATTAAAGAAAAGACAAAATAAGGAAAGATTAAGGTGTCTACATGTATAGGTTTGAGTCCAGTTCTTGGATGACAATCATGGTCAGACCCCAAGAAGTGGACGCAAGAGTGTTTGCACAAGAGTGAGGGTTTCAAATAAATTTCAACTTCTATGCCAGTAAAGAAATAGAGAAGAAAATCATATGATTAAACAAATTGCTGATGTTTTATACAAATTGTAAATTTTAAATTACATTAATGTAAATTTCCCAATTAAACTTAATTCAAAATTGATTGAACCGAAATACCTTAAAATATTTACGTTAATCAACAAATGAAGCTTCATCTGTTATTTAATGTATATACACAGGAAACCGATTTATTTTTACATCATATTCCCATATCACTCACACTTCAAAATGCAAATCCTGATTTTAATGCCTTTTATTCACCATAATCACTTGATATAATTGAAGATCAGGCATGTCTTTTCAAAATGTTCACCAAATGAAATTTTCACTTTTTTTCCACTTCTTTAAATAATGAATTAATTTCCTATAGAAATTATTATTCTGATGAATCAATTCCTTTTGTATTTCCTTTGGTAATCTTTTGAATAATTGGTAAAATTATGAAAATTTCAATTATAACACTGCTTGATTAAAAATATTTCTAATAACTGCATCCAATTATTAGCACATCTGACTATTCACCAAATAGTTTTGTTTTAAGGTGACTACTGACCGTTAAACGATACATCCATATTTCACAACTGAACACTTTTAAGCACTCCATTTTTGTCACCCAATATGTGATAGTATTTTACGATATATACAAAACTACAATGGCTGCCCTTGTCAGATATCACATACTGTCTCCTCCCCGTAAAACTAAACTCCGTATTTAACAACTTATCACTTACAAGCCTCACTTCAGCCATTTAAAAAATTTATTTCCAATCAATACTTCCTTGCAATCACTAACCTTTTTTTTGTTTCTATTGAAATAAAATATAAAAAAAGAGAAGAAATCTCTCTTTTTTTCCCCTCAAATTATTTTGTATGAGATTGAGTAAGGGATTTTCTAGGGAGAAAATTCTATTAGATAGCAGTGATTTTGGAGGAGAAAGTCAATACTGTTCAATAAAGTAACTAGGTAATAATTCCTGCCATAAACAATAGCACAACCAAATATTCTCCTCACACTAATCATCATAAAAATCATCCAGTTTATCAGTGTGTTTTTTTTCTTTCTTCGCTGTTGTAATTCCCATAGAAAGAAAAAAAAAATCGGCGCTTTTTTTGGTAACAATAATTTCATATACAGCTATGACATCTTGAGAAGAACCTGATATTTAATTTAGTAACTAATTTAAGAAGCGATCCATATCTTCTCTCAGAAAAGAAAAACATTCAGTAATACAAACTATGATGATCACTTTTATAATGTAAAAAAAAAATGTCATGAATGACCCAAATAGGTCAAGGACAGTTACTTTTTTCTTTGTTTGTGGCTTGAAATCATACTGTTACATTTTCTTTAAAATATGTGATTAGCTCACCAAAGCATGGAAAAAAATACTTGTAGGAAACCAAAGCTGCAGCAGCTGCCCTATACCTCAGACCAGTGGAGATTAGAAGTGATGGTTAAATACCCTATGTCTCTAAATATTCTAAACGAAGAGCCATGGTATCTGCCCAAACCTTCCACATTTCCAGATTGAAGGTATGGCATATACCTTATTGCCTCTAACTGCTGATGGACATTCATGGTTTGTGCCCTATGCATCCAACAGTTCCAGATGGATATCCATTGTTTCTGTCCTATGTCTCCAACAGTTCCAGATGGATTTCCATGGTGTCTGCCAAACACATCCAGCAGTTTCAGATGGACATCCATGGTTTTTGCCCTGCACAAACATAAGTTCCAGATGGATACCCATGGTTTCTGCCCTATGCAATCATCAGTTCCAGATGTACATTTATGGTTTCTGCATTATACCTACAACAGTTCCAGAAGGACATCCGTTGTTTCTGCCTTATGCCTCCAACAGTTCCAGATGTACATCCATGGTTTCTGCCCTATGCCTCCAACAGTTCCAGAAGGACATCCATTGTTTCTGCCCTATGCCTCCAACAGTTCCAGATGTACATCTATGGTTTCTGCCCATGCCTCCAACAGTTCCAGAAGGACATCCATGGTTTCTGCCCTATGCAACCATGATGACAGTTCCAGATAGATAGTTATAGTTTCTGCCCCGTTTCTGCCCCGGAAGTTTCCAAACAAGAAGTGAAACTTTTGCCCTGTGTTTATTATCATTCCAGATGTAGATTTATATGTAGATTTATGAGTTTTAGCCATACGGCCTCTGACAATTATTCAAAGAGAGAGAAAATGACTTAACAATTTAGTTGTAAAATTAAAAATAGCTGTGAAAATTGAAAATATGGTTTGCTTTTCAACTTTGGATAAAAGACATTAACAATTCAAATAAAAAATTTAAAACAAAGCATCTCAAAACATAATCACAGTTAAATTCAGGTAATTGTGTGCATTTTTCAACTAAATGACCTTTTTTTTAAACTTATATTTCCTGAAAAGAATCTTATGCAGTGTATTTCCAAATGAGACATTTCCTAAAGCGGATATTTCTCAATCCAGAAGCCTGAAGAACTACTTAAAAATACTCTTCTGAGAAGGAGGGTTGAAAGGTTTCATTTGTAAAAGACTTTATAATATCTCAGGATTATTTCTAAAAGTCTTGACATTCAAACAGATATAATCCATCACTTGATATAGCCACAAAAAACCTGGGATCAGATGAAATGATCAACTGATATCATTGATCCGGATTTCAGAAAACTCTTTTGTTTTATTTGTTGCATTTTTAGTCTTTACAAGATCATCAAGATCATTTCTGTACTTACAGATAATAATCTTGGAATTCAAATTCAAGCACTCTGCATGAACTTATTTACATGCAAGAAAATTATTTACATGCAAGAAAATTTAAAGGAAGTTTTATGGCATCCAATTAATTATCTCAACCAATTAATTATCTCAAAATTCAAATTTAAAATTATTTTTTGTACACAAATTATGTCAAAACTCAAATTTAGTCTGAATCTTTTAGAAAACTAATCATGGTAAAAATCATTTTAAATTTGTGTGGCTTTAGTTCAATGTAATTTAAGTTTACAGATATTCATTTCAGCTGATAGTGATGAAAACACATTTAGCTAAAACTCATGTCTGTCTTCTTGAAACAAACATCACCATACTAAAATTTATCTCAAACCATTAATTATTATAGGGAAAATTGTTAAAGAAATTAAAGTGACAGAAGAATGAACATTGCAGACCAAGATCAGAAGGCAATGAGGAGCAGGCTGATCAAGGTCTGCTATGGTAGATTTATATAGGCAGAATCTGAACTTGCCGTCAGTGAGCTAAGGGGTAAGGAACATAACTCCAGTAGTGCCCCCAGTGAGCTAAGGGGTAAGGTACATAACTCCAGTAGTGCTCAAACTTACAACACCTGGATTAATAGGCAGACACTGTAGACCACTTAACCATGTTATTAAGATTTCTGCATTATTCAAAGACACTAAAACATGTTTGTTGCTTTATGGTGAGTTTGTTTGACCTTTTTTGTACACGTGCATTGTAAATGCTGTCAAACATATTTACATGATTTTTTTTCAGACAGAAGCAATACCATACCTACCCTGTCACGATTGTGTAGCACCTATTATGTCAAACTAACATACTTTATACATTCAACAAATGTGATCAAGTTACAAATTAAAAACCATTTTGTCTTAATTGATCTAAAAACAAATGTTTTGACAAAAAGCACCCTTTATCATCATGAAATAAGTGATAATTACTTAATATGTATCTCCTTAACATCAATATAAATTTGTCAATAACGCTATTAAAATCAGTCAAAATTTGCTTAATTGGTAGAGCAGGCTAAAAAAATTTAAAGGTCACTGAAAATCTAAAGCTGGAAGCAACAAAATAATAATCTGTTTGGAAATGTCTTTGAATTTCATGTTTTCAAAAAATTCCGGTATTTTCTTCTTAGAGATTTGTAAAAAACATTTTGAATGTTCAGATCTACTGTTACACCATTATTGATATTAGAAAATATAATGTTTCCTTAAAATTAATAAGAGTTGGCAGTCTCATCTCAAGGAAATTTATTTTCAGTAAGATTTTTCTTGCGCAGTCTATGGCTGTACATGGCAGCGCATCAAATATGTCATAAATTTCAGAGCAAGTGAAACTAACCATTGGTTTACTATAACTAATTTACTATTCTCAACAGCGGCATTTAATCTAAACTTTAACAAGAGGCTATTAATTTGTAAGTTCTTTTTCAACAAGTTCGGAGAAATTACCAGTTGTCTGCTGCTAATGCAACTAGAATTCCTACTGGATGACAAAATTAATTCTGAATATCTCAATATAAATCTAATTATATGGTACGGACTTGTTGCAGAACAATCTTAACTACCATTCTATTCTGTATATGATTACCACACTCTTACAATTGGCTCTTGCAAAAGTTGGCCTTACAATTAGATTTGCATGAATAACAGAAATATTGGATCCAAGTCTGGATTTTAACCAACTCAATTCCGTGGAACTATTTTCTTGCTCTTCGAGGAAAAGATTACTACATTCTGACATTTCACAAATTTAAGAAACATCCGTAACACTTATTACTTCTGCAGGGTTTACATATGCTTTTTACATTAGTAAGTGCAAAACCCATCTTGTGCTTAAAACTACACGACTTTCCTATTGTCTGAGGCTGCATTAATACAGGAGAGATACCACTTTTTCCATATTTACACAGTACAAGGTTACCAGGAGTGATCATACTTTACTTACACCTTGACTTGGTTACAAAATATTAGGAGAATTTTTTTTTTTTAGCAAACTTCATTTGAACAGGTAATAATTAAATATGCTAGGAAGCGCGCAGGTGTCACTCTCAATTATTTTAGTATTACTTAAGACTGAGGAAGGCATTTTATTTATGGTAACAAAAACCAAAGTGACAACAATATTATCACTTAACTGATTTAATCAGACTATACCGTTTGCTTTCCTTTTCGAAAAAGAAAACTGATGAAAAATCTGAACACAAAAAATGTATGAAAACAATCATACAGCCGTATAGAATATTCTCTTATGTTAAGAATCACAATACAAATCTTTTTCTTTTATTGCTTTTTTCCTTTCTATAGAAACATCTGTTTTCCTTTTAAAACTGATGTACAATAAAATTTGTATACATTGCCAACATCTACTAAAGATGTGACATTTGAGACAAGAGCTGAAATTTACCTCAGGTATCATTCTTATGTAGGGAAATTTGTCTTCAGCTCTAAACAATATGCTGTTATCAGAGCATCTATTTTTCCGATTGCCACATAGCAGAACTTCTGCAGACTGGATTTTAAGCCTCATTAGCACAATGACGTCAATAGCATACGTACTGTAAACCAATCCACGTTAGTGTAAACTAGTTACATGCCACCTCACGCAAGATTTCAAACATCTCTATTTTTTACTCTTATAACCTATTATTTGTAACCTATAAGTGACTATAACTAAGAAATTTGCCATACAAAGGACAAGGATAAAAGAATAAATTCTTCTTATCTTTTAACTTGAATGAATTTCTTTAATAGACTTGCCCTTTTGTTTGGAATGGTCTATTACTGAAGTAGGGTATTTTTAGGATCATATGCTTTAATGATAAAGCTCTTTAATATTTTAAACAATA
Organism: Ruditapes philippinarum; assembly: GCF_026571515.1. NCBI lineage: Eukaryota > Metazoa > Mollusca > Bivalvia > Venerida > Veneridae > Ruditapes > Ruditapes philippinarum. The sequence goes on along the minus strand of NW_026856821.1, from coordinate 281,346 downwards.
ATGCACCAGTCAATTGTTACCCAGGTCACGCCACCCAACAAGGCAGTGCGGGGGAAACCACCCAACAAAGCAGCGCGGGGGACACCACCCAACAAAGCAGCGCGGGGGACACCACCCAACAAGGCAGTAAAGGAGAAATGAGTTATGATTTTACCTTCCACATGGTCTTTGCACTATCAAGTCAATGTAAGTGGTTATGTTTTCACCCCTTAAAAGTAGAGGAGGATAAATTATGTCAAACTGCAATGCAAGGGCATTTAGTAGGTATTTGACCATTTGACTCTCCATGCAGGGTAGGGGAGTTTGAAAATCTGAAAGTCAAAGTTGGGGGTGTGCAGGGGGAGGAAACATAAATTTAGTAGTCAACAAAAATGGAGAGATCCCAAAATGCTCTATCTTTTCTTTTTTTATTTTGTATATGCTTCATCAAAGAAACAGGGCCACATATGCTAACTTGTGACATAATGCATAAGCAAAGAACAGGGTTTTCATTATTAACAGATTGGCGATACATATCAGCAGTTAAAATACTGTTAAAATCAGTTGTATTTTCAGCCTCGAGATTGAAAGGCCCCCTCCACCCTTTGTTGACCATCTGTTGCCTGAGGAAAAAATGATTTAATATTACAGTCAAACCTGTACACTAAAATAGATTTCTGTTCTGTAAAGAAATCAGATCTTGGACTGAATTTCACTTCATCCGCAGGTAAAACTTCAAAAAAAGCTTCAATTTTAATATCATGAATGTCAGAACTACTTGAAATATTTCAGTAAATTACCTGCAGAAGAAGTCATGTTTTACAGTAACAGAACACTACTATAGTACCAGCATTAGCAGTAATAAAGATAAAATCACACAGTTTCCCATTTCAACAAGAGATAATTAGGCCCTGGTGTATTAGAATAAATTGTAACCCTGCTACTGATACAATTTACAAACTGAATCTTCTTTGAATATTGAGATATACTTTTGAAGAAAAAAAACAAACCCTGCACCATTGTGACTGCATAGGGAAAAGGTTCTTTTGTTGTTAATTGTTTTCAGGTACCTGCCTGTCTGCCTAGGTAAAGAGAGATTTTATAAGTCTGAGAATAAGTTTGAGGCTAGTTACTTTACTTAAATATCTACTGATATATGGGCTCCATAGATTTAAATAAAGTTCTTATATATGGGTTACATAGATTTAAATGTGTACTGCATGATATATGGGTTCCATGAATTTAAATGTACTGATATATGGGTTCCATAGATTTAAATGTACTGATATATGGGTTCCATAGATTTAAATAATGTTCTTATATAATATTATGGGTTCCACAAATTTAAATATGTACTGATATACGGGTTTCATAGATTTAAATAATATGTTCGGTTATATGTGTTCCATTGATTTAAATATGTACTGATATATGGGTTCCATATATTTAAATGTGTACTGATATATGGGTTCCATTGATTCAAATTATGTTCTTATATATGGGTTCCACAAATTTAAAAAATGTACTTATATATGTGTTCCACAAATTTAACAAGAGCTGTCGGTAGGACAGCAAGGCTCGACTATTCTTAGTGCTTGATAGTAAAAAAAATGCTTGATACAGTTACCTCCTCCTGTTTACAGGTTGGGGTCATGATGGTGAACAAGTGTGCAAAGTTTCAAAGCCATATGTCAATGGACTTTGAAAATATTTGAACTATTACAAAAACTTTAACGTAAATTCTAAGTCGAAAAAGGGGCATAATTCTGTCAAAATGCTTGATAGAGTTACCTCCTCCTGTTTACAGGTTGGGGTCATGATGTTGAACAAGTGTGCAAAGTTTCAAAGCCATATGTCAATGGACTTTGAAAATATTTGAACTATTACAAAAACTTTAACGTAAATTCTAAGTCGAAAAAGGGGCATAATTCTGTCAAAATGCTTGATAGAGTTACCTCCTCCTGTTTACAGGTTGGGGTCATGATGGTGAACAAGTGTGCAAAGTTTCAAAGCCATATGTCAATGGACTTTGAAAATATTTGAACTATTACAAAAACTTTAACGTAAATTCTAAGTCGAAAAAGGGGCATAATTCTGTCAAAATGCTTGATAGAGTTACCTCCTCCTGTTTACAGGTTGGGGTCATGATGTTGAACAAGTGTGCAAAGTTTCAAAGCCATATGTCAATGGACTTTGAAAATATTTGAACTATTACAAAAACTTTAACGTAAATTCTAAGTCGAAAAAGGGGCATAATTCTGTCAAAATGCTTGATACAGTTACCTCCTCTTGTCTACAGGTTGGGGTCATGATGGTGAACAAGTGTGCAAAGTTTTAAAGCCATATGTCAATGGACTTTGAAAATATTTGAACTATTACAAAAACTTTAACGTAAATTCTAAGTCGAAAAAGGGGCATAATTCTATCAAAATGCTTGATAGAGTTACCTCCACCTGTCTACAGGTTGGGGTCATGATGGTGAACAAGTGTGCAAAGTTGCAAAGCCATATGTCTATGGACTTTGAAAATATTTGAACTATTACAAAAACTTTAACATAAGTGGTCACGCCGACGCCGACGCTCGGGTGACTGCAATAGCTTTACTTATTCTTATCGAATAGTCGAGCTAAAAATGTACCCATTTATGGGTTTCATTGATTTAAATATATGCTGATATACGGATTCCATAGATTTAAATATGTACTGATATATGGGTTCCATTGATTTAAATATGTACTGATATATGGGTTCCATAGATTTAAATTGTATTGTTAAAAGGGTTCCATAGATTTAAATATGTACTGATATATGGGTTCCAAATAGATTTCAATATGTATTGATTAAGGGTCTTCTATACCTAAATATGCACTTATTAATCAAAGTTACAGACTGCATAAAAATATATTGACAAAGCAAAGAAAACATATGTGGTTCCAGAAATTATAAACCTATACAAATATGACAAAGCCTTCGGCCAACATTTTGGATTTTTTCCCTGTTTCCTTGAAGCTTTCCTACATTATGTTAAAACACTCTTTTCAAACTTCCAAGGAGGAATACAAGCCTAAAATATTTTCATAATGAAGAAAAAGGCTGGAGATTTTTATCATGAATACAAAGTAATGGATGATAAAGTTCTTGAACTAATCTTAGAAGGAAATCTATTCCCATCATAGTTAACACTTTACAGGATATAAATCAATAAAATAGTAATGAGATTTAGAGGTATCAATAAAATTTCCATTCTGACACAGTTAGGGGGGAAATAGAAAGAAGAAAAAAAGACCACTAGAGGGTGCTCTGTTACACCACACAATTCTCACCAATACAATCATCTTAACAAAATGATTTTATCATTGAAATACAAATTTCTTTAAATATCTGAGAGACACTGCTCGAAACATGTGTAGTTTCCACAACAAAATTTCTTCACAAGGGAGACAACCAAATCTTTAATGTATAAAGATGATTGGAAGAGTCATTTCTGTTCAGAACATTACTTTTAGAATATATTTGTGTAGCTTCATCACTAAATTAATTTGACTTGTTGAATGAAATAATATATTCTTGTCAGAGGTTTGCATAATATATTTTTATTCAACTTGTTCAATAAATTCAGTATTGAACCTTAACTTATTCAATATTATCATGATGTATAAAATGTTTCATTTGACTAAGAGCATAATCATATATTCTACAACGAGCAGTGATAGTTAAGACTTCACAATTGTATTTTAAAGGACTTTTACTCTATGTGGCTGCAACAATTTATACAGCGGCTTATAGCTTGGAAGACAGAGCATTTTTAACTGTGATACCTCTTAAATTAAAGTCTTTGTTATAATCTACAGATGACACACTCTCTTCTTGCAGTGTGGACATGTTTTACCATAGAGCAAATCATATAACAGGGACATATTTCATTGTGGACGTATGACAGCGAAGACATTTTACATTGTGTACATATTACATTGAGGACATTTTACATTGAGGACATTTCACATCGTGGACGTATTACATCGTGGACATATTACATCGTGGACATATTACATTGTGGACATATTACATTGTGGACATATTACATTGTGGACATATTACATTGTGGACATATTACATTGAGGACATATTACATTGAGGACATATCACATTGAGGACATATTACATTGAGGACATATTTACATTGTGTACATATTTACATTGTGTACATATTTACATTGAGAACATATTACATTAAGGACATATTACATTGAGGACATATTACATTGAGGACAATTTACATTGAGGACATATTACATTGAGGACAATTTACATTGAGGACAATTTACATTGAGGACATATTACAATGAGGACATATTACATTGAGGACATATTACATTGAGGACATATTACATTGAGGACATATTTACATTGTGTACATATTTACATTGAGGACATATTACATTGAGGACATATTACATTGTGGACATATTTACATTGTGGACATATTACATTGAGGACATATTACATTGTGGACATATTTACATTGAGGACATTTTACATTGAGAACATATTACATCGAGGACATATTACATTGTGGATATATTTACATTGTGTACATATTTACATTGTGTAAATATAACATTGAGGACATATTACATTGAGGACATATTACATTGTGGACATATTTACATTGTGGACATATTTACATTGTGGACATATTTACATTGTGTACATATAACATTGAGGACATATTACATTGTGGACATATTACATTGAGGACATATTACATTGACGACATATTACATCATGGACGTATTACATTGAGGACATATTACATTGAGGGCATATTACATTGTGGACATATTTACATTGTGTACATATTTACATTGTGTACATATTTACATTGAGAACATATTACATTAAGGACATATTACATTGAGGACATATTACATTGTGGACATATTTACATTGTGTACATATTTACATTGAGAACATATTACATTAAGGACATATTACATTGAGGACATATTACATTGTGGACATATTTACATTGAGAACATATTACATCATGGACGTATTACATTGAGGACATATTACATTGAGGACATATTTACATTGTGTATATATTTACATTGTGTACATAATTATTTACATTGAGGACATATTTACATTGTGTACATATTTACATTGTGTACATATTTACATTGAGAACATATTACATTAAGGACATATTACATTGAGGACATATTACATTGAGGACATATTATATTGAGGACATATTACATTTAGGACATATTACATTGAGGACATATTACATCATGGACATATTACATTGTGGATGTATCACATCAAGGACATTTTACATTGTGTACATATTACATTAAGGACATATTACATTGAGGACATATTACATTGAGGACATATTACATTGAGGACATATTACATTGAGGACATATTATATTGAGGACATATTACATTGAGGGCATATTACATTGTGGACATATTTACATTGTGTACATATTTACATTGTGTACATATTTACATTGAGAACATATTACATTAAGGACATATTACATTGTGGACATATTTACATTGTGTACATATTTACATTGAGAACATATTACATTAAGGACATATTACATTGAGGACATATTACATTGTGGACATATTTACATTGAGAACATATTACATCATGGACGTATTACATTGAGGACATATTACATTGAGGACATATTTACATTGTGTATATATTTACATTGTGTACATAATTATTTACATTGAGGACATATTTACATTGTGTACATATTTACATTGTGTACATATTTACATTGAGAACATATTACATTAAGGACAAATTACATTGAGGACATATTACATTGAGGACATATTACATTGAGGACATATTACATTGAGGACATATTATATTGAGGACATATTACATCATGGACATATTACATTCAGGACATATTACATCATGGACATATTACATCATGGACATATTACATTGTGGATGTATCAAGGAGATCATGGACATATTACATTGAGGACATATTTACATTGTGTACATATTTACATTGTCAATGCATACATAATTATTTACATTGAGGACATATTTATTGGACATTGTGTACATATTTACATTGTGTACATATTTACATTGAGAACATATTACATTAAGGACATATTACATTGAGGACATATTACATTGTGGACATATTTACATTGTGTACATATTTACATTGTGTAACATATTTACATTGAGAACATATTACATTAAGGACATATTACATTGAGGACATATTACATTGTGGACATATTTACATTGTGTACATATTTACATTGAGAACATATTACATTAAGGACATATTACATTGAGGACATATTACATTGAGGACATATATATATTGAGGACATATTACATTTAGGACATATTACATTGAGGACATATTACATCATGGACATATTACATTGTGGATGTATCACATCAAGGACATTTTACATTGTGTACATATACATTGTAAGGCCATATTACATCTTGAGGACATATATTAAACATTGAGGGAACATATTACATTGAGGACATATTACATTGAGGACATATATATTGAGGACATATTACATTGAGACACTATTAACATTGGAGGACATATTGACATGTGGTACATATGACATTGTGTATATATTGTACATTGAGGACATATTACATTGAGGACATATTACATTTGTGGACATATTTACATGTGTACATATGACATTGAGGACATATTAAATTGTGACATATTTACATGAGGACATTTTACCATTGAGAACACTATTAGCAGTCGAGGAATATATTAACTGGATATAGTTACAGAGTGTACATATTTACCCATTGTGTAAATAGTAGCATTGAGGACATTAACATGAGGACATTTAATTGTGCGGATCATATACATTGGTGGAATCATATTGTACATTGGGAGCGACTGATATTGTACATGGTGTGAAGCTATACATTATGAGGAGGCATATTACATGTGACAGTAGTTTTACATTGAGGGATCATTTTTACATTGACGACATATTACAGTTGAGGAATGATTACATCATAGAGTAGTTAATTGTGGGTTTTTACACATCGAGGAACATTTTACATTGTGGAGGCATATTACATTGAGTGACAATATAATGAGGGACAGTTCGTACATTGAGGACATATCCAAAACATTGTGGGAGTATTATATTTGTGAGTATATACATTGAGGACATATTTAACCCATTGTTGGACTTATTACATGTAGGATATATTTACCGTGGACTTAATATTACGACTTGGACATATTCACTGGACAACATAGAAGTGATTACCAAAAAGTAATGCTCACTTGCAAGAATGTTGCATTTACGCTCGTCCTAACAATGACTTGTTGGGGGATGTAAGCCAGTCAAACACTTTAAGCAGTCACAATAATAATTGGCTTGTACAGAGTGTAATGCAAAAACACATTTACCTAGGTGAGCTCATTTTAACCATTTACACGATATAGGCACGCCTTTTACAGCCCCCGCCCTTGTTGTGTGTCGGTCAGAATGGCTGGAGAAAATGATGCGGTGGTGGTGTAGCCGGAGCACTTGTTTGTGTTTGTGAGAAATTGTGTAAAAAAAAGTGACTCACTTTTTTCGGGGCGCGGGCCCGTGAGCGAGAAGGATACATCAGGGGGTGTGCAAGAAGGGGAGTGCCCCTTCTTGTTTAGGGGTTTGTAAAGTGGCGGCCCCCCATCGCCAAGAAAAATTTGACTTTTTTGAGAGGCATAATTGACCCCAGATTGATCAAATGTAATCAGTACCACGTGAAAAGCATTTGACTCTATCTCATCCATTGAGAGTGCAGCACTTTGAATCAATTTTGAATGGAAAAAAGGTCAACGCAAAATGTAGATTTTTGGCAATTGAGATTCCATCGTTGCCAAGTCCACAGAAATTGTAAGCCCGGAGCAGTTGTTGCAAGGGCAATAGCGTCACATTGTGCCAATTGATGAGTGTTGAAGCATTTTATAGTATTATAGCAACTGTTGGAACGTTGTAACGAGACTTTCAAATGAAAACAGCCTTAATTTTTCACAAATGGCGAGTTGAGAGGGTAGAGGTGGTTAGAATGCAAAATCTAAAAAAAATCTACAAAAAGCAGACAATTTTTCTTCAAATTTATATGACAGGCCTATGTTTGAAAACGATGGGAAAACGCGATGGTTGGGTAATTTTCAGAGTGATTGTTCGTGTTAAGACAGTGTAACTTTTGAATTATAGAAATACTTAGTACTCAAACTAAGCTAAAGGTTGTTAACTAACTCAAGTAACAATTTTCTTTAGTATCCGGTATGATTTTTTTATGTTACAAACACTCTACTTTCATCAAATTTAAGTAGTTCACAAGTGTTAATTCCTTCCTGAATAGAAAGTTATCGAAAGTACTCATTAAAATAACTATATCTAATAATTACTAAACACATGTGTAGGAATATGCAGTAAACCTCATCAACTTTTCTCCCAGCCTTTAAGAGAAACTAATAAGGCAGTGGACTGCTACTCTTCAACTGAATTTCAAATGGTCATTGCGGACGGTGGGAAGGAATAAAAGCAATAATTAGGAAAAGAAATCTGGTGAATACGTTAAGACTCACATATGCTGCGATACACGGTGTGGTGGGTTGGAGTGTTGAGCTGGCGCAGCTTGTCAATGACGAGGAGTGCAGGGCTAAATGTGGTAAGGATTGGCCTTGCCGGTGCTGCTTCTGGTATGTGAAACAGTTCAGAGATGCTGGTGAGAGGCGGCGGATGGTGCATGGGGCTCAGAGAATGCTTCGCCAAAAAGACTGTTCATTTTAAGTATTAGGAACTATTTATGTATTGGGATTTCAGAGGTATGAGCATGACTAGAAATAGCAGGACTAACTGTTTAGTTGCTGCTCAGACTGCACATATATATGCTGAATGGCAGCAATTGCTCCTAAGCATTCACATGGTTAAGCCTAAACAATTGTATGTAAAACCATTGGCAACACTTCTATAAATAGAGTCTTTATAACGAACTCCTGTAACAAGTAGTTATTTCTGGGTGCAGTGGCTCTATTATATATGAATGTAAAACAAATGGTTGTTAATGAATTATTAAGCAATAAATCAGGTATAATTGTGTACTTTATTTCATGTATTACAGGTAAAAGCCAGACTTGTACCAGGAGTTTTTCATGTACTTCTGCACAAGACAGAAATATACCTTTTATGGATTTGAAACAATTGAACAATAGAACCACTGACATATCAGGTACCAGGTACTAAACTGTTTTGAAGATGGTCACCACTATTTATTATTCTTCTTCTAAAATGTTCTTACAGCAATAATATACTAGTATAACTGTATCAATTAAATCATTGATGTCTTCAAGTGGAATGGATAAGCATTACACTGGTAACTGTTTTCATCTTTTGTTTAATTTGTTTAATTGGGTTTTACGTCACACCGACATATTATTGGTCATATAGTGACGTTCCAGCTTTACTGGTGGAGCAAGACCTCAGGTGCCCTTCTGTGCATTATTTCAGGCACAAACGGGCACCTGAGTAGAACCACCAATGTTCTGTAAGCTAGCCGGATAGCTTCCTCACATGAAAGAATCCAAAGTCCCTGTCATTTTCATCTTTTAATACATACTTATATAGTACAGGTTGTCATAGGCAAACTTTCCAGTTACCATAAAACTACTGCTGAAGCACCTTTTAAAACATGTAGTACTAAGTTGTACAAAGCACTTTCATACAACCAATGACCATCCTTTAGCTATCAAGATAGCTCCTTCACATGATTTCAACAAAAAAATACAATAGAAGTCTACAACCTTTGCAATGAAGTTCTTTTGACATCTCAATAATTAAAATGATATACAAGAAATTAAGAAATTGAAACTTACCTAAATTTTCACAACAGCAAAATTGATCGTCATATGAAAATAGAAAAAAGGGACAAAAAATTAGCAACAATAATATACTTACTTTCTAATATATATAACTTTTGCAATAAAATTGCACCTTAAACATAATGTTGATTCTGATGTGAACATATTTATATCAATTGTTAATGAAGGGTCACATCTGACCATGAATAAATACTTAATAAATGTGTATCTAAATTTAAGATACAACAATAAATGTATATCTAAATTTATAACTCATTGTGTTAGAATATAGAACAGTGTGAGAAATTCTATACAACCACATATTTTGTTTGTATAATGCGTTTAAAAATTACAATGTTTAAGCAATTGTTAATAGCTTAATCTTAGTAAATGACTATAAGTAATAGAAAGAGCATAGATCTGACATCTAAGTGTGACCCTGACCTTTTCCCTAAAAACATGGTCCATGTGCGTAACACAACGTCTTATGGAAAGAAACAAATTTTGTGCCAACTTGTAGTTTAATCCTCCCATTCATGTTAAAGATATACTCCAGACTTAACTGGACACCATCTGAGCCCATACGTTCTTACATTTGTATTCTTGTTGGGTATTTTACTGTGTAAAATAGGTACCCAACAATCAAAGAAAATACCCAACAATACATACCGAGTGAGTAGGATTGGTAGTTGTTGGGTATTCAGTACCCAACATATACCCTCTCGTGCGCTCACCTACCAGCCAGGGGCTATCACATATAGCACAACCAATTTTTTGCAAAACAGCAAAAAAAAATCAAACAGACAAAAAATAGAATCATTTGAATAAAACTTGTATTTAATTAAGAACAAATTTTATATACATGAAAATAACACATCGTATAATCATGTAAATAATGTTTTTTTTCATGAAAGTCCGGGTTTTGACTATTTAAATTACATAGTATATTTTTAATGCATTTTGATCTGTATCATCAGTTTGACTATTGTAATTATATACAGTAGATCAACTAGATCAACTAGATCAACTATCTGATAATGTAGCATACTCACTAGAGTTTACATTTTAGGAGTCGATCGTCCATTGACCTTAATCTGTGTAACTTTCGATGTGTTTTTACTCCTACCCCTGACTGTAACATTGTTATATCCATTTCGATAAACATCCAATCAAACAAATATATTCTATACTAATAAGGTGTATTTCTCTAACTTTCTTCAAAATTAGATCTTAAGTTAATATTTCCTGCAGTTGTAACTTTGTCGTGCCACGTTTGAATTTAAAATCTTTATGACGACATCTTTAGAAACATTTTAAAATATTCCTTTTGACAGGCTCAACAATTGTTTACATTAATAATTCATATTGACTTTTGTCGGCTTAAGTTTTTGTCATAACTTATTTATGTTTTATTGTATCTAATGCTGTAAGAGAAACAATAAATATATGAAAAAGAATCTCATTTACATAATAATGCACTCTTTTTGAGGTTAAATCAATTAATGAAGGTAAATGTTTGACGGAAATTTATAAAAAGTTTGACCGCAATTTAAAATAATCCAACACAAATTTGAAATATCCTGGATCAATTTCATGTCCATCATTAAAAGTTATTCCGCAATCATGACGTTGATCTTGACCCCGAATGCATCGCAATCATTCCTAACCGTAAATGAGGTGTTATTGTAATCCCATGACCAAAAATAATACACAAAATGAGATACTATTGACCGAAAATTATAATGAACACACTAATTTTATCTCTGACTAAAATTATAGTCTCTATACAACACCCTTTACTATTATCTACTTAGTAACTTGTACGAACAAAATATCTTCAATGTCACTAGATGAACGGTTTAAAGTTTCTGTATAGCAACTTAAATTAATAATTTGAGATTCATCTCCCATACTTGGAGGTCTTTACGATTCAATGATCTCCTCTTTTCTTATCAGATAAACAAACTCAGTATATCAGCATTTCTTCATCTACGACTTGTCACATATTTTTAATAATAAAGATACATATTTATTTCTCAAAGTACATTATAGCTTACAAATAATGATGGTTTTCAAGCAAGCAATCAGTCAATAATATCTAGTTCACAATCAACATCTTATTTTGTGTCAAAGTTCACAAATTATCTCATACTTGAACATCAACCATCAATGTTCACTGTTGTAAATATTGTTCCCTATTTTGTATCTCAGTTCACAGATCATACTCTACATTCATTATCAACACCCTTAAAAATATAGAATTATCTTCTTATTTGTCTCATTTAGAATAATTATCATCTAAATCTAAACTCAGAACAAATATATATCCTATACACAGTTCATAACAATTTTATATCATCTAATACTAGTAGTTAATTTTCCTAGTTCACAACTGTTTTCCAGCTTACAAACAACATTTATATACAAAGTACACAAGAATTTCATATCATCTCATAGTTTATTTTCCTAGTTCACAGTAGAAAAATTGTTTTCAAGTTTGCATCTACATCATCAGATTATAAAATTTTCAATTCATAATTAATTCATTCTTAATTGTTTCCTTAAGCTTAAGTTCACAACCATCTAACTTCACAATATTTAAGTTCCTGACGTTGAACATCCATAATTTTCTTGATCTTGCTTATCATCCACCTTCTCTAAATTGAATTTTTCTTTCACAATCTCAATCTCAGTTCACAATTAACATTCCTTAATAATTAATTGATTTTTTATTCACTTTATCCCTTTAATTGTATCTGATCCTTTAATCATAAGTACAATATTTTTGAGAGTTTTTGAGTTAGTAAGTCAAGCTTTTTTAAAACTCAATGCATTATAATATTTCCTTAATTTTATTCAGAATAGCACTCATAATCAATACAGTTCAATATTTGCACACACATATCCTGCAAAACCTATTCTTATCATGTTAAATTTTAATAGTTTATATTAATAAGTTAATTCCTTAAGGGATACGATATAATTTTCCATACTTTCATAAAATTCAATAATTTTAATATGATTTTATACATCATAGATCTAATGTCATTGAAGATACAGGTTATTGCCTTTGCAAGCAAAAAAAGATAGTTGAGCCGCGTCATAACAAAACCAACGTAATGGGTTTGCGACAAGCATGGATCCAGACCAGCCTGCGCATCCGCGCAGTCTGATCAGGATCCATGCTGTTCGCTATCAGTTTCTCTACTTGTTAAAGAGTAGGTAAGCGAACAGCATGGATCCTGGATCCATGCTGGTCGCAAACCCATTACTTAGTATGTTGGTTTTGTCATGACGCGGCTCAGTTTAATATCTAGTGTGAGGATAATTGAAGAAAAAACGATCCGATTTGTCCTCTAACAACCTATTAAGATGTATTTAGACGTATTTAGCATAAAATTAATTACGTAAAATCTAGCACCCGATTTTAAATAGGATTATTTTTAAATATTAAACAGTTGACCTCATTTAAATAGTTTAAGATCATGTTTGCATGTAAACTATTTGATATATGATAAAGTTTTCATATTTTAAACAGCAACAAAATAATTCATTATCTGATCAACAACAACCAGTGGCAAGAGAAAACAGCAAAAATTCAAATAATTTAAAAGAACTAATTATAATATTCCTAAAGCCTTTCTTGAGTGTTTTTTAATTTCAAACCATTTTACATATATTCAAACTTAGTAAGAATATTTTTCACAATAATTTAATGCACAAAATATTTCAGAATAATTTGTGTATCAAATATCTTTGAATAATAATATTAATTTTTCCCGCTGAAAGTTATTTAATATATTTAAGCTAATTAAACAGATTACGTTATTTATTTTTAGCCAATTAAAGAGAACGAACATGTAAACAGATAGGTGCAAGCTTATTTTGGATAGACTACACCTGTCTTTAGCTCTACATATCTTAAAAATATCTTCTTTCTTTGAGTAATGAACTGATCCTATTTTGTATTTGGAACACAGTCCAATATCAATTCAAGGGTTATCAAAATGACAAGGGACAAAATGCAGAGTGTGTCAGACAACATTTCAATGCTTAATATAAAGGTAAGGAAACCTATGATTGCGAACGAGATTCTTAAATGGCATAAAAATGTAAATCCCTGGAGTCATGTACTTTGGTGATCCCTGGATTCATGTACTTCGGTGGTTGATTTGTGCCATGCCATATTTTCACTCTGCAAGGCGCCAGACAAAAACACAAAAATACGACAGTCAGTACACTTTTCAAACTTTTGGTCAGATGGGCCTACATGACAACATGAAACAAGAGGGCCATGATGGCCCAAAGTCGCTCACCTGTATATAGGCCCCCGGAGCGGGGCCAGTTTAAACCCCAGGGCTTTTATTTGAACAAACTTGGTTGACACCCATTAGAAGATGTTTCATGCTAAACATCTAAGGTCTAGCTTATTGGGTTTTTTAAAAGAAGATTTTTAATGTATGTATATATATATTTCATATATACGCACACACCAAAAAATGCAATATATATATATATATGTATGTATGTATGTATGTATATTGTATATATATAATATATATATATAAATTACATATATATATATAAATTACATATATATATATATATATATATATATATATATATATATATATATATATATATATATGTACATATATATATATAATATGTATATATATATATATATATATATATATATATATATATATATATATGTGTTATATATAATGTATGTATATATATATATAATATGTATATATCTAAAAAAAAAAAAAGTCGAGCTAATGAATGACCCCCGGGGCGGGGCCAATTTTGACCCCAGGGCTCTTATTTGAACGAACATGGTAGACATCCATTAGAACATGTTTCATGCTAAATATCTTAGCTCTAGCTCTTTGCATTCTTTAAAAGAAAATTTTTTAAGTTTTTACTTATGCATATAGGGAAAATCAATGACCCCCTAGGGCGGGGCCAATTTTGACCCCAGGGCTTTTATTTTAACAAACTTGGTAGACACCCATTAGAAGATGTTTCATGCTAAATATCTTAGCTCTAGCTCTTTGGGTTCTTTAAAAGAAGATTTTTTAAGTTTTTACTATATACATATAGGGAAAATCAATGACCCCCAGGGCGGGGCTGATTTTAATTCTAGGAACAAAATTTGAACAACTTTGGTTTTGGACCTATAGATGATACCATAGACCAAATATCAAAGCTCTAGGCCATTTACTTTCAGACCAGAAGATTTTTCAAGTTTTCACTATATGTATATAATGAAAATCAATGACCCCCCGAGGGTGGGGCCAATTTTGACCCGAGGGCCATTATTTGAACAATCTTGGTAGAGGTCTACCACACAATGTTTCATGCCAAATATCTTACCTGTAGCCTTTGCCAAATCAGAGAAGAAGATTTTTTTAGATTTACCTATAGACATATAAGGAAAAACCTGACCCCCCCCGGGCGGGGCCAATTTTGACAATAGGGACAAAATTTGTACAACTTTGGTATTGGACCTTCAGATGATACCATAGACCAAATATCAAAGCTCTAGGCCATTTACTTTCAGACCAGAAGATTTTTCAAGTTTTCACTGTATGTATGTAATGAAAATCAATGACCCCCCGGGGCGGGGCCAATTTTGACCCTAGGGCCATTATTTGAACAATCTTGATAGAGGTCTACTACACAATGTTTCATGCCAAATATCTAATCTGTAGCCTTTGCCAAATCAGAGAAGAAGATTTTTTTAGATTTTACTATATACACATAAGGAAAAACCTATGACCCCCCGGGGCGGGGCCAATTTTGACACTAGGGACAAAATTTGAACAACTTTGGTAGAGGACCCATAGATGATACCATATATCAAAATCAAAGCTCTAGGCCATTTAGTTTCAGACCAGAAGATTTTTCAAATTTTCACTATATGTATGTAATGAAATTCAATGACCCCCCAGGGTGGGGCCAATTTTGACCCTAGGGCCATTATTTGAACAATCTTGATAGAGGTCTACTACACAATGTTTCATGCCAAATATCTAATCTGTAGCCTTTGCCAAATCAGAGAAGAAGATTTTTTTAGATTTACCTATAGACATATAAGGAAAAACCTATGACCCCCCGGGGCGGGGCCAATTTTGACACTAGGGACAAAATTTGAACAACTTTGGTAGAGGACCCATAGATGATACCATATACCAAAAATCAAAGCTCTGGCCCATGTACTTTCAGACAAGAAGATTTTTTAATTTTGTGTTTTTTGAAATCCTTTTCTGGCCCTGTGACCTACATATGCAACAGACCGGAACCATTTGAACAACTTTGAAAGGGGACCACCCAAGGATCATTTCTGTAAAGTTTGGTTGATGTGCAGTCATTGGTTTCAGAGGAGAGGTAGTTTATGTTAAAAGTTGACGACGCACGACGACGGACACAGGGCGATCACAATAGCTCACCCCGAGCATTGCTCAGGTGAGCTAAAAACAACAATGTCACCACTTTGTCATATCCTTGTGTCCTCGCCTGGCATCCCTATTAGTGAAAGTATGACTAAGTTGTCACTTAACAACAATGTTGTATTTTGGTGTTTTCGCCTGGCACAAATCAGCCACCATAATGCACTGCTCTTCTTGGAACACATATATATAATTTACAAATACTTATTTTTCTTGGTTTCTTATCTATATTTCTAGTGGTAGCAAAGTGCTTTTGTCATGTAAATTTATATCTTTGTTTATATTTCCCTCCATGTGTTTGCAAAGCGGCGCCACAATAGCTTGCTTTAACACCAATGGTACATAATTTAAAACCATATAACTATGCTGCTATAGCAGATACAACACCTTACAAGAAAAAAAACAACATATTTTGACAAATCATAGTAACTTGACATCTAGAATAAATTAACTGAATATAATAGTTTATAAGGCTGTTCTTTGAAAAATGTCTTTTACAACTAACATTATTATATGTCTCTTGAAAAAAAGAAATGCACAGCTGTTACAAGCCACTGCCATCAAAGAACAACTAAAGTATATTGTCCCCTATTCAATATCTTCATAATAATAAAATTGAAAAAGGCTTTTTGACATCAATTGCAAATGAACCAGATTATTAAGTTCAAATGCACTCAAATTAACTGATTCATTTATGTTATCAACACTTTTCAAAAGTCTCAAAAACTTACCAATAAAACATGCTCAGTTAATGATTATTATTCCCTTTAAATTCCAATAAAAGTTTATAATTGAAAATTAATTAATCCACAATTTATCCGTTTTAGTTTTTTTGTTTTCTAATTAACACTACATGAAGATATCTCACCATTCTATCAAGGTGAAAACAGGTAAATAAGCATGTGTCTGATATAGGTAAGATAAAACATATGTGAATGTTAACAAAAGGTCAAACAACATTTCTTAAAAAATCTCATGGAACTAAAAATATATTCATCTACGTAAACATAGGCAGACCTTAAAACATATAAATTATAGTAATTATGGAACAGTTTGGTGGAAATACTGGTTTTTATTACTGATTAATTCCTATCTATTAACCTGTCTGTCAGCTCTAATTATACCATTGTTATCTTCGGTGTACCTCATGTTTTCTTCTGATTAACCAGAATGTATTTGTGTGTGTATCTTTATTTTCTTATAATATTTTCTTCGAACTTAATGTTTCTTCTATGTTCATTTTCATACTGCTGTAATACTGTACAACCAAATTTCATAACCAAACCATTATTTAACTGCACATTACAACCAAATCATCAGATAACCATTATATTACAACCAAATCATCAAATACCATTATATTACAACCAAATCATCAAATACCATTATATTACAACCAAATCATCAAATACCATTATATTACAACCAAATCATCAAATACCATTATATTACAACTAAATCATCAAATACCATTATATTACAACCAATTCATCAAATACCATTATATAACAACCAAATCATCAAATACCATTATATTACAACCAAATCATCAAATACCATTATATTACAACCAAATCATCAAATACCATTATATTACAACCAAATCATCAAATAACCATATAATACAACTAAATTATGTACCAAAATCATTACAGTCTTATCTAATACAATTTACATCCCCAAATCATTACATAACTGCACATTACAATCAGATCATCAAATACCATTACATTACAACCAATTCATCATCATATAATCAAAAATTATATACCAAAATCATTACATATCCATACAACACAATCAAATTACAACTTCAAATCATTACATAATCATACATTGCAACCATGATCATCAAATAACCAAACATTACAACCAAATCATATAACCAACTATACAATATCACCAAATGACATATCCAAACCATTACATAACCATACAATGCAACCAAATAATTGTATAACCGTATAATATAACCAAATAATGTACCCAAATTATTACCTTATCATACTTTACAACCAAATTATTACATTACCGTACAATACAACCAAATTATTACATTACCATACAATACAACCAAATTATTACATTACCATACAATGCAACCAAATCATTGTATAACAATATAATATCACCAAATAATGTACCCAAATTATTACCTTACCATACTTTACAACCAAATCATTACATTATGATACAATACAACCAAATTATTACATCACCCTACAATACCACAAAAAAATAACAAACAAAAATTATTAAATATTACCTTGCATTACAAAAATTCCATAACTATACAATACAATAAAATCATTACAAAATCAGACAATACTTAAAACAAACATAAACAAATCATTTCATAATTATTCATTGACAACCAAATAATTACATAGCCATAAAATACAAACAATTCATCAAATAACCATACATTACAACAAAATTATCATCTAACTATATAACCAAATCATTATATATCATACAATAGATTCATATGAAAGTTTTTTAATAACCAAATCATTTCATAACCATACAACATAATAACTGCATACAATACAATCAAATCATAATACATAGTATTACATACAGTGCAATCAAATCTGGAAAAGGCCATCACCAAACCATACAATACAATCAGGCCATCAAATAACCATACAATACAACAAATTAATCATTAAACTATAAATTAGGATTTCGATTTCAGAGTCGCAGAAATTTTCACTACCAAAATCATTATCTGATATCATGAAACAATGAGTTTAGATACTGGATTGCCAGAGAGAAGAATTTATGCAAATTGAATTTTAGACACTTGAATACGGACAGGAAAACAATTAGCCTGCTCAAATGCTTTTGATGTATTGGAGAGAAGACCTAATTTGGACACGGAAATGCAATGACGGACACATAATTTGGCAGCTATGCGCAGCTAATGGGGTGTACTTTTTAGATATAAAATATGCATTGCCATACATAGAAAATAACTAAAAGTTTTCAATTAGGAATACTTAATTTTAATCACGATCTTTTAAAAATATCTTTCATTTACTCTACTTCATTTGTAGATGGAGTGGCAAGTGGGGGAGGGCATAAAAAAACAAAAAAAATTACAAGAAAAGTGGCATATTTATGAAAAAGCATGAATCATTCTATATAAATAATTATATTTTACACATAATCATACTCATTAAAGACACATTAACCTTACTGTTCACACTTTCATTCCAATTTGCATATAAATTTAACACCATTGTGATTAGAATTCTAATGCTGATATAATTTGATTAAATTTATTTATGATCACAATGACCTGAAATAGTTATACCATATCTGATTACCTAATGAACAAAGGTAAATTCCTACAAGCAATGAAAACAGACAGGTTAAGATGTTTATAAAAATTAACCAGTTTCAGTTTAATAACCAAGTCTTGGTAAGAGAGACAACCATGACATCCCCTCAAAAAGAACCAAGTCACAGTTACTTCCCTTGAAATATTCTCTCAAACTGTTTAAGAGATGCTGAAAAGAGTATTAACTTGTATTAAGCATGGGTGGCATGAAAAAATATCATGCAGCAAACATTGTGAAAATACTGGAACACATCAATATGATCCTGCCCTATAAGTTTAAACATCTAACTTCAACTGAATCGTAATGGTAGTGAAATCAAATAAATCTTCTTCCAGTGGTTATTTTTCTAATTAATTAATGTACTAGACTACTACTTGTAATATTCAACAGTATAACCATAATGTTTGGTAGAGCTGGATAGCTTTCTCACATTTAAAAATCCAAAGCCAACAGCCGTATTGAACCTACATGAACGAGGGGCAAGTAGAATGGGAAATTAGCTATTTTGTTGTTGGGGTAATAAACAACAAGGTCAATTTTGAACGAATGGTCTAAAAGTATTTTCTTGCAAAATGAAACTGCATCTGCAAAAAACGTTTTCAACTAATGATATTCAAATTGAATCACATCAATATTTTCAATGCTTTTACAAGGGGAGCCTTGGCCTAGTGGTTAAGGTGTCAGCCTCTCAACCCAGGGATCATGGGTTCGAGCCCTAATTGGGTCACGACCATGTTTCTTCATATGAGACCAGTACTGGTTGGTTCAATCAGACTCGAAAGTGATTAAAATAAGTTGTAAGAACTTGTTTCTCAATCGAGCTTTATTAAATATGTTTAAACCAATTAATATGTTCTTACTATTCCTGTTATACATTTAAGAAAATAATATAAATCTTTATACCAAAATCAGATTATGTCTCAAATTGTCAAAAATGTAAAATTGTTCTCTCTTTTAGTGCAATGTTCTTTGTTTAATAAAATATTTAACATATTGAAAAGTTTTAGGCTTATTTCAATAAAATACACATAGTTTACAAAAAACATGTTTTATAGAAATTATGGATCTGTATCTAATCAGCTTGATTTATTATTGTCCCCCCCGTACAGTTCACTTCTGGTTATGTTAACCTTTTCCCTGATACAGCCCCCTTAATTTACTGCTTTACACCCCATAATACAGTAGCCAGATAGATAATCAATAATCAATATCCTACTGATAAGGAGTCACACACTATCTCCATATAGGGTATGATAAATTATAGGTAAAATTGGTCAAATTAGATACCTATATACTTTAACTGGAAATAAAGTATTAAGTTGTGTTTTGACAATTTTTGTATCAATAAAAAGTTTGTAGAGAATTGAAATACCTTTCCAATGGTATAAATATCATATTTGTTGGGTTTATACAAATATGTCTACATGAGTTATAAAGTAATAAACTATATACTTGATGGTGTTTTTTTCTCCATTGTTTCAGATAAATTAGGCTACTTATGTGTTTTAACTAATGTGAAATGGTTTAATTACAAGTTTGACAATATATATGTTAATGTAAGATTCGTAGAGATTTGAATTATCTTTCCAGTGGTATAAATTTTATATTTGTGGGCTTTATAACAGTATAATTACAGTAGTTATAAACAATAAAATGATGTATAATTTTTCTCTCATTAGGGAAATATGGCTAATTTATTATTAATTTTTTTGGTTTATGCAGCATTAATTTTTAGTGAAATAAATAACAACAAGTTCTTTTTTTTACCTTTTTTTATACCAGTAAAAAGAAATCTCACTTTGTTTTTTTTTATTTATTTTATCAGTTTTTTTTTATAATTTATTTCATAATAATAACTGTCATTTCTGTAATACATGTATATAACTATTGAATGAAATATTTCAGAATTTCTGCTGCCATGGTCATATATTTTCTTCATGAATTATGAATTTAATTAAATTTTATCATTTATAGATCTAATTTAGATCAAATGATGATAAAGGAAAGACATCCTCGAGTTCCACGGCCTTTTCGGCATTTTCATGTTGCCGACATCAAAGATGATATATGGGATATGATTTTATCATGTTGTATAATACACGGCCCCATGCTGTGTCTGTTATGAAAACAATAGCGCACATGAAAGAATTTAAAGTATTAAACATTTCTTTGTCGGTCATTTTCTTAAAAAAATCCCCGCTGCTTAACCGGAAATATTTTATTGCAGGGGCCAGAGAGATACCCCTAGTCAGGACGTTAATTAATCCGTGTATATACACATGTCAGCTATCATAAACCAAAACAAACATCAAATCCATTATACCATGCCTGGCACGTGAACTACCCGTGATCATATAAATACTATTTATTCATTAGATGCTATTTTTAGACACTTTTGTTCCTGTCTTACGATACGTTCTATATTTATTTCATTGACCCGCGCACTCATTAACTGCGTGACGTAAGGAAAACCCCTCACCTGGTTGGTCGCTAATTATACAAAAACTTTAAATAGTAACACCATAATTTTATGCACGGAATCCCCTCATGAAATGTTGATCTTTACGATAACACAGTTTACAGGTCTATTTTCCGGAAAAATTGTTGATTTTTGGACAGGTAAATATTGAAGTCGGCGAAAGTTGCTTCCATTGAGATCATGCATGTCGGCGATTCTCGCTTACATGCGGTAATCGATAAAGCCGTCGATTCTCGCTTCTATCAGGGAATGGTAAAAGAAGGCGATTCTCGCTTCTATAAGGGAAAAGGTTAAATAACTTCCAGTCTTTAAAGAAGAGCTGTCATTTGGACAACATGCTCAACTATTCTCGAATAGTCAACCTAAAAAATAATTGAGAAAAATATGCTTTTCAATTTACATTTATGATTATTATGTTACACACTAAATCTTCATTCAGAATATTTGAATGTGCAATATAATCTTAAGCCAAACTAACCCTGAAAAATAATCAAAAATATTATTACAAAAACAAAATAATAATCATTCTTTTATTTCAAATTAATTTTAAATTGATTAAATAAAATTACTCAGTTTTTAATTTCAACCTTTTAGCCAAAAACCAAGTCAAAATTTTTCCTTCATCACTGTTTCCCTTTTTTGGATTTTTTTTTTTTTGCTTTGAAGATGCTTTAAATATAACAGACAAGATGCAGCCTCAAGAGGGTAAAAAATAACATTTGAGCCGTGTCATGACAAAACTAACATAATGGGTTTGCGACCAGCATGGATCCAGACCAGCCTGCTCATCCGCACAGTCTGATCAGGATCCATGCTGTTCGCTTACAAACTCTATAACAAGTAGAGAAACTGATAGCGAACAGCATGGATCCTGATCAGACTGCGCGGATGCGCAGGCTGGTCTGGATCCATGCTGGTCGCAAACCCATTGTGTTGGTTTTGTCGTGACGCAGCTCATTTTTTTGTCTATTTGATAATCAATTCACTACAATACAAAATTCGCACAACCAGTCTGAATAAAATAAACCATTCCAGTAACTCAACTTGTTGTCACCAAAACTTTTACTTTACTCGTTTTGAATACCAAACTGACTCTGGTGTGAATAATAAACAGTCTAGAAGTGATTTCAGAATCAGAAGTAGCTAACATTAAAGGATCTGGTTTCAGATTGGTAATATCATTAAAGTCATTGTCTCCTCTACCAATCTGTAGAAGAACTTTAAGCTTTGATTTTATTCATCAGGCAAATTTTCTTTTGAATATGGATTGGATCACTACGATCTTGTGTCTTAAACATGCAAACATGCTATTGGTGGTCAATATACTTTTGTTTTTAGCCCTGAAGCACATGCAATTGGTCAATATATTTATAACTGTAGCACTTTAGCATATGCTTTTGGTCAATATATTTATGTGTTTAGCCCTTTAGCACATTCTATTGGTGGTCAATATATTTTAAATTATGTCTTTAGCCCTTTAAGAACATGCTATTAGTGGTCAATATATTTTAAATTATGTCTTTAGCCCTTTAGCACATGCTATTGGTGGTCAATATATTTTCAATTATGTCTTCAGCCCTTATGCACATGCTATTGGCCAATATATTTTAGTCTTTAGCCCTTTAGCAAATGCTATTGGTAAAGATATTAGTGTCTTTAGCCCTTTGCTATTGGCAAACATATTTATGTCTATAGATCTTTAGCATTATGCTATTGGTCATAATATTTATGTCTTTAGCCCTTAAACACATGCCTTTGATCAATATATTTATGTCTTTAGCCTTTAAGTATACATCCTACTGGTATATATTTATGTCTGTAGCCCTTAAGCACATTCTATTGGTCAATAGAACATTGTCTCACAACATGAAGTTGGTCAATATAATAATACCTTTTAGCCATGAATGTTACATTATGTAGAGTACGAACAGTCAATAAATAAAACAAGAAAATGTCAACCCCCAATTATTCTTTATCAAGCTTGTCCAGAGTAATGCAACTAGGAATTCCCATTTTTTGTTTTGTAAAGATCTCCTGTCAAATATGTTATGCTCACAGACACTTTACAGAAATGAGAATTTCACTGTGGATGCCAACTTGTTTATGGCTGTTTTGACAATTTCAATTTCATCATTTTCTCAAGCAAAGTTAAACGTTTCTTTCAATTATTATCATTTTTTTTGTTTCAAAACATGAACAATATTTTCTTAATTCCCAATACAGACCATCTTTCTGTAGGAGACTCGTTCCCTTAATAACAATAATTTTTAGCTTGTGGCAAGAACGACAAAGTCTAAATCAGATCAATTTCCAATCTTCCGACTTAGCGATCTTTTGATTAAAGTCCCAACAGCTCCATCATTTTTTCCATCTGTGAATTAAAGCAAAGATATTGCCATAAGTGAAAGTCCCAAAATAGTCCTAGACAAAAGCTTTTAAGCTGTTAGAGGCAGGTGCCAGAAATAATTGCCAAGCTCTGAAGTGCAGCACACTATGAAATAGCACAGTAATTTTTCTTGTTCTGTAAGAATAAATGTAAAGACAAATTTTCAACAATTGGTCCATTCTTTGGTACAAACCCAACTCCTTCAACTGAATATGTATCCTTCTGTCTCCAAAAATATACCCCTGGAAATAAGTTACTTTAGCACATGTTGGAAATTTAAAATTGGTTGTGATTGAAAGCACTGTCATGTGATGACGATCTTATTGAGCTAAGAAATAGTAATGTGATAAGTAGCAATCATAAACCAGTAAATTTATGGCGAACAAAGTTTAACTGTATGTCCCTTGTCTAACAGCTGAACCTTGTAATAATAAACAAGTGTTCCAAATTTCATTTTGATATATTTGAAATGTTTGAATAATGGGCTACACAAAAGTTTTTGTACAATGAAAACAACACCGCAGTAATCATAATCATTAGTTTTTTTTTCAAAATAGACAAGGTAATAAAATAAAAGCATTTTCTGGGAATAATTTGGGCCTTTTTAAGGGGGATAAGAAATTTTTCCGACTTTCTTTTGGGTTATTAAACATAATCTGACAATATGACATGAAACTTTGTGAAAATATTTTTAATATAATGACCCAACTGCCCCTGACCATGGAATAGTGAACTGTTAAACAAAAAATAAAATTTCAAAAACCAAGGGCATTTTCTTGCATCAACCTTAAAAAAAACATGAATTTTATACTCTTCCTTTGAGGGTTAATCAGATTATATACTGGGTATATTTAGTTTTGCAGATGTTACAAGTGTCACAAACTGTATTTCCATACAGATAAAGTGCAAACTTATCGACCAATAAAAAAAAGAAAAGGTGCATGGCGCTTTTTCTTAGACAAGATCTAATGCACAGAGGCTTTTTATGTCTGATGTGTCTTCCATGTAAAGTATCTAGCTAATTTCATAACGGTGTGTTAAGTGAACATTTTTCTAAGAGGAGATCTTAAAGCAAAATTTGTAGATTAGACCATGATGCTCATTTGTGAAAGATGTCTGCAAAGAGTTTTTTTATTCACTTTTGAGAGCTGATTGTAAATCAGTGATGACTTGTTCTTTAACTTCTGCTCCAATGCTCATTTGTTTGATGTCTGAACTAAAAAGTTAAAGAGATACGGGGATATTTTAGAAAAAAAAGTTGAGTTTTTCCTTTGATGAACTTGTATAGGAGAAAGGAAGTCTGGGGACCTTTTTTACGTAAATTGAATTTTTGAGAAAGTGTAAATCTTTGGTTCCCCTTTGAGTTAAACTTGTATATGAGAAAGTGTAAAGGCTTTGAACCCTTGAGCTGTAACTTGTTAGTGAGAAAAAAAAGTCTTTCACCATTTGAGCTGTAAACTGTAATAGTGGGAAAGTGTAAGTCTTTTTCACCATTT
Organism: Ruditapes philippinarum; assembly: GCF_026571515.1. Classification (NCBI taxonomy): domain Eukaryota; kingdom Metazoa; phylum Mollusca; class Bivalvia; order Venerida; family Veneridae; genus Ruditapes; species Ruditapes philippinarum. The sequence continues at coordinate 255,290 of NW_026856821.1, read as the reverse complement.
GAGTGTAAACTTGTTAGTGAGAAAGTGTAAGGCTTTGTACATTTGAGTGTAAACCTGATAGTGAGAAAAATGTAAGTCTTTTCACCCTTTTTTAGTGTAAACTTGTATGGGGAGAAAGTGAAGTTTTGACCCTTTTGGGTGTAAACTTTTTATATGGGAAAGGTAAGTCTTTGCACCTTTTAGCTGTAAACTTTTATAGTGAGAAAATGTAATCTTTGCACCATTTAGCTGTAAACTTGTATAGTGAAAAAAATGTAAGTTTTGCACCATTGAGTGTAACTTTTATAGTGAGAAGTGTAAGGGTTTACATTTAGTGTAAACAAGTATAAGGTTTTTTCACCATTTGAGCTGTAAAATTTTTTAGTGAGAAAGTTAAGCTTTGCACCCCTTTTTAAAAAAACTTTGGGTTTTAAAATTGTATAGTGAGAAAGTGTAAGTTTTGCACCATTTGACTGTAAACCTTTTTATGAAAAGTGTTAGCTTTTTCACCATTTAGCGTAAACTTGTAAGTGAGAAAGTGTAAGCTTTGCACCATTTGAGCTGTAAAATTTTTATGAGAAAGTTAAGCTTTGACCATTGATGTAAACAAGTGGGGAAGGCTTGCCCCTTTAGTGAAAAAATTGTATAGTGGAAAAATGAAGCTTTGCACCCTTTGAGTGTAAACTTTTATAGTGAAAAAAGTAAGGCTTGCACCATTGAGCTGTAAACTTGTTAAAGGGGAAAGTGTAAGTCTTTGCACCATTTGAGCTGTAAACTTGTATAGTGAGAAAGTGTAAGTCTTTGCACCATTTGAGCTGTAAACTTGTATAGTGAGAAAGTGTAAGTCTTTTCCCCCCATTTAGCTGTAAAAATTTTTGTGAGAAAGGGTAAAACTTTGACCATTTGAGCTTAAACAAGTAAGGGGTTGGGACCTTTGAGCTTAAACTTTATAGTGAAAAGGAAGTCTTTTGCACCATTTTAGCTGTAAACTTGTAAGGAGAAAGTGTAAGGGTTTTTACCCTTTGAGCTGTAAATTGTTAGTGAGAAAGTGTAAGGTTTTTTACCCTTTGAGCTGTAAAAATTGTATAGTGAGAAAGTGTAAGTTTTTGCACCATTTGACTGTAAATTGTATAGTGAGAAAAAGGGAAGCTTTGCCCATTTGAGCTGTAAACTTTTATAGTGGAAAGTGTAAGTCTTTGAACCATTTTTAGCTGTAAAAATTTTAAATTTAGAAAAATGTAAGTCTTTCACCATTTGAGCTGAACTTTTAAGTGGAAAAAGGTTTTTAATTTGGTGAAAAAAGTTTTAAGGCCCCTTTTCCCTTTGAGCTGAAAAATTGTATAGTGAGAAATTAAGGCTTTTCACCATTTGGCTTAAACTTGTATAGTGAAAAGTGAAGGCCTTTTTACCATTTGAAATGTAAAAAAAAAGTGTAAGGCTTTGCACCTTTTTTTACTGAAAAAAATTTATAGGAAAAAAGTGTAAGTCTTTGCACCATTTAGTTAAACTTGTATAGTGAGAAAGGGGAAGGCTTTTCACCTTTTAGCTGTAAACTTGTATAGTAGAAATGTAAGGCTTTGCACCATTTTAGCTAACTTTTAAATAAAAAAGTTTAAGTTTGCCTTTAGCTGAAAATTTTATAGTAGAAGTTTAAAAACCCCCGACCCTTTTTAGCTGAAAACTTGTAAGTGAAAAGTGTAAGTCTTTGCACCATTTGAGTGTAAATTGTATAGTGGGGAAAAATGTAAGGCTTTGACATTTGAAAACTGTAAAAAGTGTAAACTTTGCACCTTTTGCTGCATACTTTTATATGAGAAAATGAAGCTTTTGCACCATTGAGTGTAAACTTTTTATAGTGGGAAAGTGTAAGTCTTTTAACATTTTTAGCTGTTTTTTAAATGAAAAGTGTAAGTTTTCAATTTAGCTGTTAAAATTTTTAAGTGAAAATGTAAAGTTTTGTAACCTTTGGGTGTAAACTTTATATAAAAAATTTAAATTTTTTCAAAAATTTTACTTTAAACGTATAAAAAGAAGGTAAACTTTGAATTTTAGCTTAAAATTAAAATGGGAAAAGTGTTCCTTAACCATTTGATTTAAATTTTATAAAAAGTGTTAAAAGTTTTTACCTTTGAGCTTAAAAACTTTTTAAAATGAAAAGTTAATTTTACATTTAGCGAAATTTTTGAGAAATGCATTTTAATTTATTAAATTGAAAATAAAATTTAAGGTTTTTACCCCTTGAGCTTAAACAAAGGGGTTTAAGGTTGCACCTTTGAGGGAAAAAATTTATAGTGGGAAAATAAATCTTTACCATTTAAACTTAAACTGTTATTTTTAAAAAAAAAGGTTTGAATTTATGTTAAACAATTTTTAACTGGATTTTTCTTTTAAAGTTTATAAAATGTTTTTCATTGGTTAAATTTATAAAAAAAATTTCTTTCAATTTAGCTGAAAATTGTATAGTTGAAAAAAGGTGCGAATTTTAGCAAAAACTTTATAGAGAAAGGTAAGTTTTGCCCAAAAGCGAAATGTTTAGTAAAAAGTTTTTAAGTTTTTACCATTTCTGCTTTTTGTAGTAAAATGGTAATGATCCCATTTTTAAATTTTAAGTATTTTTACATGATAGTTGGGATTAATGTTTGTTGAACCCTTTGCCCGGGGCAAACTTTAATTAATTAATTTAAATTAAAAATTTATTTCTAAAGGGTGTAAAAACCCTAAAATGGTTTTGACCCCAAAATTTAAAAAAGGGTTAAGAAATTTGCTGAAAGTTTTAAAACATTAGAGAAATTTACATTTCACAAAATGCTTTCCTTAATCCCAAAAAATTTTGGGGTTTTTCTTAATTTTTAAAAGAAACAAGGATTGTTATACATTTGAATTCAAAATCTATTTTTTGAACAATTTAAAAAACCCAAAACGATCAAATTAGTTACCAATTTCATTTAAGGGAATGATTTCTAAGAATAAACTATTAAATTATTTAAAATAAATGAACAAAAAAAGTTTAATTCACTTCCAAACTTACGCTGAAGACAAGAATTTACATCATAAGGTAAAGGTTGGTGATGTCAAGCTTATAAAGGGAGGTAACTAAAAATATACTAATAAAGGGAGGCAATTAAAAATATACTCTGAAAATATCCAGATATTCCAATCCATCAACTAATAACATGAGAGTAAGTGCTATTAAATACAAAAAAGAATGGTTTGAATTTTTTAATTTTGTTTAAAAACACAAATATTTGTCAACAGAATTAATGTTCACAATAAACAGTTTATAAATGTTTTTTTCAATGGATTCATTATTCTACTGCTAACACCATCACCAATAGATAGAGAATCGAAACACGAGGGTATCTGATATGTACAAGGGGGTGTAGCCCCTGAGTATTAATCAGATTGCCAAGTGTTTTGATGTTCTTTCTCATTTGTATCATAGTCAAACATAAAAACACGTTCCCTGTTGTCATAATATGAAACCCCAGAAAAAAGTAGCCAATGAACGAGCATCTGAATATGATATTTCTATCGCATTCCCTTCTCTGCGGTCATAATAAGTAAACCCCTGCAAAAAATGAACCAATCAATGGGCATGCTCTGGAGTGCGGGTAACTAATACCTGCACTCCAGTTTAAACACTGTGCATGATAATGATTTAACACTGGCACATTTTCAACAGAAAGGTCCCCAAACTAATCTTGTAGCTGACTTTTGTATAAACAAAATACCTTCCAGCTTGCGGAAATGAGTCAAAAGATCTATTAAAAGCCACAAATAACCAAAAAACACACAAAAAGACTCATGATTTAGCTATCAAAACTATCTTGTGATGAAATGGGCTACAAAATTATCTAAAAAAGCAACTATAAACGATCATGAAATTGATTTCAAAAATGAAATGAAGCGGGAAATCATCTACAAGATATAGATTAACAATTACATATTGATTAAACAGTAATTTTCATGCTATAAAATATCTTGCGACAAGGGTTAATGAGAAGTTCATGTTATTTCATCAATATTGACACATATATTGACATTTTTTTTTCATCACAAATTCTCCCAAAGGTGTGATGCTAACAATATAATGAATAGAGTACCGGAGAGGTAAGGAAATTTGTGTTTAAAGTAACATTAACTATAATCAGTGATCAAAAGTATGAATCAGTTAGTTGGTTATAGTATTTCATAGTAAAATAATATGCAATACTTGCCATGAAAAAATACCATGTGCAAAGAACAGAGTCTCTTTATTTACCTAAGATTTCTACCTCAAGTCTCATGAAATATAAAACTGAGAAAAAGTAACATTTTCCATTTCCTGACTCAGCAGTTTTCTAAAATGATTCATCAAAATACAGTATCACCTCAATATAGCAACACTCTTTGGGAAACAAATATTTTAGTTGCTGGTTAGAAGTGTTGCTCTACAGAGGTAAACTGTAGTAAGAAACCTTCACTTAAGAAAGAAAACTATTGTTGTTTAAGGAAGAAATACTATTTATTGTTGTTGTAAAGAGGCAATTGCTTTATGGAGGGACAACGTTCTGCAAAGGTAAAGCTGTAACACGATTAAAAACTTTTAATTTAATTTATAAATTTCATTTATAATTTTATAGCTTTGTGTAGTATTTACCCATCTCTGTTTCCAGGTTAAAAACTTTGGTTTTTCAAAGGAGTGGGGGGACCAACCTTATAGATTAGATCGCTAAAATGTGCTTCATTAAAAACAAGAACCGGTTGAACCGGGTGATGCTCCCCGAGAAGGTTCTGGACACAGGAAAGTATAAAAAAAATGAACAAAGGGCAATAACTCCAAAATTAGACCAGGCTTTGTTTAGGTTCTTGGAAGCGTTGCAGTTCTATCCAATTATATCTAGCTACCTACAAAGTTTCATGTTGATATCTCCAATAGTTTTAAAGTAATGTCCAGGACATAAGTCAAAAAGTAAAAATAAACAAAGGGCAATTACTTCAAAATAAGGCAAGGCAGAGTAATGATTCTTAAGCACTGCACTTCCACCCAATGAGACCTATCTATCTACAAAGTTTCATGTTGATATCTCTTATAATTTTAGAGTAATGTCCCAGACAAAGTTCAAAGTGTCAAAATGAACAAAGGGCAATAACTACAAAAGTAGGCAAGACAGTATTACAGTTCTTGTGCACTGCAAACTTACTCAATGAGATCTATCTACCTACAAAGTTTCATGTTGATATCTCTTATACATTAAGAAATATGTCCCGGACAAAGTTCAAAGTGTAAAAATAAACAAAGGGGGATAATTCAAAAATTAGGCAAGGCAGAGTTAAGGTTCTTGTTCACTGCACACCTACTCAATGAGATCTATCTACCTACAAAGTTTCATGTTGATACCTCTTATGCTTTTAGAGTTATGTCCCGGACAAAGTTCAAAGTGTAAAATAAACAAAGGGGGATAATTCAAAATTTAGACAAGGCAGAGTTACGGTTCTTGTGCACTGCACACCTACTCAATGAGATCTATCTACCTGCAAAGTTTCATGTTGATATCTCATATACTTTTTAGAGTTATCACCCGGACAAAGTTCAAAGTGCTAAAATAAACAAAGGGGGATAATTCAAAAATTAGGCAAGGCAGAGTTACGGTTCTTGTGCACTGCACTTCTACTCAATGAGATCTATCTACCTACAAAGTTTTCATGTTGATAAACTCTTATACTTTTAGAGTTATGTCCCAGACAAATTTCAAAGTGTAAAATAAACAAAGGGGGGTAATTCAAAAATTAGGCAAGGCAGAGTTACGGTTCTTGTGCACTGCACACCTACTCAATGAGATCTATCTACCTACAAAGTTTCATGTTGATACCTCTTATACTTTTAGAGTTTATGTCCCGGACAAAGTTCAAAGTGTAAAAGTAAACAAAGGGGGATAATTCAAAATTAGGCAAGGCAGAGTTATTGGTTCTTGTGCACTGCACTTCTACTCAATGAGATCTATCTACCTTACAAAGTTTCATGTTTGATAACTCTTATACTTTTAGAGTTATGTCCCGGACAAAGTTCAAAGTGTGAAAATAAACAAAGGGGAATAATTCAAAACTTAGGCAAGGCAAAGTTACGGTTCTTGTGCACTGCACACCTACTCAATGAGATCTATCTACCTACAAAGTTTCATGTTGATACCTCTTATAGTTTTAGAGTTATGTTCCGGACAAAGTTCAAAAAGTAAAAATAAACAAAGGGGAATAATTCAAAAATTAGGCAAGGCAGAGTTACGGTTCTTGTGCACTGCACACCTACTCAATGAGATCTATCTACCTACAAAGTTTCATGTTGATACCTCTTGTTGTTTCAAAGTTATGTCCCGGACAAGAAAAGGGGACGGACGGACGGACGAACGGAAAGACGGACGGACGGACAAGGCGGCGACTATATGCTCCCCCGAAATTTTTTCGGGGAGCATAAATCCATGCTGTTCGCATACCAACTCTATGAAAAGTAGAGAAACTGATAGCGAACAGCATGGAACCCAAAATTTGAAATAAACGCTAAACTACCAAAGCATCTCCTGGGGATCGAACCTATGCCAGAGAGGTAACTGGATTAGAAATCATCGACTCTACTGGTCGGAGACCATCAACCGGACACTTTTGGAACATTTTTCTGTACAGATTTCATAATTTTTAACCTAGAGACCAAAAAATTTGACACAGTTCAGCTAGGTTCTTCTCCTAACTAATAAACTAGTTTGTTTATTTCTGATTGTATTGACACTTTTATCTGAGGCTCGACAAGGAGGGTATCAAAATTACCTAAATTGTCTACACTACAGTAACATGTGTCCGGACAGATATGTACATGATGTGATTTAATTCAGATTAAAGCCTGGGTGTTTTGATTTTTGATTTGTAACATGATATACAATATGTCAGCAACAAATGCTGAAGTTTTGGAAATTCTATTATTCACTCTGCAAATGATTATAGCTGGTATATGAGGTCAGGCATTGCTTTCTTGACCCCCAAATTTCAACGTTAACATTCTTGAAATAGACACTAAAATATTACCATTTACAGAGGTTGAAATAAATTCATTTACTTAATTTTAAAAGAAACATGCACTTATTGTTGATAAAAATGTGACTGACAACCACTGAACAAAGAAAATACTAAATTAAGCATTTTCGGGGCCGTCCGGGTTTGGTGGTTGTCCGGTTTTGGTGGTCCCCAACCAGTAACCCCTCGACCACAGAGGCAGTCAAATACACATCATACATGATATAAGACTAAGAGATGCTACGATATTATACATGTTCCTACACACATATATATATATATATAAGAATATCTCCTGGATAAGACCCTGCTGTATATTTCAGGGGGGGGGGGGGGGGGGGGTACTTGAATGTATCAATTAAATTTAAAATAGTAATGTAAAAATAAAAAAAACAGATGAAGATTTATAGACACTGGGGTCTTTTCCCATGATATAGTGATATTAAAATCACGAAGTTTTAAAGGTTACAAACCTGTAAATCCTCAACATCCCTCAACATCAACGGTGTTGTTCATATAAAAGTAATCCAGTGTGCCCATTTTTTTATATAAGCTTCCTTCTATAAAAGTTACCGTTGAAGATGTGCTTTCAATGGCATGTCATCATCGTTTTTATTTAACAATAAACACGTCATTGTTTATAACTGGTAAAGTCAAAGAATTATCTGTTGAAGAGTTTTGTGGATCATAAATACACTGTAAACAACGTACTGATTACAACAATGTTTTGTCTACTTCAATCATAGTTGTAAACTCGCGAAATTCCGGTAAAAAAATACAATACGTAAGCACAACAATACTATGCGCATTAGCCAATGCTATGGTATAATCTTGACTCTGTTAATGTCCTTCTAAATGTTCGCCTCCAATAGTGGCGAAATATTCTTACCCTCCTGATATTTTAAATATTCAAAAACATGCATAAAATGAATGAAAAAAATGTCACTAAACGAGACTTCAAAAAAACCATTTTTACGAAATTCTGGTCGATTGCTAAATGTTCGCCTCAAATAGTGGTTTTAAATATTTATTGCAAGATTTGGCTACATACACGGGAATCGCTTGCCTCAAAATTGCATTTGAGCTCCAGATGCTTACTGAAGAGATTCATAAAGTGATGTAGAAAACCATCTACCAAAACTACGCGACCTCTTCCAATATAATCATTGAATAGCCAATGTATAGAAACAATATAAGGTTTGGCATCTTTGGCTGAAAGTTTAATTGTAAACATTTAGTGTGTTTGATATACCACCAGTGACAGAGCTTTTTTTCCTAGCTTATGCTAGCATTAGAAATAAACTTAAAAGGCTCGAAGTACATGAAAATGGTTGACGCAGAGCGGATAAGTCCTCTTATGATAAACAATCACACTAATAAATGATATGTAAACTTGGACAAAGCCAAACTGAGAAGTAATGAACTTTGTAAAGCTATCGTGTCATATAATATGTTTCTTTAATAATGTTTACATTCATAAAAATATCTATAACTTTAATATTCCACAAGTTATAGCTTATAGCGACAGACGGTTATGTGTAAATATCATGGCTTGATGCGACATCGAAGGTTTTTCTTTGCAGCGAATATGGCCCCGGGAGAACATTGTCTGTAATTTGAAAACCCGAGAGGGCCGCCTCAGGTCATGATATTCTTTACATTAATAGTCGAGTTCCATATATTTATAACTGTTTCTATCGCATGATAAACAGAAATGAGACATTTTAATATAAACATAAAAATTTCAATTTATGATTGAGCTTCTTCTCCATAAATTAAATTTCCCACCCGAAAAACCTCGGTTACTTTTTTATGTTAACCCATGCTAATCCCATAATGTCTATCTCTTCATTGCCCCAACTGACTTTATTATCTTTGCAAATCCTTTCTGTGGAGAAACATTTCATGGGACTTAATAGTTTGTTGGAATTGAATATTTAAGCCGTTTTTTCTTTTGAATTGAAAAAAAAGTAAATACGGCACTTTCTGGTTTTAATTCTGGACTTTGGCAGTCTGCGATACGCGGAATCTTTTGACACATGGGACAATTTAAAAGGCGAAAAGGGATATGTAAGCGCTGCGTGACTTCCTCTTTTACGATACACGTACGTTTTATTCTTGAAAGTTTTAAACCTTTTGTCATTGCCTTGATGCCCTAGAACACGACCCATTTTCCTGAAAAATAAACAAAAAAACGAATTACGAAAAAAATTACGGAAGTGTTATAATTTACAGTTCCCACTGAAATAACAGTTATAAAAGCGGAGAATAAGTTTTTAGTGATCTTTTTGCGTACATGAACATTTTCAGGAAACAATCTATGTGCATTATGAGCTACGCATGTCCGCTAAAAAACTGTTAAAATTTTTAAAATTTTTTTAAACCCTTCAAAAAATTACAGAGCAGGCTAAAATTCAAAAAGGCAAAGACCCCCTAAATTGCGACTGTGGGGGTAAGTGAACCCTGTAAATATTCTGCAGGGACGTTTCTTAAAGTGGAAAATAAATTGCAAAAAATTCTTTTTTTTTTTTTTTTAAAAATTTATCACTAACTTCTTACAGCATCATAAAAAAATTCAAACGCTTCACATTACTCTCCTTTAAGCAGACAGTGCAGTCGAGTGGGAAAAATTAAATTTAAATTTAAATTTAAAGCATGGTGGGAAAAAGGGGAAAATTGCAGTAACCCGACGTCAATAAGTGAAAAAAAAGCAAGGGCCCTTTCCCCCCATATTTTAGTATTTTAAAAAAACCTTTTGATGCGAATGTTTATAATTATATCTCTTTTATATGGATACTATGTTATTCAAAGCTCGTCTCGTGAAAATGTGTCTATTTCGGATAATAGTATTTATTACAGAAATGATTACACAATAGAATTAATTCTAGATTGTTTGCAAATTTTTCATGCTATGCACATATGAATCTCTTCAGTACATCTGGAGCTCAAATGCAATTTTGAGCAGCGATTCCCTTGTATGTAGCCAAATCTCAATAAATATATAAACAGGATTTGTTTGAATGTTTAGCATTGATCTGTAGTGAGATTTCGTAAAATCTATGTTTTTTGAGTCCGTTTAGTGACATTTTCTTCATTCATATTGCATGTTTTGGACACACCAGAACCCACGACGGAAAGAATATCTCGATGAAGACTGCATAGAAATTCAAAAAAAAAAGGGGTAATATAGAGGAGAGTCAGGAGGGTAGAATCACATTTCGATTTTTTCTTAAAAAAAAAATTGAATTTATATAAATGTTTGAAAAGATGAAAACTTACCCTGCGATCGGCCTATTTTCCAGTCACATCTGATGTTATGCTTCACATCTGGTGCAGGCGGAAATTCACATATCATTTTTTACCGATGCTCATTTTTTGAGATTCATATGGGGTTCCACCCCCGTGCTAATCCAACAGTCCTAGATAAACATGAACATTCCACAATCCAGCAACGTAGAAAATGTTGTTGCACGATATTCAAGAAATCGGAATTACCTACAACTAGCGTGTCTCGCGCTCAGTACTGCTGGAAAACAGCCAACTGGCTCTTCTGTAATGCATTCGGCTCCGCAACCCTCGACTTCTAGCGCACAGGGTGATAGTGAGGTTCATTCCTTCAACGTCGGTCACCTGGGAAGGCATGCCGCCTCAACCTTTACATCAATACCCAATGGAAGACAGTGACAATGACGATCTATGTAAAGTTTGTTTCAAAGGGGAAATCGGTACAGATTGGATATGTTGTACCATTGTGGCTGCATCGGACATGTGCTAAAATTAAGTCCAATATTGGATGGAAAAAAAATATCGAGACTAAGTGCCAAATTACTTTTGCTCTGAATGTTCATAATTAAAAATGAATGAGACATCCAATGAGTAAACATTATTTGTCAGCCAATCCGTAAATACTATTGTTGATATAGATGTTAAAAATGATGTATGCATAGTACATATGTTTTATCTACAAGCTCATAATACATTTCATGTTGCTATAACGATTACATATCACTGCTTATAAATTTCTTTGATACGAAAAAAAAATGTTGTTCCCGCAACCGAATCTGCTAATGCATGTTGTTTTCGAACCTAGAATCTACACAGACACTTGGGGTGTGGAGCTCAAAACGCCTTTAAAAATCCAAATAAAATGCATAATTTGTCAATCCCAGCACATGTACTGAACATATATATCAAAAAACTCAATATCAGCCGTTTTGAAAAAAAAAAATCATATTTCAACGTCTATAATTATTTTAGACGTTGAAATATGATTTTTTTTCAAAACGGCTTATTATATCACGTTTTTTATGATATATATGATCAGGGCCGTATTCACAACTGATCTTAAGTTATTTCTTAAGTTAAAACATAAGTTTGAAAAAAAAATCTTAGCTAAGAAAAATTTTTTATCTTAAGATTAAGTCGTATTCTGAAAATGACTTAAGAAAAACTTAGCTGAGATTATTCTTAAGATTGAGAAATATCTTAAGTAATAAATATTTTACTTAAGAAAATTCTTAAGTCGGTTGCTAATGAAAGAGGGGTTTTCCGTATCAAAAGAACGAGTGCTCTAATGTCTAAAATTAGAACCGGTGTTTAGTGTCAAATCCGCTGAAACAGTCAAGTACCAATATAAAAACTCAAAAGATGTAATTATGGAAGGAGGCAACATAATTAAAAAGAAAATCTATATCAGTTAAACGTATATAATTTTATAAGCCCTAAAGGGAACCAATTTGGGAATGGATACTCATTAGTTACTTTCAGCCAGCTACTATGCAAACACTCAATAGCACATATGAAGCGCGTCACCAAAACCCAATAAATGTTTGCGACAGCATGCCAACCGCCTGCGCATCCACACGTCTATCGAATACGTGCGTTCGCTTACAAACCTATACAAAAGAAAACTGTAGCGAACAGCATGTCTGATAACTGTGCGGATGCGCAGACTGGTTTGATCCAAGCTGGTCGCAAACCCTTATATTGGTTTTGTCGTGACGCGGCTCATATAAGATGACTGAACTTGATGGGTTAGGCTAGCCATTATATAGGATAAAAAAATTAAATAATGGAGAGGGAGGAATTGACTTGCTTCAATTTGTATAAATAAGTGTATGAAGCCCATGGTAAAGATGCATGGAAAGTTAAACCTACATGTAGTACAGACAGATGGCTAAAATTTCATTTTTTTCATTGAAATGTTGCGATAAAAGTTCTTTTAAAATAATACAAAAAGAAGGCATTTAAATTACATGTCATGCTTTTCAGCTATTCTGCTTCTAAATGATAAATCATCTAGTGTGTAAACAAGACACAGGTTGTTTTTTTTATTATTTATTTCTTTTTAATTGCATTATCAAATGTAAAACTTTACATGAACAGTTTTTTTTAAATCACACATACATGTTAGAAGAAATCATATTTCAGAAGCTGTGAGCCAAGTATATAGCCAATGCTTCTATTTTTGACATTATGATAGTGCTTTCACTGCAGAGTGTGTTTTATACATACTGAAAGCTGCCGGATAGTAGTTTAGAACATTAAGAGGTATGCAAGCTATATCTCCAGTTCTGCAGTTTTGACTGTTCTAATTATACAGAAAATTTCATTCAAATGCTCGCAAATTCCAAACAATTTTCATGAATAGTTCAAGGATAGCAAAAAAAAAAAAAAAAAAAGTAAGATTGAGCTGTCAGAAGAGCAGTGCACACCAGTTTTCTCAGAACTTATCTGGATAGTAAACTTCATATTTTCTACAAAAATAGATAATTTGAGTAAAATCACATCAACCTTAACTTTGACTAAACAGACTGTGCCCACATTTCAATATGTGTTCTTGACCTTAAAAATCTTATTAAAAATATCAACACAGGTCATTGTGAACCATCACCATGACCTTTTGACACAAAATGAGTATCATGGCAGGTACAACTCACCATGATTAAATCTGGTACATACAATTTGTCAAAGTCTGATGTTTAAGAAATAATGTATCCCAAACAGTGATTTTATCGCTCAATAACATTACTGTTTGGAGTTCGGATGCGAGGAATTATATCACGAGGGCGTAGCCCGAGTGATATAATGATGCGCATCCGAACGACAAACAGTGATGTTATCAAGCGATAAAATCACCGATTTGGATATATTATTTCGATTCTAACACGACATCAACAAATAAACATGCTGCCGTACCTGATATTAAGCAAAATTGCGCCTGATTTGTTTCCGTACTTATTTTAAGCGCGTCAGATTCTTTTAGTGGTTACTCAACAGCATAATCATTACGTCACATATCTTAATATAGAACGATCAACTGTGACTCTGTTGCATTAATAACACACACTTTACGGTTCTTCTATATTCAATAGTGAAAAATGCGGGGTCGTGTTGAATCCTCATAATGCTATAACTGGCTCGTTATGTTGGTTACCACAAGTCAGACGATTTTGACTGAAAGAAGGGTTCAGGTGAACTATCAAGATCCCATCACAATTAAAGTTCTGATGTAATAATTTAAGTAATTTGTAATAATGAAAATCAGCAACACCAACAGTGTCAGTCATACGAATAATATAACATTCCATTTTTCTTACTATAAAATGGAGCTGATAATCTTACTGAAAACAATTCAGTAAATTAATTCTGATCTTAATAACACAGTTCTTTTCCATAATAAATTTCTTCATAGTATCTTTGATAGTCTCAATTCTCAACAGTAATCATGTGTTCGATGAAAACGGACAATCCTCTTGCACATTAATGAACATCAATCTGCTATAGATTTACATTCTAATCACACAAGAATGATAATGACATTCCTGCATAAAAGTTAGTAACAATAAGTCTCCTTGATGGATGACCCAGTAGATCCTTTGGATTACTAGGCTCTAAGTTGATTCCACTAAGATGTTCCAGTGATGAAACAGACCTGTTAAGTCTCATTGTCTCCATATTTTCATGATTTAGTGTCATTGCAACAGTGAATTATATATCCTAATAGCTGTAGAAGAAAATCTGATACATATGTAGTCAAGCACTAACACATTAACCGATCATGTCTCCGTGTCATGTCAATGAAGTTGCTATGTTCAGCCAGCTAATTTGTACAGTTGCTCACGTTAATCTTATCTCATACTACTGGTCAGTCTGGATGACTACAAATCCGAGTCATCGATAGTGGATATCACGAAAAAAAAATTTTTTAAGAAATATAAGTACACTAATCACAAAAGCTTCAAAGCAACAGCGAACTCGACTAAATAAAAATAGAACACAGTACGAACACAAATATGAAAAAAAAATAATATGTACAATAATATATGTATTAAGGACATTGTCCATCTAAGGGTATTAGTGATAGACGGGAAATCTAAATAATTTTCATTGGCAATAATTCCTTTTTAATTTAATAATTAAGTTCGCAATAAACAATAAATAACGCACAGATCCAAACAAAATTTCTGAAATATCATTAGAATTTACCTAAAGCACTTAGTTTATAGAAAAGAGTGGGGCAGTCTTTTTATGTTTAGCAGATATAATTTTATCCTAAACATTTTCCAATATCTAATGTTGGTCAAACACCAGTTGACAGTGCAATCTTTTGAAATATAAAGTCAATTCAGCTAACTTGGACTATGAAAAATATTGAGCATAATGTCACTTAAGTTATAGTAAAAAAATAACATTTGTTTAACATAAAATTCATGTTTCAAGGGAAACAATTTCTGGAAATAGTCATGCTAGAGTTATGAACTTGTCACACAACATTGTGTAATGATAAGAAATATATATTTGAAGTTTAAAGTAGATAACCTTAAAAAGTAAACAAGTATTTCTTAAGGTAAATCCTAAGTTCAAAGAGAGATAAATCTGACAATATTGCGTCAATAGTTATGAACCTTTGTAACATAAGATGTAATTGATGATAATGAATAAGTTTTTGAAGTTTGAGGTAGATATCTTTAAAACTAAAGAAGTTATAGAAAAAAAACAAATTTTTCAAGTAAAAAAAAATCTAAGTTATGGGGAGATAAATTCTTGCAATATTGGTGCTAGAGTTATGAACCTTGACATATAACATGTGTTAATGATAAGGAACATATATTTGAAGTATGAACTTGATCCCTTAAGAAATAAATAAGTAACAGTAAAAATTAGTATTTTTTAAGGAAAATTCTAAGTTCAAGGGGAGATACATGTATTTGAAAATATTGTGCTAGAGTTATGAACCTTGCCACATAAGATGTGGTTGATGAAAAGGAACATATATTTGAAGTTTGAAGTTGATACCTTAAGAAAATGAAAAGTTATAGTTGAACTAGAAATGTGTCATCATGCCACGGATGCCCCCGCATGCAGCCAAAATTTCAGATGGTGCATTAATTATTTTTTTCATTTTAAGTTCAAAGCCCTTAAAACTTTAAAATGTTAACACAAACCATTTTCATACAATGTTCAAGACACTGAAATTATTCAGTCTTAACCTTTTAAAAATAACATATTTCATATTTGTAGCCAAAATAATGGCTAAAAGTATGAGTGCTGAAACTGAAAGTACAAAATTTTTCCAACATTCAGGAAAGATAAGTTTGTCTAAAATCATTGAACCACAACCAAATTTATACTTAAACTGCTTATTCCTAAGATGTATCTATATTATTTTCAAAGTGAAAGGGACATAACTCTGCAAAAAAAATCATTAAACCATGACCAAATTTCAACTTGACCTGCCCATTCCTTTGACATATCCATATGTCAAATTTAAGTTGAATACGTAACACTGTTGGGTAGATAATGAACAGAAACTGTAAATTTCATATTATTTTCAAAGTGAAAGGGGCATAACTCTGCCAAAAATCATTGAACCATGACCAAATTCCAACTTGGCCTGGGCATTCCAAAAACATATCCATATGTCAAATTTGAGTTGAATGTGTTGTACTGTAGGGGAGATAATAAACGGTAACTGAAAATTTCATATTACTTTCAAAGTGAAAGGGGCATAACTCTGCCAAAAATCATTGAACCATGACCAAATTTGAACATGACCTGCGCATTCTTTTGACGCATCCATATGTCAAGTTTGAGTTGAATGTGTTGTACCGTTGGGGAGATAATGAACGGAAACTGAAAATTTCACATTATTTTCAAAGTAAAAGGGGCATAACTCTGCCAAAAATCATCGAACCATGGCCAAATTCGAACTTGGCCTGTATTTTCTAATGACATATCCATATGTCAAGTTTGAGTTGAATGTGTTGTACCGTTGGGGAGATAATAAATGGAAACTGAAAATTTCATATTATTTTCAAAGTAAAAGGGGCATAACTCTGCCAAAAATCATCGAACCATGACCAAATTCGAACTTGACCTGTATTTTGTCATGACATATCCATATGTCAAGTTTGAGTTGAATGTGTTGTACCGTTGGGGAGATAATGAACGGAAACTGAAAATTCACATTATTTTCAAAGTGAAAGGGGCATAACTCTGCCAAAAATCATCGAACCATGACCAAATTCGAACTTGGCCTGTATTTTTTAATGACATATCCATATGTCAAGTTTGAGTTGAATGTGTTGTACCGTTGGGGAGATAATGAACGGAAACTGAAAATTTCATATTATTTTCAAAGTAAAAGGGGCATAACTCTGCCAAAAATCATCGAACCATGACCAAATTCGAACTTGACCTGTATTTTGTCATGGCATATCCATATGTCAAGTTTGAGTTGAAGGTGTTGTACCGTTGGGGAGATAATGAACGGAAACTGAAATTTCATATTATTATCAAAGTAAAAGGGGCATAACTCTGTCAAAAATCATCGAACCATGACCAAATTCGAACTTGACCTGTATTTTGTCATGACATATTCATATGTCAAATTTGAGTTGAATGTGTGCAACCGTTCTTAAGATAATGAACGGAAACTGATGATGACGGAATGACAGAATGACGGAAGGACGGAAGGATGGAAGGACGGAAGGACGGAATGACGGAACAGGGTAACACTATATGCCCCGGCCATTTCATGGCGGGGGCATAAAAATATTTTACTAAACCAAAACTTTAACCTGAAATCTGGAGGCTGACGCCGGGGCGAGTAGGACTGCTCTCCATATACTTTGTACAGTCAAACTAAAATTGCAGTTTTAGTTTTAACTGAATATCATAATGAGTGACTGCTTTTGTTTTCTTGCTTTTTATGACTGTCAACCTGTTTCCTATTCTATGTATTTAAGCAACAAGAACCTTTTAGTAAAAGATGGGTTAAAAAAAAAAAAACATTTCTATGCATTGTTTTCATTTGATAGCAGCATACATGTCTATCAAAAATTAAGTTTTTGTGCACACAATTTGATATAATCCAAAGTGCCTCTAGTGAAAAATAAACAGCTCATGAATGAATGCTTTGAGATTGGATTGGGTGTGTGATAAGAATTAAGAGTAATGCCTAAATATGAAGCAAGAGTATTTGAAGGGGTGGTTTGGAAGATTCATGAAAACTATTCATTTTATTGTTGTTTGATCTCAGAGATACTAAGAAAAGATAACTATTTAAAGTAAAAATACTTAAAAAATTATATAACATTGATGTCACAAAGCATCATTTATAAAACAAACCCTGGCGCACAATATGTTAGGCTATAATGAGTGACTAAATTTGAAACTAATGCAAATGCTGGACATTCATTGATTTTATTATAATTTTATAACAAAATTGCATTTGAGAAAAATGCTATGCCACCGCATTAATACAACACTAAATAGTAGTGTAGGAACAGATTTTTTTTGTTTCTATACAATTGAAGATTGTCATAATGCATAGATCCCTGACCTATCAAAGTTCAATTTTACAACTAAAACTGTGCACATGGTCAAAATTTCATTGCTGTACATCAAAGGACAAGAAAGTAGGTCACTGTCCCCTTGGGCAAGGCAATATTTTGACCCAAGGGTTTAATTCAAAACAATCTTGATACAGGTCCACCAAACAACAATTCAAGTCAAATATCTAAGCTGTAACTTTCTCCCATTCAGAAAACATTTGTTTTATTTTCTGTTTTTACTATGTGTACATAATGAGAATCACCCCAGCATGATTTTTCTCACTTAATTGGGAAGAGGCCTTAGCCTCTTGATTTTGGGAAAAATTATCGCTAAAATTGCTGATTTGGGAAGTGAAAAAGCTGGTTTAAGTTCAGATTTTTGGGAAAACTGCATGATTTTAAAGAAAATTTCAATTGGGAAGAGGCCTTTTTTCAGAGTCTGTTATATAAGTAGGAAAATCACTGCCCGGACAGGGCCAATTTTGACACCAGGGGAAAAATTTAAACAACTTTGGTAGAGGACCTATAGATGATATTATATAGCAAACATCAAAGCTCTATGCCTTGTACCTTCAGACAATAAGATTTTTTTGATTTTTTACTATATGTTTATATTGAAAATCAATGACCCCCGGGGAGGGGGCAATTTTGACCCCAGGGCTATAATATGAACAATCTTGCTAGAGGTTCACTTCACAATGTTACATGCAAAATATCTAACCTCTAGCATTTGTCAATTGCTAGGAGTTTTTACTAAATACATATAAGGAAAACCAATGACCCCGGGGCGGGGCCGATTTTGACCCCAGGGCTATAATTTGAACAATCTGGGTAGAGGTCTACCAGACAATGCCTTATGCAAAATATCTAAGCTCTAGGCCTTTTGGGTCTTTACAAGAAGGTATTTTAAGTTTTTACTATATGTACATATATTGAAAATCAATGACCCCCTGGGCGGGGCTGATTTTGACCCCAGGGCTATAATTTGAACAATTTTGCTAGAGGTTCACTTCACAATGTTACATGCAAAATATCTAACCTCTAGCATTTGTCAATTGCTAGAAGTTTTTACTATAAGTTGTTACTAAATACATATAAGGAAAATCAATGACCCCCGGGGTATTTTGGTAACGATTTGCCCCACTTTAGGGACGATTTTTCCTAGCTTAAATATATTTAATTAACATTTGTAATTCATTTTGATGGAAAAAAGATTATGGTTTGGGTATTTTCTGCATTTATTTGGCATAGATAACATTTTATATAGACTAAGGGATAGACTAAAAAAATATCCGTTTAATGGAACTTACAATTACTAATACTATTTGTATATTTCATCAAACTTTTAGAGTTAAAACTAATAAATTTAACAAGAAATGTCAAACGACACATGCCCCCCTTTCTAGCCATTGACATATTATTGGTTATTTTGTTATAGACACTTGCCGTAAATGGGTACCTGGAAGAGTTCAGTTAATTGGAAAAAAGAAAAATAATGAAGACTTTGTGATAAATAGTTTTCAAGATAATGAGCGGACACCATTCTGACTTTAAAGGCCTCTGTGACCTTAACCTTTGAACTAGTGACCCAAAATCAATAGGGGTCATCTAATAGTTATGACCAATCAAAATTAGAAATATGAAGACTTTGTGATAAATTGCTTTCAAGAGAATGAGGGGAAACCTAAACCATACTAACAAAATGAAGAGAAAAAAACTGAAACAATATTATATCATTTGTATGGAACATATTTATAATACATTTGTAATAAAATTTTATCTCGAACGCTTTTAGCGGGCATTGAAAATGACAAGCTGGTTGTTTGCTCACCAATACAAGATGTAAACACACCTGTTTTTCACGACTGCACAAGAACACTACTGTATTATTGACATTAAAGTCTGTGGGTCAATATCCAGCAGTAGTTACATGTAGATCATGACAAAGTAATTTTAATAATTAAAACTTGTAAATAACATGTACAGAATTTCCATTGGCTAACGAAAACTCTTTAATTAAAGGTGAATTTATTTCTGAAAGATCACAGTGTTTTTTTTTCTTTATATAACTACTACTCGAAAAAGGTACTGTTCCCAATGGTAAAAAGACATGAAAATTCCCAAATTCTAATGAGAAAATTCTCAAAATGACTGTTCAGGCCATGATATTTCTCTAAAATCATTATATTTATATTAATTACCACTCAATAGTTCTACCTGGACACTAGAAGATGTTAACTGTCTTTATTCATTATGATTAATCTTATTTGTAGCTGAAAAGATGCTTAATAAAATTTGAGTCAAAATAACGCATTTTTTCCTAATCAGTCTGGTACCGGCACCAATAACTAAAGTAGAGAGAAAAAACCTGCTGGATCTATTCGATATCTTGTCATCATAATAATATAAATGGCCGAACATCATCGGTAATATTATAGTTTTAAATATGTATGTTCATTCTGTGTGAAAATGTAATAAGACCTGCAAATTACTGACTTCATCATTGCATTTATCTATTATTGAAAAACTACTGTACGGCTAGCCTCAACAGTGTGTAGATCTATAGGTTAGATATATGTGACTCACATACAGCTAGAACTTCTGGCACCCAGTACGGGCGCGTATGGTAACCCACTTGCTAAATACTGTTTATACAAAGAACAATTTATTTCACAAATAAACGGTTACCAAAAGAAACATTTCATCTTTTCATTTATTTATTTTGATAACCTAAAGGACGTTTAAAAGGATTATTCTAAAGAAGGACGAATCGTCTCTAATCTGAAGTGAACCATCAATAAAGTGGGGCGAAACGTTCTTGGGCGAATCATCGGACTGCCCTTTTGTCCATCTGTCACTGTTATCCAAGTGGCAATCTATGGGTGTAACACCACCAAAATAAAAATAGTGCTCTCCACTTCTGCTAGTTGTCTCCCCTGAATAAATATGGCGATGGCGGGCGTCAAGCTTGTGAGAGTCTGATTACGTCGCATGAAATATCGACTAACAAAAGATATGCAGTATTCAAATCGACAAAAGGTTTTGGAAAAACTGGTTTGTTGTATTATTTACCCAACAATATTGTGTTTTCTTTACAGATTATAGCAATAAGGAAAGATATTCGCAGCTTTTACCCTTCGACCACAGACGATTCGCCCCCATAACTAGCGGTACAATCGTTACATTAATAAGTTTGATTTGTTACTTTTATGCTTTTCAGACAAAAGCAAAACACATTTTTATATCTTTCTATGCAGATGAAATAAGTTCAACATATATAATTATGTTTGTTCTCCCTATTTGTCCTCGGTATGTTTTCATTTTTCACCTTTTTATAAAATATTTTTATCAATAAACTTATTCTTAAACTGAGCACTTAACTAATCCTGAATTCAAGAACCTAGCAGAACTCTCTTTACCGGTACTTTCTGTACATACCAATCATAAAGCTCTGGGGAGTTCCCTTAAACTGTTAAACAGTTGAAGTTAAACTGCTAATTGGTGTGCAATAGATAGTGGAGAGTTTGTTTTGTCCCAAGTTTTTGGACTTTTTACAAAGGCACAGTTCAAGTCAGAGATTTTCAGGATTAAAATGGGATTTTATTATGTTTAATTGGAAAATAAGGTCATAGATGGCCGAGTAAATATGTGCATTCTCTCATCAGATTGGAAGAAAATTGTCAAATAAGTATGTCATAGATGGCCGGAGCAAAAACTTGCAAAACTTCATTAGATAAGAAGTAGTTTCTAATGTAGTGTGACTTTATAGTGCTAACTTGGTTATGTAAATCATAGATGGCCCCATCAATATGTGCATCCTTTCAGTTTCATTTGATTTGATCAAAATTGTCCAATAACATACATCATAGATGGCCACACCAAAAAAATGCAATATGACATTAGATTGGATAAAAACTACATTAGATTGGATAAAAACTAAGGCAGAGTTCAAGTCAGAAATTGTTACTTATGAAATGTGACTTAAAAGTGCTTATTAGGTTAAGTAGGTCATAGATGGCCACAGTTAATATGTGCATTTGTTCATCAGATTGGCTCAATAATGTCGAATAACATATGTCATAGATGGCCACAGCTTAAACATGCTTAATATCATAAGATTGGATTAAAACTAAGACACAGTTCAAGTAGAAGTCTTAACCAATGATATGTGATTTAATATTGCTTATTTGGTTAAGTAGGTCATAGATGGCCGCAGTTAAATATGTGCATCCTCTCATCAGATTGGATCATGAAAATTTTAAAATAATGTATGTCACAGATGGCCACAGCAGAAACATGCTAAATATCATTTGATTGGATCGAAACTAAGACACAGTTCAAGTCAGAGGGGCAAATCATTATCAATTCAGCATGTGTCAGGTTTTCAATAAACACATCGGTAATACGGAACATTATCAATTTGCATATGTAAATTATTCAATTAAAATTATCCGCTAAGCATTGCAAGTTGTAGCTTATCCGCAATTTTCAGTGATAGTCATATCCTCGATTGATGTATATTCGCGGTATTAGGCACATTTGTGAGAAATAATGTGGAAAAAAGATATATAATAAATTATACACATAATGTTTGCTTACTATTGGCCTTTTTCAATTTCAAGTCAGTTCAAGTTTCACCAACTTACACTCGTATTTGTCAGTGGTAACTTTAAATAATAAGCGTCTGTCATGACCGCCGCCATATTGGAACTGTATGTTAATTCGCGGACGACTACAAATACGTCATTGCAGGTCAAATCAGTGCACATGACAAAAATTCCAGTCACTTTTAACTGAGAAAATATCAATTTTTCAGAATAATGTTGATTTTTTATATCTATTTCTTATTTGCAGTTTCATTTTGTAAACATGTAAAAAGTAGTAAAAAAAACTAAAACAGCCGATAAATTCGATTTTCACCTCCCCATATGACCCTCATTTCTGGCAAAACATTTAAGTAGGTCAAGTGCTTGCACATTGTAATCTAAACATGTGATTACATCTTAAAGTTTGATGATGACATAAAAGTTATTCTGTCAATTATATTTTGGTCAAATAGGCTTAAAGTTAGACCTAATTAATTTTTAAATGAAGGAAATGACTCTTTTAGCGTTAGCTGATATGGGTATCCAAAATCGGTCAGTAAATATATTCATAGCCTCGGTTTGGGAAAAAAAGCATGGCCGACTGACCTTCACATCTTGAAGAAATTTCCGGAACTGGGAATTGTTTGACAAACTTTTCTAAGTTAATAAAAATGGATTACTTATAAGGTAGATATTTGGGCATAAGTAAAATCATGTTTTTTTATACTTATTAGAAAATAAACAATAAACTGTCCATTTTTGTGTGATTTGTGATGGTTTGATACACGAAACATATGTAGACACATTTTGCGAGAAATATTACGTCATTGTCGGGCAGGTGCGACGAGATTTTACGAGATTATCAAAGTGTAAACAAAATCCGCGAATTTATATACACCGCGATTTTACATACATCGACGATAAGTGATTCTCGCGAAAACAAGTAACATTCCAAATAAACACTCGTAAGCGTTTAGCGGTTATGTTTTTCTCTAAGAACAACACACAAACCTACATTTTACATTTTTCTGTGCACAAATATTTTCTTTAAAAGTACTTACCAGCAAGAAACTGACGATCATTCTCCGGTTTGTGAAATGAGCGTCTCTTTTGCGTCTTCAATTTTTTGCCGATTTAACTCCCTTGTTTTACTCACATTTATCGTGTGTATAAATTACTTTGAACGAAATCATTATTGCTGTAATTATTGGCGTTGATTACCTCAATGCTATATCTAATACTAGTAAAAAACGCAAGTTTTCAATCGAATCGACGATTTACCGTCCGCCATTTTTAAGATAATTTACTGCCAAGTTAAGAAATTTCTTAACTTTAAGATAGGGTAGTAGCTGACTTATATTTAAGACAAAAATTGTCCATCTTAAGACAAAACTTAAGATAAAAAACAGTTGTGAATACCACTTAAGTAAATTGCGGATTCTTATCTTAAATCTAAGATAATTTCTCAAAATATAAGAAAAATCTTATATTTAAGTCGAAAAATTAACTTAAGATCAGTTGTGAATACGGCCCCAGTACATGTTCTTGGATTAACAAATATGCATTTTATTTGGATTTTAAAGGCGTTTTGAGCTCCACACCCCAAGTGTCTGTAAATGTCTATAGATACACAGTCAACAGTCTATCGTTGGTTAGATTTTGGACTAATAATAAAACAATTTAGTTTAAAATATTGCTTTATTGTTTATGTTTACATAAATCAACTACTGAAACATCTTCCAAAATGTAAAAATTGAGAAACGTCATGTCTAAAACCGCCACCCCCACCACACTTGAAAAAAAAGAGATCCGTGCTTGCTTGTCTGAATCTCCCACTTTCCCACCCACACACAAGAATTTCCCTCGTAATATGCCGTTTTCCATTTTCATTACTACTTGCATATTCTTTTTGGATACACCAGCCTATATATGAGCCGCATCACGACAAAACCAACAGTGGGTTTGCGACCAGCATGGATCCAGACCAGCCTGCGCCTCCGCGCAGTATGATCAGGATCCATGCCGTTCGCTTACCAACTCTTTTACAAGTAAAGAAACTGATAACGAACAGCATGGATCCTGATCAGACTGCACGGATGCGCAGGCTTGTCTGGATCCATGCTTGTCGCAAACCCATTATGTTGCTTTTGTCGTGACGCGGCTCATATTTATATTTTGAGATGTTAAAAAACAATAGCTTATTATTGTAATAAGCTATTTACCGACAATAACAAAGACATAAAACATATTAACTAACAGATCGGAAAGTAAAAACATAAATTACCAGTTCACAGCACTCATTTTCTGCCTGTTTCTTTCTTTTTATTTTTTTATCTGGAAAGCGCTAAAAAAAGTAAACAATAAATTGATGGTTACCGTTGTCTACTGTTCATCCAACGCAGTCGAAGGGAACCAGGAGCGCAGAACAGTACGGTGTAGGTTTTGTACTTTCGTTTTTGACAAAATGGCCGACCATCGACGGAATTTTGCAAGATTTTAACAAATTGGAGTGTCCGAGTTTAAATGTAAGACATTTAAGATTTTATATAAGGTAGACGAAGAATGTTAACAATTTTCTAAATGCATGATGTATAAAGACTAGCAAAATAGCTTGAATTGTTACAGAACTGGACATTGTGGTTGTTCCACAGCGTGTCCTAGTAAAGCTCCATAGCGTTACGGCTACTAGGTGACCTTTTCATAGAAAAGTTATATAGGGGGAAAAAAAATTTCAAAATTTTTTTTTCTTTCACTCAACCCAGGATAGTTGTTTAGGTGTTGATTTTTTTTTGTAACTTTTTATATAGGCACCAAGACTGGACGAGCACCTGTGATGTATGTATGTCACAATGTTTAAAATCTCTGGACCGACAACCTCTATATCAATCGGCATACATACCAGCCTGTTCGATGTCGATGCCCAATGTAATAGTGTGTTGCCAATTTTGTTCGTGTATTAATTCTAAATTGTTACATTTTAATAGGTCAAGAAGCGGGATGGAAGTTTCTACCCAGCCCGGTCACTTTATCTTATTGCTAGTCATGATCATGTTTGGACGAAATTTTATTTCTCAACTTATTTTTGTGCATAAATTATGCCTGATCGATAGTATTATCAAATAAAAATTATAGTTAATAGCATATACATTCGCAACAACATTAAAATAATAAGTAATATCTGCAGCGGGGGGATCTTTTACCACGAACGCTGCTATAACCTATTACAGATACAATATTTTTAGCTCCATGCTCCATTACTTCATGTACACGTGTTGGTGAGAAAAATAAATAGCAAATTGCTGATATTAGTTTTTTACTTAATCAGACAGGAGAAGTTAATGCCGTTATTGATGAAACGAATATGATTACTCATTTATCGCCGTCTAGAAATAAAAAAGATAAAAAACCTCTACAATAAAATAATTTTTAATCGGTTCTTTTTGGTCACATTGCTTTGTTCGAAAATAAATCTTTGAAAAAGTCATGTCCACAAACTTACACAGAAACAATTTAACCTGTATATGAAATATCAATATTGATTCAGTCAAACATTATTTAAGCTGTGTACGTATTGATTCAATCTCACAAATCTATATTAACATCGCAGACAAAAATTGAATTCTGGAAACTACAACAGTTTTGTAGTACATAACCATATTGAAGAATGGTAGACAATCGGGATTAAAGCTTGGTAGGCAAGCAAGAGTTATTTTTCTTGTTTCCCTTACTTTCAAGAAATAACGTGTAAGAGTTATAAATGATTTTGTATTACAATTTTTCAAAAGCTTTGCGCACCAACTGTTCAGCCCTGCTCACCGAGCTCAAGGCAGACATGTGAAAGCACATTGTTTATACTTTCAAAAAAAAATACCAGAACAATAGGAACATTTTGAGATTCTCGGTACAGCGATCTCAAAGTTAGAAAAAATCGGTCATTTTTTAGCTAAAAATAGCACATATTTAAAGTTCAGTAGACCGTGACATGATTCTGAGATCAATTAACCTGTTGATTTATCGGTACTAATATACGTGTACTTACAGTCACTTTTCAATGAAAACGGAGAACATATACGAATAAAATAAACATTTACAAAGTTGATCCTGTTAGTAAACAGATAAAGTTTTATAACGGCTAAGGGTTATAAAAATGATAACGTGTTTAAGTTACACCCCTGACTGTATAAATAAAGAAAATTTTTATATTTACATAAAGTCAAGCATTTTATTGATTTTATAATTTTCCTGTTTGATTTGGTCAAGATTTAAGACAGAGAGCATCTCTGGCTGACTGGTTAAGGTCTTTGAAAACACTTGCCTCTCAAATCACTTGCCTCTCACCTCTAAAGTATAAGTGAGCTAGCATTATTCTGCAATGATCACTGTATAGAAATGTGTACAGGTAATTCTCAGTTCTCATTACTTCAGGTAAGGAATGGATCTGAGCAAGATTCCCCGGTTATCAGGAAACTGTGTGGCTGGGTTCTACCAGACCCAATATTTGCAACTACCAATACAGTAGGCTTGAGCTTTGTTACAGATGTGTCAGTTACATATCCAGGCTATGATATAACTTACACTGCAACTTCACAAGGTAAAGTTTCCCAGCAAAATTATGACATCATTTACAAAGTTTTAGAAATACCTTGTAATGAAAAAAAGTATTGACAATTTTTACCATTTATCGGTTTTTGTTGTTTTTTTTAACTTTTCTTAAAACAACAATTCAATATTTTATCAAATTTCTTATTAACCTTGATAAAATTTTACATATACATGTATTTGATATGGTCTATTCAAGATTTACAGCAATAATTCTTTTTCTTAGAATCATATACGTTTTTAGTTGACCTAGATTGATTTTTTGCTGAGATTCCATCATATTTTCAATAAATACTCAAACATCGCAGTAACTTGTTCCCTTATCTGGACATGCCCATAAAGGGACCAACCCTCAGTTGTTGAAGAAGCATAATTTTTCCCAAAAAATATGTTGTGATTCAATTAAAACTACATTAAAGTATTTTGCGGATATCATAACTATTTTTAATTACTCTAAAATTTCCAGTTTTGTTTCACTTTGATCTGTATATGAAAGGTATTAAGAAATCTGCATCAATATGTAGTTCAAGATAAGCCTTTGTTAATATTAAGGACCTGATATAAACAAGGTTACCATTTGTAGAATCAGAAAAGCATTTTCAAGAAAACACATTTCAAAAAAGAATGTAAGTCATTTTCTGAAAATAAGGGCAACAAATTGTGTCGAAGTGTTTTCTTTTTCTTTAGACATTTCTAGTACAGGGAGTATAATAACTCAAAATTTCATTTTTTCCCAAAAAAGGTTTTGAATAAATATTGAAAATTTCATATTTATAAAGGTTCAATTTTTCCCTAAAAAAACAAACAAAAATTATGAAGAATATAATAAAGACTACTCTGTTTCATTGTAAATTTATGTGAATCTAACTTCAGGTGTTGGCTGTGGTGGGAATATAACTGGAATTAACGGCAGTTTCACAAGTCCTGGTTACCCGGGTAACTTTACTTCAGCATTCACGTGCTCATGGATGATACAGGTACCAGCTAGGAGGGTGATTACGTTACTTTTTACTGATATGAGAAATGGCGAGAACTGTGGGACAGATTATATTATTGTCTTTGATGGAAATAGCGACCTGACAGATCAGTTTGGCAGATACTGTGGTGGGGTAAGTGGGGTAGTTTAATTAACGTTTACATCTAGAAATAAAATGAATGTGGTTTGCGTTTTTTGTTGTTGTAACCTGAGGACTAGGCAGTTAGCATATTTAGATATCTTATATGAATGGTTTTGAAATTTGCTTTATTATTATAATTAAGATAATGAGTGCTTCTAAAATATAGTGTTGATTTTTTTCATGAACAAAAAAGCCCTTAATTATCTGCTGTAAATATAAAATGATGATCGAGCTTAAATTGTGCTTAAGCGCAAAGATTTGAAATAACACAGTTTATTAAATATACAGTATAGTGATATAATTTTCATTTCAGGAGGTACCTGCTCCCATGTCTACAAGTAGTAACGTGGCTTTCATCAAGTATGTGTCTGACGGTAGCGGATCATCGATAGCCTTCAGACTCACATTCACGAGCTAATATACAATGTGACATTTTAAATAATACTTGCCGTACAGATAATATGCACAGAAAAACCTATCATGATACATACATGACACAGGCTAGAATCTGTGTCACAAAGCCTAGCTCTGAATTATTAAGTCATACATAATACACGGAAACATTGCAATTCTATTCAATTCCAGACAATTAACGGCCCATTAAGGCTAAAAAATGTTACCATTTCTACAATGTATTTTTAAAAGCTTCCTATTCTATTGCCCCTTCACATTTTTCAAAAACAGGAAAATTAATTGGCCATATTCATGTGCCTGAGTCATCTTTTGCAGTTTGACAATAAGTACACTTGGAGCTATTTATCATTTTGTTTGGCAGTCAAAATGCCACTTTATTTACACTTTGCTACCTTTATCACAAAATAATACAGTTTTTAGCTCACCTGTCATAAAGTGACAGGGTGAGCTTTTGTGATCGCTTTTCGTTCGTCGTTCCTCCGTCCGTAAACTTTTACTTTAAATGACATCTCCTCCTAAACCACAAAGTCAATTTTATCCAAACTTCACAGGAATGTTCCTTTGGTGGTCACCTTTAAAAATTGTTCAAAGAATTTAATTCCATGCGGAACTCTGGTTGCCATGGCAACCAAAAGTAAAAACTTAAAAATTCTTCTTTTAAAGAACCCAAAGAGCTAGAGCTAAGATATTTAGCATGAAACATGTTCTAATGGGTGTCTACCAAGATTGTTCAAATAAAAGCCCCGGGGTCAAAATTGGCCCCGCCCCGGGGGTCATTGATTTTCCCTATATGCATATAGTAAAAACTTAAAAAATCTTCTTTTAAAGAACTCAAAGAGCTATGGCTAAGATATTGAGCATCAAACATGTTCTAATAGGTGTCTACCAAGTTTGTTCAAATAAAAGCCTTGGGGTCAAAATTGGCCCCGCCCCAGGGGGTCATTGATTTTCCCTAAATGCATATAGTAAAAACTTAAAAAATCTTATTTTAAAGAACCAAAAGAGCTAGAGCTAAGATATTTAGCATGAAACATGTTCTAATAAGTCTCTACCAAGTTTGTTCAAACAAAAGCCCTGGGGTCAAAATTGGCCCCGCCCCGGGGGGTCTTTGATTTTCCCAATATGCATATATAAATAAGTAAAAACTTAAAAAATCTTCTTTTAAAGAACTCAAAGAGCTATGGCTAAGATATTTAGCATCAAACATGTTCTAATAGGTGTCTACCAAGTTTGTTCATATAAAAGCCCTCGGTCAAATTTGGCACCGCCCTGGGGGTCATTGATTTTCCTTAAATGTGTAAAGCAAAAACTTAGAAAATCTTCTTTGAGAAAATCCAAATAGCTAGATTAAAATATTAAGCATGAAACATCTTTTAGTGAGTGTCTACAAAGTTTGATCAAATAAAAGACCTGGGGTCAAAATTGGCCCCGCCCCGGGGGTCATTGATTTTCTTTTTATGTGTATAGCATAAACTTAAAATCTTCTTTGAAAAAACCCAAATAGCAAGAGTTTAGATATTAAGCATGAAACATCTTGTAGTAAGTGTCTACAAAGTTTGTTCAAATAAAAGCCCTGGGGTCAAAACTGGCCCAGCCCCAGGGGTGTCATTGTTTTTAACTATATGTGTATAGTAAAAACTTAAAACAAATCTTCTTTTAAAAAGCCTAATGAGCTAGAGCTTAGATGTTTAGCATGAAACATATTCTTATGGATGTCTACCAAGTTTTTGCAAATAAAAGCCCTTGGGTTAAATTGGCTCTGCAACGTTGGGGGAAGGGGGGCTATATACAGGTGAGCGACCTCAGGGCCATCATGGCCATCTTGTTTACATGTTCAGTGCTGTTTACTTCAGTTTACCTTATAAGTATAAGCAACACACAAGTTCCAGACCCATTATAACAACATAATAAACGCATGCTTGCATTTTCATCTGGAGGTAAAAATATACATGTCTAAGGCGTAATGTGCCTTTAAGTGACCAATAGTGTATAATTATATAGTGTAAATATCTTTCCATTGTTCTTGTTGATGTAGGCATATTGATACAGATGGATTATTTACATAACATACTTGAGCTGTGAATGCTCAATGTTGAACTGATAAAATGGTTTGTGACCAATCCAAGTTGTAACCACATTGAGTTTAAGTCAAATTAAATTTTTAAAAAAGGAAGACTAGTAATTTGTAACTTAAATTTATCAAAAGCTGATTGAAAAAAAATATTATTTTGCATTGTGTAATATTTTTGAGGGGATAAAAGTATATGTACACGTGATACATTTGAGGGATTAAAAGTACATGTGATATACATGTATTTAAGGGGTTTAAAGTACATGTACATGTGATGCATTTGATGGGTTATAAAGTGCAATAGTTAATAAAATGTGCAATATATATTGATAAGAATGTTATTATACTGTATCATTATATGAATTATTCCTTATATTCTGTAATGGCCGAATTCCTTAGGCTTTTTTTGTTATATATTTGTAGCAACTTTTGTAATTGTAAATTCCGAGGACTGGCCTGATAATTTGCAATATAGTTTTGTTCATGATTATTAGCATTTGTACTATAAACTCACATGTATATTTGACATTTGTTGTAACAAAGGTATATGTACACTACTATCTTATGAAATAAAATATTTAATTGACTTCATATGTTGTGTTGTGTAACAGCTGGTCGCATCACTTTCATTATCATCATGACAAAATGCTTGGTGAGTCCCCAACAGTACAAATATGGCTGGTCAGTCACCATATGGCGCTTGCAGTGTTTGTTCGACGTTATCACAAATAAAAATATAAATGAGCCGTGTCATGACAAAACCAACATAATGGGTTTGCGAACAACATGGATTCTGATCAGACTGCGTGGATGCGCAGGCTGGTCTGGATCCATGCTGGTCGCAAACCCATTATGTTGGTTTTGTCGTGACGCGGCTCATACGTGTACAAAGCACTTCTAATAGTTCGAAATCTCGGTTTTTAGCTACAGAATATTCTGTTGTTGGCAATGCTAAAATAAGTAATTTAATGGATTTTAGCTCGTCTGTTTCAAGAAATTGTCGAGCTATTATGACCGCTGCGTCGACCTTCTTGTCGTCGACGTACCAAAACTTCAATGTAGCCCATTATCCAAACATTTCAAACTGGATATCAACTCAGTATTTAATATACATACTTACCATTACAAGGTGCGGATGTAATTATGTAAGACAAGGAGCATTATTCTGAAAGTTATTCCCAATTTTCACTTAAAATTTTGTTTAAAATACCTCTAGGATGATTTTAAAACAATCAAAAAGGTTTCAACATAAAACTTGGCACAATTTATTATCATGAAAAAGGGAACAGAAAAATAAATACGACATCGTCCTGATAAGCAATAAGAGCTATGCCCCCTTTTAGATAGAAAATTGTCATTCATAGCCATTGCGCTGAATAAACAGACGAGCGTTAACACCCCGTCCGGTGCTCTTGTTCTATATTTAA
Source organism: Ruditapes philippinarum (assembly GCF_026571515.1). NCBI lineage: Eukaryota > Metazoa > Mollusca > Bivalvia > Venerida > Veneridae > Ruditapes > Ruditapes philippinarum. Next base: position 223,217 of record NW_026856821.1, on the reverse strand, counting down.
AATTTTGTTAGATATGAAGTAGTATCTTTATTTATATCTTATAATTGCATATACATGATAAAACATTAATTTCTGATTATAAATTTTTAAAACAAAATTAATATATTCACTGCATTTCCATATGGAATTATATGAAATGGTTATTAGAATTTACATTTAAATCGAACAGATAATCTAAACAAAACATGGTGTTAAAATATGGTGCAAGAATGGCATAAAACAATTTCTAGTAAAAAATATATAAATACATAAATAAATATAAAAATTTTGACATGATAGAAAAAGATGAATTTATAAGGTTATACATGTATATGATATAGGTATACATTTCCCATCTGTTGCCATATTTCATTTTCGTAAGTTTAATGTAATGCAGACTTTCACTTATCCTGCCAACATTTACTTGATACATTTTAACATCTGCGTGTTGTATTGGACTGGTCGTACTATAAATCCAATGGCATCCACTAGCTCCTTTCGGTCAATCTTCGGATATGATTATGAATAATGGACGAAGAGTTCTAAATGTTATTGACCAAAGCTAAGCAGTCCAGGTAATAAAATGAATGTACGTCAGTTAAATACTATAGACGTAAACCTAGTATTAATTGCTCTCCTGCTTGGGGATGACCTTTTAAAAATCACGTTGTTTGGCCATATAAGCTTTTGTCCATGTTCATAAAACTAATTTATAAATCGAATCATACTAAGACTTGTAGACATTTAGCAGAAGACAATTCTGCTTAAACGATATTTAATATCTAAATTTATTTCATTTTGGAAATTGATGAGGACTTTCTTTCTATATACCATGTGATTGACCAAAAGTAATTTCCGTTAAACAAATTTTAGTTCGTCTTCTACTTAATCCGAAGAATTTACATTTTTTAGATGTAGTACGTTGCATATTTCGCAAAATAATAATAATATTTCGAAATTTAAGATCCTAAAAGTGAAAAATATTCTTAAACGTTATTCAATCAGTTTTATTTGTAATACATGTATTTACATGTAACAGATAACGTCTAACTAATAAAATAAACGATGTTGTTGAACCAAATGTCTATGCAGTGTCTTTTAAATATGTTGATGAAACAAAACCAAATATAAAAACTAATAACCCAATGGCCTTAAATTAATTTTGATACAGGTACCTGTTACTTTGTTTAGCATTTTCCGGATCAGGGAGAATTTTTTTTCAATATTCTTATAGGAATAACATAATTGTTTTTATTTTCGTATTTTAAATGCCCTGTTTTTTAAACAATAGCCTGCCACCAGAAAAATTCTGCCAATGTTATCGGTGCAGACCAAGATTAGCCGTGCATTCCGTGCCGTGTGAAACTGTTGTGTACTGGTCGCTATTTCAGTCAGTACATATTTTTGAATTTTTTCCTTCAAAATGATGAAAGGCTTTGTCCAACTTAAAAGATGGGGAATCGCATGTAAGATATTTACCATATAAAGTGCTAATAACCTTTGAAACGTCTATTTCTGTATCAAATGAGTCAAACTGGAAGAAGTACTAAGACTTTATATTCCATTCTCTATACCTCCTTTATCACGAAGCTTTCATTAGCACATTTCTCACCTTTTGCATATATAAGACGCATAGCATGCTGCAATTCTCAAAGAACTGAAAGGTCCTTCATTTGCTTATCATCATGCCAGATGGGATTATTTTACCGTGCAGTAGTGGAACTGTGCTGTGCACGTTATCAACTGTTGCGGACAAGGAAAACAAAACTCATTCTTCGACCGGAAGTACTCAAGAATCAGGCAGTATTTCGTCGGCGTCTTTACTAAATGTTTCTCCAATACTGCGGAATCTTGCTACAAGAGTGTTTAAGTCAATCAGCTTATCCACATCGTCGTTTGGTTCTATGTTTCAACCAAGTTCACCGGGATGTGACACAGGAGACTCCGTCAAGACTTTAGATGATAACAAGATTACAAATCCATTCTACAATAATCCTTCTTCTCCGTGCCGATTATTTGCTGAATATACCCGAGATAAGAAACCAAAGATGCCATTCTGTGAAGGGTACGACGGGGTTAATATGCGAAGGACAAAAACCATTTCAGAGAGTATAATTCAGCTTTTAGAAAGCCGCTGGAGGAATGGGGAAACATCAGTGAAGAAATGGTCCGCCAGTAAAGCTGGCCAGTCTAATGATATGGCGTCTGCTTATTTTCATCGTTTAAAAGAGCTTCAAGAAATGAAAGAAAACATCGACGAAAGAAGAGTTGACGAAGTATTTTACTCGGACGAAGAATTCTATGAAACATCGTCTGTTGAAAACGGTGACATGTGCGTTATGGATCAATCACTTATGCGCAGTGAACGCAGTTTATGGGCAAACAAGTACAAACTTGTGAAGGTCCCGTCAAAAGAATACTTATCCTTGATAGAAGATCGTGGCATAGAGGAGGCAACAGTTGATCTGAAACTCCGATATGATCCGAAGACTGAATCCCTCCAAGTAACAATTTATAGAGTTGAGGATGTAACAAACTTACGCAATAACAACAAACTTATAGACTGCCAGGTACATGTGAGTATGTATCAACGCACTGGTGACAAGAAGTTAAAGACGAAAATCTCAAAACGCTGCCGAGATCCAATTTTTAATCAAGTGTTCCAAATTAATAATGTAATTGAGAAATGGCTGCACGTACAATGTTTACACGTGGAGCTTTACTGGAAAAAGAGGTTTGGAAAGGTGCGCATCGGAGAAGCCTTTATTTGGTTAGACGACTATGACATTGTGAGCAGAGATAGCATCAACATTACTGAACGTTTTAATCCATGTTATTAATATGATGGTTGTTTAATTTTAAACCTAAATCAACAGATTCTTCTCTTGTTCCTATAATGAAATCATCTTTAACCATTGACCTTATTATTTAGTTAGTTTTAAAATCAAGCAGATGTTTTTTCCTGGCGATTCTGTAACTTTTATTAAATATTTTCCAGCATAGAAACTGTATTTTTGCCCGGCTACTACTAAAAGGTGTGTTTACTTTTCTCGGCTTATTAGACAAAATGCTGTGAGGTTTAAAGACAAAACTCAAACATATCTCTTATCACTTCTCGCCTTCAAAAACAAAATTGAATTCATTATAAAAATGTATCCTATTTGTTAACATACACATTAAATGAATTGTAACATTACATTTAAAAATGATGTTAAGTATAATAAAATATATTATGTTGAATTGTAACTATTTTTCTCATGTTTTACGCCTGTTAAATCAGTTTAGTCACATCTTTGTTGACATTTTTAGACAAATAACCAGAGATTAGCAATTTATCCGACACTTACACCACATGTACAAGTGGTGAGAGACGAATGATCATAAGATTCAATATCCTTTATTATTTGTAACAGAAAAAACCTTTCACCCGAGGATCGAACCAGTGCCCTCTGGATGTTCATTAACACATGACCTAATTGAATCGAGAACGATTAGCCTTGCCATCATTTTAAAGCAAGTCCAGACTGCACATCCGTGAAGTCCTTTCAAAGTCGGGTTGTCTCTTGCAATTTCGAAGCAGAAGATCGACACAGTCTTTAGATTGTTGATTATTAAATATTATCATAATAACCCTACTGAGATAAATATCATTCACCTGTAGGGAGTAACAAATTTTCAGTAAATCCCGTAACGCACATGATAATCGTACTGTGATGATAATTATTCAGCTGTACTGAGTAGCAAATTGTCAATTTATTTCACCCTGTATATCCCCGTAACGCTGAAATTGTAGAAACTGCATGTTACGACCATATGACAATGTTTTAGTTTTACTTGTAGAAGAAGACGTATCAGCAATTCGTGTATTACATTAAGGCAAGAACTGCCACAACCGTAAGCAACCCGGATTACTTCCTAACATAAAAATATCTAACCAAGAACATAATTCGAACGCACAATGGTGGATAGCAAGTATTTTGAAGCACTCTACCACGGGAGCCCTTTGCTTATTTACTGGGGAACGTTAACAACATGATTTGAACAATCTTATATTGTCAAAAAAAATTGTCTGTACTATCTGCATTTAATTTATTTTAATTAATGCAATGTGCTGACATAATCTTACCCGTTAGCCATCTTTTACAAAAGATACTGATACTTTCCATTAAAATAGACTCCACTGAGGGTGTGTTTTTTTTGACATGACGGGACAAGAAATATTTTTTCAATATTTGAGACCATTTGGGCGAGTAACTTCTGATCTTTCCTTTATCCGTTTATTGTGTAAAATGGCCCAAAAATGAAAAGCGTTGCAATCTGGCTTAGATTCCCAAAAAAGAAGTTCTTTAATTTAATTTTGAGCATATAATTTTATAGTCCTATGCAGTTGATTTTATTGAAAGTACCTCACATGATTTTTGTAAGAATTTCAAATTTTATTGTTGAAGGCTTTTTGAGCTCTTCTTTAATAAGCCTATCGCGATGTATTTTTATCTTTTAATTGATAAAATAAATTTTCATATTTGATAAAAACTATTTTATTAAAAACGTATCTTGTCACAGATTGTAAAACAGTAGCTGTTGGTTAATCAACGACGCACACTTCAAATAAAGTTTTCCGTAGAAAATCTACTGAGGTCTAAAAGCCTAATATATATACAATTTAAAAAAGCAATGATCAACTTGTCAACTTAAAGTAAAAAAGCAAAAACAATTAATTTGAAAAATGATTTTTTTGTCGTTTAGCGTTAAAGGCTTTTCAATTTTTTGGACATTTGGCATTCAACTGATGGAAAAACGGAGAAAGCGAATTCAATAAAGCTATTGGTCCATATCTACATAGAAACAAAAATATTTCCCGTCCCTTCGTGTTGAAAATAGCTTATTCGACTCCCTTTCAAATGACTGATATTAAATATTATGATGTTCATGTATATTAATTATACAAAAACAATCATTTCATTGGTTACTTGCACAATTTAGAATATTTTCTATGCATTCAAAACTTGCTATTATATGTTATCTAAACTAAAAATGGAAAATTGACGCGTACATTTGCATGAACAAACCAAACAAGTGTGCACGTAGCAATGTGCTTGCTTATTACAGATTCGTCACATATTAAAGATCCTGTACGTTTTGTGATTGATATTGTTATTGTTTGTATACTTCTTCTATTCTATGTTTAATGAGGGTCCATCCGCCCTTTCGGGCACAAAATGCAGCTTGCGCTGTCGAGTACGGACCCCGGACATGTCACCAGTCATGTCCTTAAAGAGTTAATTTTGAAGCACAAAATGGTGATAATTTACCTCTATGCAATTTCCACGGAGTATTAGCCAAAGATATGAATTTAGTTTAGCCCTGAAAAGGGCTGTTGGTGCCAGCTTTAGGCCTGCCTTACAAGCCGTCTATCTGTACTAGGGGCTCACGCACCCTAGTACACCATCCTCGTCGTCTCAGCCTACTTTGTAGGGCCACTCCCCTCGCATTAGTCAGGACATCGCAGCTGGTCCGCAGAAAGTGACGAAGTAGGAGTTCCGTAGTTACCCGCCCACGGTTGAAGGCAAAATTTAAGTTGTCTATCAGCCAAGTTGTAAATCTTCTGCCGATGCCCTGTGCCTTCTCAGCGACGTGCACGCTCCGGGGGGAAGTGAGAAGATTGTTTGTATACCACACTTGGAAAACATTATATATGTATATAATTATGCAAATAAAACAATTTTCAAACACCGAAAAATATGTAAAATGTGTACTGCAAATATTTATGCACATTATATTTAATCAATAAATCATATGCATTCATTTCTTAATGGAAACTTTGCCTCAGAATTTATAGAAAATAAATTTCTAATTACCTCCCTTTATTTACATGAAATTTTAAATTCGCCGACATCTTTATAAATAATGCTTATAGGAACTTAAAATATTAACAAATCTTAATTTGAGCATCATATCTTTAAAATAAAACCATGAAAAAAATGTGTTACAGGATCTTTAAAAGTGTGTCACTCTGAAGGATAGCAGTTGAATCACAGGCGTCGCACTGTAAAATAAGTTAACCGAACTCAGTAAGTGTTTATTTCGAATGCAACCTTGCTTAAGTACGTAGACATAAAATATGTCATACTGCGTCATAAAATCGATTCTTTGAATATAGAAATCGTTAGTACAATAGGTGGATATGCACGTTCATCATATAATGATATTTGAAATGATAGTGATAGTAGAGATAACCGTTTTAATGATTTTAAGGAGGTGATGGTGACGAAATACATATAAGTATACTTAAACATTGTTTTAAATGTACATTTCTCGTTCTACCGTTAGCAATTTCCTTTTCTCACCTCTACAAACACATTACAAATTGTTTTTATACAACATTTCTCGAACTACCGTTGTTATTTCTCATTGCCTTTTCACCTCTTAAAACATATTGAACATTGTTTTAACTCTACATTTCTGGGAATGCCGCGAGCAATTTTCTCTTTCGCCCATAAAAACGCATTTTTTAATTGCAAATTTCCTTTAACTACCGTCAGCAATGCTCACTGCGCACATCTCAATTCACATTTAACATGATCATTGATTCAGTGATCAAAGTACAGACACATGATTGTTTTGTAAAAATAGAAACCATAGAAAAAATAAACATATCTCATTCTTATCATTTTAATGTAATTTAGATTAAAAAAAGTAAATAAACATTTCAAAGTAACCAATGTCTATTTTTGTAGTTATCAATTTAAAATACTAAATGTAGATTGTTCATCAAATTGCGAAAACAGACAAAAATAACATGTATATATTATTGTTCTTTGGGAAATAAATATTTATACAATGTATCAACTTTTAATTTAATGTTTCCTTTTCGTATTGGGCACATTAAGCCTCAGAAGTGAAGACCGTTTTTTTTCTTTCTAGGAAAGGGCAAACAGGACAAACAAGTGTTTTGTAATGATGGAATGATATATTTAAAGCACATTTGGTTCTAATAACCTAGGAAAAGTGGAGCTTTATGTGAAATGATTTAATTAGAAGCAAAATCTAAACGAAGTAGTAGTTTGACTTCCATGTAAAATACTGTACTTTTGTAAGACTGTTTTTATAAAGTGTCATTTATTTAGGTTACACCCCTTTTTACAATTCTAATTTGATAGAATTATTGTTTGTTTTCTGATTCGTTTGAATATATTTTCTAATCGCAACTTCTCGGTCCTTTCAGTCAGTCTTCGGATAAGGACCTCGGACAATATTGTATGAATACACAGAACGGATGCGGTATTTCGGTCTTACCTACGCAACGAAACTAAACATGTAAACAAAAATATTAATCTAATGTTTGGTGTTGTTGATACGTTTATTTCAAATATTTGTAGATTTCTAGTAAAAGGCCACCTAAAATAAGAGAATTCATAGATACAAAAGCACATAATACAATATTTCAACATTTATTATTATGGTTGTAGAAACCGAAAGTACAACAACCAATTTACCTATTGACATTTAGATTTGTTTAATGTAGGATGCAATTAAATTTGATCAGATATACCCTTGATACATGGATGAGTCTTTTTTACCTTGATTAAAACATCGATGTAAAAAAACCACAAACTTTTCTAATTAGCATCTTCATAAAATCTGTTCAAGTATGAAAAAGATAACAGCAGTCTTGCATTGCACTGTTCGACCTTTTATGTCTTGATTGCAATGTTACGTCAATTCTCTCATGAAAAGTCATTAAAACTAGCATTACGTGTTGGCATTTTAATATAAATGGAAAATATGGCTTTTATATAAAACTCAATTTTACATACTATTGTAATCGGAACTTTTATATTACGCGAAAAAAGGCGAAAGGAAACACAAAAAGGAGTTTTGATATAATCAAAGAGAAAGACAGTTTAGAAACATGCCAAAATATTAAGTTCAAATTGTAATGCTGATAATATTAACGACAACCCTAATCTAAATTACACAACATGCCGGTAAACAGTCATTAACATGGAGGAAATACAAACTAACACTCCGGAAAACCGGAAAACTGTTCTTGAAAATCTAAAGAAGACGAAAACTTTGAACAAATCAATATACATGAAGTAAATGGATACTCGACAGAATACAAATATAAAGATATAGTAAAGAATCATTCGAGGAAAAGAAAGAAGAAAAACATCCTAGACATATGCTATTGAAAGACCAATCCACATTATAAAATAAATTAACCAATCCAAAAGTCTTAGGTAACTGAAACGTTATTACTAAAAGTAAACAATTAAGGTAAAAATAATAAAGTGTTTGATTTAACACCAGGAAAATATACTAAAAAAATGTTTAAAACAAAATAAATACATCCTCTTAGGTATAGACTGAAATCGAAACAAAAAGGTGAATTATGCAGATTAGATAGTGTCTCTTTTTAAAACATATTTACAAAAAAACAACAAAAAACAAATAAAAAAACAAAAAAACAAAGCAAACCCAGCAGTTTCATCGCAGGAAAAATCCAACTAAAAGATATCAGAGGAGAATCGGCAACAAAATGACTGTGTTTGTTGTTTTCCACAGTCTCAATATATAATGAGGTATTAACTGTTTGGAATAGGGGATGTTCAAAGATTACTTGGAGCACATTATGCCAAGTCGAAAAGTGAAGAGCGCAAGATCAGGAATAAAAAAAAACCCTTGAGATCAAAGTCACACGTTCATGTAAATAACTTTTTGTCTTTAGTACAGCTCTGAAGTTTTTAGTATATCTGGAGGCAATGATCACTACAAACACGAAGAGATAAAATCTTTCGGATGGAACCTCTTTGAAGGAGGCGGTAAAATGATTAAAGAACTCTTCATTCATGTCCACTGGGGCAGGGGATATAGCTGTTCTTCTGACTGACTTGGTGTGCTTTTTTCATTCTTGTTATTTCTTTTGGAATTACTTCCTGAAAGAAAATAGTATTTCGGGAATAATATCAAATTACTGATTACGATTACTTATATTTCCATTAAAAAGCCACACATGACTGTCTAAAGTAATATGTTTTGAATGTCTGTTATGTGAGTTGAGTTTTCAAAGTTGTTATTTGACACTGATGTTTGATAAACAGTGTTACAAGGCTTCGTACCGTTGAGTGCTCAAGGTTCATATTGAACGTTGCTATTCATCTTATTCTAAAAAAACAATTCCGAATAATAAACAATTATTTCAATTCTAGACAAACAATTCGAATTCACAATAAACAAAAACTAACAATAAACAAACATTTCCATAAATAGAAACTAAACTAATTAAGTGATAACTTTTCTAAAATAAAGCCATGAATTGGTATATTTTGTGTATATTTTTCAGAATCTTATAAATCTTAAACGTTGTTACAAATAAACAATAATGTCTTAAGATCTGGAGCACATGACTCATTGATATCAGAGTTAGTTAACGCATATTTAGTGCTTCATCATTTGAAGCAAGAAAATCCTTATTGCAGTGTGGTTTTTTTTCTTAACTGAGAGTTGCTTATATTTCTTTCTGGAACGTACACAACATTTTAACAAATTGTTTCAAAATTATACACTGTCAAAATTATTGCTTGAGTATTACAAGACATTTCTCCGCTTGTTGTCTATTTACTCCTTGATTTGTTTTCTATTTCCTGAAAATATAAAATCACCAATCGAGTTAACTTCTACGTGACTGTATGATCAAAATCTGTTCACGAATAAAGCAACCGTATTTAATACTCCCCGCGCAATCATTGACCAAATGTTTTCTCATTTCATGATGAAGAGAAAGATGAACTGTATCGCAAAATATTTAAAGACGTTTTGTGAGAAGCAAGGCTATGTGTGTTTGATATTGTAATTAACAGTATATGATAATGACATTCAATAAGTATTTATAATTAAACTATTTTATTATTGAATAAAAGATAAGATGATCGTCGTTTGTCAAATAGTGTACGTTTAAAAATTCAATAAAGATGTTATTCAGATAGGCAATTGCTTTGTCCACTTTTCCACTGGACATATACTCATACATTTTGTATCATATAAAGAATATATAGTTTCTAATGAAACTCGTGAAATAATGTCAATATACATTGAAAAACCCTTTAAATGCCTCACCCTTCATAACGCTCATTCAAAATTGACATGTGATGCAAAAATATATTGTGTTGTTCTTTGTACAACACGCAAAGATTTAAACAAAGGTATGACAGCAAGCATGATGATTTCCGAACCCTACCATAAGTCATGCTTTCTGAACTTCACTTTAAGCTTATAAAGCTGATTTAACATTGTTCTGACTTACGATTTCTCAAACAATCGTAAGCAATGCCCACTGTTCATTTAACAAAGTATTTTAAACAGTGTTTTCTCTGAAGATTTGAACTTTTATAATCACGGTTCACTGCAAATCTCAAATAACAGATTTAGCATAATTTTACAGGAGACATTTTGTTTTAATTATTAGGAAAGCTTTGATCAATCAATAACAAAGCTTACTGCTCAACTCTTTAAACGCAATAAACATTGTTTGCACTGTTTGAGACTCGTCGTCTAACTACCGTTAGCAATCTTTTCTGCTCATCCCCCAAAGCATATTCCTTATAGCTCTCATTGCAAATTCTAAACATAAACATGATACGATTAGTTTTTTGAAGTTGTTATCGGTGATGAAAACTGTGAAAATAATTAAAGGTTAATTGTTCGGTATGCTTTGTAGTAAAATAGTGATTTAATTAAGTTGTGTCATTCTTTAACTAGAATGTAAAAATATGTTTGTGTATAACGGCATTGTTGCAACCACTATTGAAATAAAACCACTATTTAAATAAATTATTTCAATAGTGGTTATAAAAATGCATATCCAACCACTATTGAAATGATATATTTCAATAGTGGTTATAAAAAAAACATGCATATCCAACCACTATTGAAATGATTTATTTCAAAAGAAATGCATACCCAACCACTATTGAAATAATTTATTTCAATAGTGGTCGTAATAAAATTCACCACTAACCACTATTGAAATAATTTATCAAAATAGTGATATTTATAATTACATGTATCCTTAATTGATTTATTTTAATATACAGGGGTTTTGAGTTGAAGTTCCGGTAATTTCCAATGTGTTAATTCTTTTCAAATAATTAACGATTTTCACATTATATATCAATAGAAAGAAAAAGGTAAAGAAAAGAAAATGAAAACGATTCTATACATCATTCTTCGAGATTTTTTTTATTTCTGCACAACAGTAAAAAATCCGAAAAGAGGTACGTTAAATTCATAGTCTCGGTTATAATTACTGTAAAATATAAGTCTTTAATACCTTTTATTTGCATTTTAATTTGCGTGAATTGGTTAAATATATTTGCACACCCGTGAAAATTGTTACATTATACCATATTTCCTTTTAGTCTTGATTATTAATACCGTAAAATATGCAAGTATAATACCCACTTTTTACATCTGATATTGTTCGTTAGATAAAGCGTTTCTTGCGTTACAATAGTAATAACAAAGTAATATTTCTAAAAAGTTCATTCTCGTCTACAATAAAAAAAAGATAATGACACATTAGTCTTTAAAAGTGTCTTTAAAGTGACTCATAAAATGAAATGCATCCCCAACTACTATTGATATAATTACTTCGATAGTAGTTGTATTTCAATAGTGGTTGCAAAGTGATTCTTCAAATGAAATAATCCCCAACCACTATTGAAATAATTTATTTCAATAGTGGTTTTATTTCAATAATGGTTGCAAAGTGATTTTTCTAATGAAATGCATTCCCAACCACTATTGAAATAATTTATTTCAATAGTGGTTTTATTTCAATAGTGGTTGCAAAGTGATTTTTCTAACGAAATGCATTCCCAACCACTATTGAAATAATTTATTTCAATAGTGGTTTTATTTCAATAGTGGTTGCAACAAGGCATTCATAATACATTTTGTACCTCTAAAAAAGTTTAAAAATTTTATAATGTTAAAAAGTAAAAGAAAATAAATGAAAATAAAAAAATAATAGTGTATGCTTTATATCTTCTCATTTGATATAGGTTAGCCCAGAATTAAACATGTGTACAGTACATGGTATCCCTTAATATATTGCCTGGTTTCTGTTTATTAACCAAACTCATTAATGAGACCAATCCGCTATTAAGACCAGATTTGTAAAGTCCCTTCATTGGTCTCATTAGCGAGTTTTTACTGTAGTATCGTAATAAAATGCTCACTGCACATCTTTCAAAGCAATGTCAATATTGTTCTCAATGAAAATGTCTCGAACTTCCTTTAGCAGCGCTCACTGCTCATTTCTTAAAGGATATTTAATTTTGTTCTCCTTAAAAATACCTGATGCTAAGGTCAGCAACGCTTCCTGCTTATCTTTCAAAGCACATTATTTTTTTTCTAAATGAAAATGCCTCAAAGTGTCCGTTAAATTAATAATGCTCATTGGTCATCTCTTAAAGAACTTTAAATACCGTTCTCACTTTAAAAAGTATCAAAGCTATCGTTTGAAGAAATGCTCACTACTCATCTTTCAAAGGACATTAAATATTATTTCAACGAAAATGTGGCGAACTTCCGCTAGTAACAATCACGGCTCATCTCTCAAAGGTAATTGAGTTATTAAACAAATTTAAAGAGGTTTCCTCTTTACTTTAACTAGTTAGGTTGGTGACCATGAGCATATTTTTATTTTATGCATTGGTACACATAATTGTCTGTTAAAAATTGTCTGTAAAAATGTTCGTTCAAACCATTTAAGTTACAGGGCCAGGAAAATTGATTACCTTGATGGAAATAGTTAATGCATTGAATGTGAACTGATATTTTTACAAAATGCTTATGTTATGGTAAATGTGAGCTTTTTCAAATTGATAAAAATATGTAGGAGTCATAGCGAACACTTTAAAGGCCCGTTGTGCCTCAGATATGCTATAATTTTTATTTTTCAAAACCTTTGTTTTCTTTTTACAGTTTCAAAAACATTTCTCATTTGCCATTTGGATAAACTAATAATTGCTTCTTTTACTATTTGGCAATAAGTATAATTATTATAGAAAATTAGTATTTTGCATTGGAGTAAATATACTACTTTGTTTTCCTTTTGCTGCCTTTATGATACATAATTTCAAGTTCAAAGCTACTTTCTTCATTTGTTAAACATCTAACCTGCTGTAAATCTATTATTTAAACATTTTGACATTTCTTAAGAATTGAAATATATGGATTTCTGAGGCATAATGTGCCATTTAAAGTACAAACAGTATTATGTTTTGTAGTCATACATATATGTATATATATGATACGTTACTTTAAATGTTTACAGATTTTGTATTTGTATATATTTATAGAGGCAAGCGTAAAATGCAATTACATATGTCAAAAAACGTTTGCCACATAGAAATTTATGTCAAAATCTTACATAATACTATATTAAATATTGTTTAATTATTCTAAATAAAGTTCAGAAATTTCCAATTTATACAATGGCGTTTTAAGGTTTGTAACTTGAAGTATGTAAATGAATGATTCAAGTTTACTATCTTACTATCAATCGTTCTTTATTTACTATTCTCATCTTGACATTTAAGCCAAAAACATTGAGCCAAAAGTAATGCAATAAATTGGTAAATGATGCAATAAGACCGTGGCTTTGAAATAGAAAAAAAAACTCTAAAATTGCGTTTAACGTAATACGATTCTAATAAGATAGAATAATTGTTCTATTTCGGGGTATTTTGTGTTTATTTTCAACTTTCATTTATTGTATCCTTTTTGCATTGATTGAATCATTTTGTTGCTGTCTTTAGTAACGAAATAAGTCTATTTAAGGATTTAATATGACAGTAACTGTGAAATTTGAATAGATATTAACAAAACATCACTTAAGATATATTCTCAATAATTTTGGCTGAATATATTCTTGATACAATATTCATGTATTTCGTGTCCATTTTTTAACAATTTATTGCTAATTCGTCAAATCATCGATGGAAAGAACTTCTATGATTGGCATCTAATGAAATCTGTTCAAGTATTAAAAGGAATTTTGCACTACATTGTTCAATCTTTTAAATTTTGATGGTCATATCTATGTGAATTTTCTTACAAAAAATCAAATCAAAGAGTTTTTGGTATTTATTTTAATTTTTCTTCATATAAGACTTGAAGCAAATGAATCATAGAATTGTAATGTGAGGTTTTATATTATTTTTACTCGATGAAAATTGAAAAGGAGGTTCAAAGAAGAGTTTAGATATATCAAGTGTATCATATAAAATATCAAGTTCGCATTAAACCGTTGAGGTTATGAAGTACAGTGTACAAAAAACAACAAGAAAAAACAAAAAAAACAACAGAAAAACACGAAAAAAGTCCCGATACAAACGATATTGATAGACCAATGTACATCGTAGAACAAATCAACCAGTCGAAAACTCTTTTACGCTAGTGATGAATTACTTCTTACTTTTTATTTCTATAAAAATAAAGTTTTTGAGTAACTGTGAATAGACTTAATTATTGCTGACTTTCTTTGCCAATTATCATCATCATAAAAACGACACAGAAAACTGAAAAGATAAACACATTTAAATTGAGTACTAAAATTGTTTCACAAAGATTTTTTTTAGAGAATGTTTGTTAAATGAAGGTTTTAAATTCAATCCAATTTAGGCACTAATTTCTAGTTTAGCAAGAAGATTTTTTTACAATACAACAGACGTCATTGTTATGGCTGCGTTGATAGCTACTACATTGCTTTAGGTCTGGTTTTAGAACCATTTTATTAACCACAACGAATGGACTTATTTAAAAAAATAACAAACAAAACACACCGAATACATAATTGAAAAACAGCTACAAACAAACCAAGAGATAAACAACAAATAAATGACTGTGCTTGTTGTTTTCTGAAATTTACATACAGACACACGCACTTACAATTGAACTTTTGCACGAATAAAACACAGTCAGAAACATGAATTAACAGTAATTTAGTTCCCGTTAGAAAAAGCAACAACATTTTATAACATTTATATAGATAATAACAAGACATTACCATATCATGTCAGACCTGAAATAATACCGAATAAGCAAAGCGGAGAGGGTTAAAAGCAATTATTTCCGTCTGTTTGATTGTAACATGTTCATGTCCGCTACATTCATTTAAAGATTAACAAGTCGCTTTTATTGCCGGTACCTGACGTATATACTGTCGGGTATTTGGTATGTTTCAAAAATGATTTCCTTTATCACACGATGTGCAGAACACAACAATAAGGCCGATACCTAAAAGGTCAAAGTCACAAAGCGGTCAAATCTTTTTCTGATACATTAACGTCCACTGCGCAAGGAATATGACTTATTAGTTAAAACATAATCGGAGTATTTCTCAAACATTTAGCTCTTCTTCTAACAAAGAAAACAAAAGAAATCCAACAATTAAAGCGATAAACGGAAACAATTAATATCTATTCTGTTTCTTTTATTAATACATTTTCATTCTAATAAAGTTAAATGCTAATCTAAGCTTCCGACATTTAGTTTTCTCCACAAAAAATGACATTTATAATACAGCATATGTGCAATATAATATACATAGAATCAACATATCTGATATCACAATTCTCATATTTAATTATATCTTTTTCATTCTTTTTTAATGACAATCGTATTAATTAAAACACATTAAAATTAAAGGTATAAAATAAAAAATCAAAGAAAGGGAACCTAGGCTCCTTGGCTTCTTATACAAATAATCATAATACAATCAAGATATATTTGGGAACGAAAATCAATGACTTGCCCTCTGTGTGCATTAATGCTGGCCTACTGATTTTATATAATGGTTTTGTCCTGCTTTTAATTTTAAACAATTTGTTTAAACTTTAATGGATGCCAAAATCAACATACTGATTAGCTTAAAACGGTATTGAGTCAGATTTTTTTCCATTGAAAGAGTCATCAGTTTCTGCTTTTCTATCATGCTAGAAAAAGGGCACTACCACTGGAACAGGGCAAACTCATTGTCCATATTTATTAGTTCTACAAGGCTTCGTACCCTTGAGTGCTTAAAGTTGTTATTTGATGTTGCCATCAATCTTATTCTGATAGAAGCAATTCCAATTAATATACAATCATTTAGATTCTAAACGAACAATTCGAATTCACAATGAACAAGTTCAAATGGAAAACAACTATTTCTTAAAATACAATTTAAACTGATTAAATGATTTAAAAAGCTATAATTTGGTTTAGTATTTCTTTTATGTAAAGATATATACAAATAATCATAAAACATTGTTACAAAAACAATAATGAAAGAGGACATTCTTATTCACATATCTCATTGATATCATTGTTGGCTCAGGTATTTTGAGTACATTTAACTATTTTTTTAATTGTTTGAAGCAATAGAGCCCATATTTCTTTGGGTTATTTTTCTAATCAGAATGTTGCTCAAAATTGCTTCTAGAAGTCCTCTTCCAATTTTACAAATTGTTTCAAGATTATACACTGTCAATTTTATTGCATGTTTTTGATAAGATATTTCTCCGGTACTCGTCTATTTACTTCTTGATTTGTTTACTATTTCCTGACAATATCAAAACATCAGTTGAGCGCACCTCTCTACCTGTCTGTTAGATAAAAATCTGTTCAAGAATAAAGCGACCGTATTGAACATTTTTTGTGCAGTCATTTACCGAATGTTATCTCATTTCATGATAAATAGGAGGAGGATTTCAGATCAGCATCAGCTATTAGAGGAAATAGCCAGAAACCTTTTGTTGAACAGGAGAAGCAAGCCTACATATGTTTGATAATGTATGTAACAGTATAAAATAATAATAATAATAATTCAATTTATATTTCATAATTAAACTATTTTTATAATTGAATAAAAATAACAATGATCCTAGTATGTCAAATAGTATACATGTAAAAGCGAAATAAAGATGTTATTCAGATAGGCATTTTTGCTGGTTGTGTCATAGATAATTTTTTTGATCAACCAAAGAATATAAATTAATGTTGCTAATTGAACACAAGGAATATTGACCATATAGATGTAAAAACTTCTACAATGTCTTAGCTGTCACGCTCTTTCATTCAAAATGGCACGTGATGACAAAAATATATTGTGTAGTTCTTTGGACAACACACAAAGATTTAACAAAGTTATATGATATATAAAACATATACAGTAAAGATAAGTAACATAAAACACAGTATCCAAAAAATTAAACAGGTGGACATAAACGTTTAGCATGCACTTCCGTTACAAAACAATACATAATTGTTAAGGGCAACATGATCAGAAGTATTTATGTATTGGAAACAATTTAAAATGATTTCATGCGGGAGATTTCTTTTTAAACTATTAGAATAAAAGTTTAAAACGGAATTTCTTAACAGTAAATTTTTCATCACTTTTATTCATTTCTAGCAATTATAATATTGTTTAAACCCATGCCCGTATTATAGCCTACACTTATCGCAATATCAAGAATGATACATCTCTTTTAACAGATAAAACCAGTGCCAATGTATGGGGTATCTTATGAGCTTTGATAAAACATTTGTAAAGATATATAAACAAAATTTGAAAAAAAACATCTCAAAACAGTTTGATTTTGATGCATATTGAATTTTGTTATATCGGAGTTTCTAAATAGCATTTAAATACCAGTCATTAATACTTTTTACAATTCTAACATGCATGCTGTTTTCTGTTACTTGTCTTTGCTCATATTAAAAAGAAACTAGAGTTAACATTTTAACTGCTCACATCAGAAAGCACATTTAACTATGTTTTTATTGAAACTTCTCGAACTACTTATAGCAATACTCAATACTTACCTCTCAAAGCATAATTAATATTGTTTTCACTAACAATTTCTCAACACATCGTAAGCAGTTACGCACCTCTTGAAGAAAATTAAGCATTTTTCAAGTCTAAGACTTCTCGCATCTTCATAAGCAATGGCTACTGCTCACCTCTTTCAAGCCCATTTGAAATTGTTTTCAATGAAAACTTCTCGAATAGCGTTAAAGAATGCTCACCGTTCAAAGCATATTCAACATCGCTTTACTGAACTGTTTTCAAACTACTAATAGCAACGTTCACTGCTCAGCCCTCAAAACATAGTTGACATTGTTTTCACTGAAACTTTTCTCGAACAACCGTAAAAAATACTCATTGCTCATTTTCCAAAACATAGTGTACAGTACATACTTTTCACTAAATAGATCAAGAACATCTTTAAGCAATGCGCTCTGCTCTTCTCACAAAATATTTTTATCATAATTTTAATAGAGACTTCTTGGTAGATAATTAGTGTTATTAACTGCTCAACTCTAAAACACAATTCACACTGCTTTAACTCAATAAACTTGAACAAAAGTTAGAAATGCTCGCTGATAATCTCAAAAAGCATATTCAATATTGATCTCAACAAAAATGTCTATAATGTAAACAACGTTCACTGCTCATCTCTCAAAGGATTTTTAATATTTTTATCACTGAAAAAAGTAACGAAGCTACCGTATAAATGCTCACTGCTCATCTTTAAAATGATATTAAATATTGTTTTCAACGAAAACGTAAGCACCTTTCAAAGGGCATTTAATATTGCTGATATAGAGGTTATTGTCATCTTTTAAAAGTAAGATAAGGTTGAGAAGCAAATTTTATAGTTCATGCCTTCGGACATTTAATTGTCTGATGTTTGTTAACAGGTATTTTTTACAAACTGCTTGCGTTATTGTATATATGTCGATTGAGATGCTTGATATTGATAAAGTATGTAGGAGTCATAGCAGGCACTTTAAAGGTCCTTTGTGCCTCAGGTATGCTATCTTTTTTTCTCATAAACTTTTTATTTTGGTATCTTGTTAAAGGTTTCAAAGCATTACTCATTGGCAATATAGATGAACTAATATTTAATTCTGTTGTTATGTTTGCAATTACTTTAATTATTATAGAAATAAGTATTTTGCATGGAAGTCAAAATAGTTCTTTGTTTACATTTTGCTACTTTTATGATACACACAAATTCAAAGACACTTTCATCATTTGTTATACAAGTAACATGCTCTAAATCTAATATCTGTATTGACTGTTGTCTCATCACTCCAAATAAAGTTCACAAATTTTAAACCTATACAATCATATTGTAAGGTTTGTTACTAAAAGTATATAAATGATCTCCATTTTACTATCTTACTCTATCGTCCTTTATTTATTAGACCAATCTTGACATTTAAGCAAAAGAACCTTGACACCAAAAGTAATGCAATTAATCATGCCTTTGAAAGTCTTTTGGGACTAAATTGTCTAACTGTTCGTCTTCTGTCTTGCTTCGTCGGGCCCTCGTAGGTGATTTACCTGTTTCTCTGCCTTCCTTAAAGGCATCGAGTACTTTGGTTATGGTCATTGGCCTGTACCTTTTTTTACATATTTACATAATTTTGTATGTGTTTCATTTATTTCGTCTAATGTAACCAATACCATTGTTAGAATTTTATTTGGCGGGGATCAATTTTATTTACACTTTCATGTCATTAGAAACATATTGGGGCTAAGAGTGAGGTTTGCCGCGCCTAAAACCGGTTTAAACTCCCCAGTTGTGTAACTACCACTGACCGTTCCAAGGCGGTACCCCTCTGTGTTCCTTCACGTGTTTTCCCTGTCTGTATTGTTACTTGTTTTGGATGTTGACATGTTTTGTGATGTCTGTTTTGTTGGATTGTCGTTGACGGTAGGTATTTTCTCAATTACCCCCCCCCCCCATCATTCATTTTAACCCCTCCCCACCTTTTCACCCTTACAGCCCTTATCCCTTTATGGACAAATTTTAGTTTTGATATTAGTTAATATTACATGTCCCACTATTTTCACCCTTGTGTCCACTCTGGGTTTTTGTTTGGTGCATTTTGGATGCCATGCTTGGGTGTGTCGGGGGCCGCGTCCTGTGAACATTGTCTTTCCCTTGTTGATCTTTGTTGTTGTTTTTTTTAAATAAAAAAATCTAAAATGCGTGTTACGTACTGAACGATTCCAATGAGATTGAATAATGGTTCTGTTTCTGGGCATTTTGTGTTTATTTTCAACTTTCATTCATATGATTCATTTTTGGAATTGATCAAAGCTGTCCTTAAAATGGAGATATCTATTTAAAGGTTTTAGAATACGTGAATTAGAATAGAATAAACAAAAATCAAAAAAAGTCCCATGAATCGATTTTGGGATATTTGTTAAATAAAATATATTGTTCTGTTTTTTTTTCCAAAACTTATTACCAACTATTTTTAAATCAAATCATGGGAAATTCTAAAAAGGGGCTTTTAATGAAATTGATAAATAGAAAAGCAATTTTTGCACTGATGTTTGATTTTTTACTTTTTGATGGCATATTTATTGAATTTTAAAAAAATTAAAAGGGTTCATAGAATAGAGCTTGTGGTTTTTTTTAGTTTTTTTTTAACCCTTTGTAAAACCCGAAAAGAAAAATATTTTTTTAAATGTTTAAATCTGACAAAATGCATAAGAGTTGAAAAAAAAAATTGTGATACTGTTGTAAAGGAATGACAATTTTATATCAAAAAAAATACAGTCGAATTGAACTGACATAGTTAAAAAAGCGAAAAAAATTTCAGACTACAGACGATTTTTTTCCCTGTTTTTCTAGTGGCAAATTTAAGTTCTGTTCTTTTTTATTTCGGTTTGGCTTCTGAATTATTTGAAGGGATGTATGTTTTTATTTTTAGAAAGGTCCATTAATTTTTGTAATAGCAGGATAGAGTTTGTAGTGTAGTGTTTATATTTTTTGAGTTATTGCCCTTTTTTGTTTTTCATACTTTTTGTCTGGAGCTTGTCTTAAAAAGTGTTACAGATATCAACTTGAAACTTCATGGGTGGATAGATGTCATTGAGGAGGAGTGCAACAAAAAGATAACCTCCCCCATTAATTTTTTTTTTATTGCCCTTTTAACCCCTAATAAGGTTTTAAAACTGAAATTTCTTTTCCCCCTTATTTTTCATTAAAAAAATCTTCAAAAGAATTATTTTGCTTAGTAAAATTTTTCCAAACATTTTAAAAAATTCGGCAAAAGGGGTTGCTAACATGGTCTTGTTTTTTTGGGTTTTAATTTGCTAATGATATTCACAGTTTAAAAAACCCGAGCTTAGTGACAGTAGTAATATACATGTGTATAATGTTTATCAAGAAAGGTTAATGTAAAATTCAACAAGTCCTTTCTAAGAAGAAGTGGAGGCATTGCTTAAAGGTTTAACACTACAGATGGATAGCTGCGTTCCTTCAAGCTCCATCAGGGGAAATCGGTTGTTTCCTTGAGCAAGAAACTTTATAGTCATTGTTCTGTACTAGTTTGTTCCAGGAACAGATTTGAGAGTGTGTCAATAACTAGTTAGCTTCATTCACAATCGAATTCTGTATAAACTAAGAAAAAGGTTAACCGATATTTACTTTCTACATGTTTTCATTATCTAGGGTTCCAATGGGCGTATAGTTTATGCCTGTGGAGTTACCCCACCTGGTGTATTTATATCAATTGGAAACACTGTGCAGATAAGTTATGCTGCAACAAATGGCGGCAGCACTGGATTCTCTCTCAATTATCGTACTGCAAGTGAGTTATTCATTTGTTTCAACGCTGAAGATTTTAAACTGCTTTTATTTTTCAAAAGATTAGTAATTTTGGTGTGTTTTTTTTTTTAAAGTCCAAAAATATACTTATTGGCTTATTACCTGAACCATCTTTTTCATCTGTTGTTTTTTGTTGTTGTTTTTTTTCTTTTTCAAAAAGTACAATTACAGCGATTTGTTATGGTAGTCAAAATACTACTTTGTTTACATTTTGCTACTTTTATTACAATTAATTTCACATTTATTGCTACATTTTTCAGATAACAAGTATCTAATATTCTCTAAAACCATAAATTTAACATTAAATAATTCATGTTTAACCTTTATAAAGAAGTTAACATTTATTTGTTTCTGAGGCAAAGTGTACCTTTTAGTTGAGATTTAATTGTGTTAAGAAACGTAATTATATTGAACTCTTGCTTTGTTGAACTCATCTTGTGTCTGACAGATGTAGTCTGAAAAGTCTATATAAGAAGTTTCTGTGCTTTTGATAGTTCTCTCTTTTATGTGCCCAAAAGTAACTTTGGTTTGTCCGTTACCAACATAGATGTAGACACATAGATGTCTGTTTAGAATGGACTTTTTTTCTGGTCGGTAGTTGACTCCTGTTGATTTAGGCTTTGTTAGGTTAAACAGTACAGTGACATATGATGTGTAATTGTTGTCCAGTCAATAACTTTAGAATCACAAGGATTTCTTTGGTCTGTCTGTAAGCCACACAGGTGTAGGATGGTAATGGACTTTGCTCCTTGCTGGTAGTTGACCCATGTTGATTTTTGTTAAGTTAGGTTAAACAGTACAGTAACATGTAAGATTGTTGACCGGTCAATAACTTTAGAATCACAAGGATTTCTTTGGTCTGTCTGTAAGCCACACATGTGTAGGATGGTAATGGACAATGCTCCTGACTGGTAGTTGACCCCTGTTGATTTTGGTTTTGTTAGGTTAAACAGTACAGTTACATGTAAAATTGTTGTCTGGTCAATAACATTAGAATCACAGGGATAGTTAAGATAGATATCTGATGATATAGAAATATTTCATACAAAGGTGATCATTTCAATTGAAAAAATACCACTATCATTATTTTACTTCTTCAAAAAATTGCATTCTGATGTATATTACCCAACTTTTGTGCTGTTGTATTTTGAAATTGAAATTCATTTGAATGGACTGTTCCAAATTCAAAGCTTTGCAAATCCATACAAACATTTCACACCTCAAGGGTTAAAAGGACTCCACTAATGTTATTTGGACATGGCAAAACTGAAATATTTTTTTGAGATTAATGTTCGATTGAATGTAGTTCTAGACCAGTAACTTGTGTGCAGAATTTCCCTCACTCTGTTATTTCCAGAATGTTTATATGCTCCCCTCCAAAATTTTCAGGGAGCATATAGTCGCCGGGTTGTCCCCACTCACAGGACAGTAATTATGTGGCTAGAGGGACAAAAGGTAACTGTTCTTTCTCTTTGATGTCATTCATTCCATAATGCTTTTGTGTGGCTAAAAAGAATAATAGAGACAACAATGCAGTAGTACTGTCCTGTGAGAATATCTGTCTGTCAGTCCATCCGTATGTATGTCCTGACTTTGGCCAGCCCGTAACCTTGTTATTTGAGGTAGATTTTACAACTGTTTCTTAGAAATGATCACCATATTAAGCCGAGGTGTCGCCCGCAGCATTTGGGACGCTACCTTGAAAGTCAAGGTCACAGCATGACCTTGCAATAAAATATTGTCCGGCCCATAACTTCGTTATTTGAGGTTGGATTTTATAACTATTTCTCAGAAATGATCACCATATTGAAACGATGTGTTGCCCCCAACTTTAAAAATTCAGTAAAGTTTTAGTGCAAAGAAAGTAACTCTGCTTTCAATTTGGAATTACATATTTTTAACTTTGTTGGACATAATCCAAAACTACAAAATATCTTTTCTTGGGCCAAAAAACCTAGTTTTGGGAGCATTACCCCAATTCAAAGGCCCTTTTTTTTCTAATTTTGAAAAAAATTAACCCAAAAATTTAAAAAAGAGTTGAAGTAGCCCAAAAATATGATTTTTTTAATAAGTTATCTATTATCTTTCGCATACATGTATCTTTCTGTTTTGAGGGTTCTAGGTGATCTATGTAAGAAATCAAAATTTCATGTTTTTAGACCTCGTAGGTGTTCGTCTTAAACAGTTTATTTTGTATGAAGTGGATAACTGATATCCTCATGATTATGTTGGATTATGGGATTGTTTTAGGCTGTTATTTTAATACAAAGAGTCCTAATATATAAAATTAAAAATATTGTAACATAAACTGATAATATATTTCCATGATAATGAGAAGAAATTTTGTTCTGTTTTAAAATAGCTTGTAACAGAACATATACGGGTTTAAGTGGGTGATGTTTTGGTTTGAAAATACATGTAATTATAATATTTGAACCATTTCTTATTTATACAGCACTCAGTTCTGCTAGAGGAAATCATCCTGTAGAAGAACGTTCAGCGTGTGTGTGGATGCTGTTAACACAAGGTCCAATGGAGAAATTACAGCAAAGTCACTGCTTTTTCTATTTTAGCACTACGTACAAATGTAATTATTTGCAACATTATTTAATGGTATGTCTTAGCTTCTAAATTATTTAGAATTATAATTGCCAATAAAATTGCTGTAGAATCATAAATGCAGTCAATAGTAAACTTCAAAGGGTTTTCATTGCCCGAGAATGACCTGCTAACACAACATTTGTGTTCTGACTGAACTTTATCATAGCATAAAAGGCTTTTAAAATAACTTGGCACAACTGTTTGACCACATCAAGATGATGTGTCACATTCAAGACCCTTTAAAGATGATCGAATAGTTTTGTTTTTTTCATAAAATACAAAGAAGTAAAATTTAACTGACCAAAAGAAATTTTTAGAATTGGCATGATTATAGATAATCATTTTTTGAGAAAAAAAAAAATGGGTTGTCTTTGAGTTATCTGCCCTTGAATCTGGAGATTTTTGCTGTTTTAAGTTCTTTCCTAAGGAAAATAATTCAAAATCAACTAAAAACTTTAAAAGACTTTTATCTTGAAGGATTCTTTGATTAACTCGATCTAATCAGTTTTAATTATGTTAGCACAATTTTTTTATGTCCAATTATTTGAATTAAATTACTGATCCAGGGCGTAATCATAACCCAACTATTGTATATAATTATTTTTGTATTTTAAAACCTATTGCAAGGATACGGTTGGGATCATTGCTTGTGGTGAGCGTCATTGTCTGCACTGGCATCATGCTGGCCAGGGATATATGCTAGTGGCGCAGAATTATGTCTATGTGGGATCATGCTGTCTGGCGGGTTCAATCAGTAGACAGAGATAAGTACAGGTAGGTATCAGTTATACATGTAAATAATGTTGTTAAAATTGGAATTCAACTAGTTAGTCCCAAACTAGCAGAAAAAAAAGTCGTTAGATAGGCTTTACTAGGTACACAAACTAAGTAAAAGGGTACACGGTTTGAATAGCATAAATTCCAGTTATGTTTCTAAAGAATCACCACAATAACATGACTGATAGTAGTTAATTTATGAGGAACGTGAATGTGTGATTAGAATTTGAATCTGAGAGGCATCCCGTAAATATTTCAAAGGTGAATTGACAATATGATGTATTGATATTTTCCTTTCAGTGCATGTCCAATTCTTGACCTTCCTTCCTAAACAAAGAAGAACTCTATTTGAACCTTTTGTATGCAGGTAATAATTTCCTACTTAAAGTTTTGAATAACTTGTCCTCTGCTATGTTTTCTATTGTTAATATTTTCACTTGATGTTTGCATATAGAATATTTTGTCTTAGTTTATAACTACTATGTATAATCAAGAAGTCTTTTCATTACTTAATGTGTTACTCTTCCCATTCATTACTATTTTAAATTTATCTTTAAATGTTTTAATCTTAAATACTACATTTTCTTGAGAACACTTTGCAAAAATTCAGATTTTCCAAATCTTTCAAACCTGGATTATTTTTAACAAGAACATTTTACATGTATGTACATGCATACGATGACAAAAGTTCATCAATGAAAATTATATTTCCATTGATTTTTGTGGAAGGTTTGATTCGAACCTAAATTGTTCTCCTTTTTTGTTATTGTTTTGCTTTTGACCTAGGGTTTATGGTTTGACTTGAATTTTTCATGAGTCTGAGATTGAAAAATTTTTCTGATGTAGAATTGAACGTACCATACATCATAGGTGTTACAAAACTCATATCAGAAAATTCTGTACTATCACCCATACACAGAGGATCCCGTGAAAGGATATAATGTCAAAGCAAAACCATGTAAATACATACATGATGAAGCTGACTGATATAGGCCATATATAAATGATCAATGACAGCATAATACAATTAAAAAAACTATTGCAAACTATTCTTAATCTGTCTTGGCAGTAAATACCTTTATTCTTAACATGCTCCTGTTGCGTTGTTAATTTGAACACTTATAGTCCACCTTATTGCATGAAACTTGAAAAATTTCCACAAAAGTGCTGTTGACAACTGAACCTTTATCCCAAGTTCTGAAATTTTTGGCCTGAATTCATTATTCCTACTTATAACTCTTAGATTTTCTTGGAAGTTTTTATTTGAAGTCTTAAATTATTAATACTTTATTGCACTTACAGAACTTATAATTAATATTTAGTTCTGTGTTCCTATATAATGTGGGTCACCACTTTGCGTGACATTGAATGTGCTTAATTTTAAAACCATGGAAAGGAGCTTTTTAAAATGTCGGTATAACAGTTATAGCCCCAATTTTCATTTTTTTTCTTTGCAGGAAGATCTCATTTTGCTTTTGTATAAGGAAGAGGTTATGTTACCTTTATAATTGTGACAACGGTGGAAATGGATTTATATGTGCAGCTGTCAGCCAGTACTCTGCAGAGAAATGAAATCTTCATTTAGACAGTATTCACATACTTATGATGGTATATAGACTTTAAATTGACAAAATATAAAATGTGTTGTTTCTGTATTCAGTTATTTTCTTGCTCTTTTTCTTCAGGAATCTTCAGTTACAGGTGTGCTTTCCTTATCTTCATTAATTTCAGAGCAGAAAATGTATGTTTTTAATAATCTACACAGAATTGTACCCATATATCAAAATATTTGATGGTGGATATAGATTTTCTCTTTGTCTGTCTGTCTATCCATCTATCAGTCCTTTCTTTGGAAATTGTGTCATGCATAGCTACAAAAGTATTTGAGGTAGAATCTCAAAACTTCACAGGACTTTGGACAGCATGACTGTAGTTGTGCATCTGAGTTTTTTACGTTGAAAAGCATTCGGTCAAGTTGGGATAATGGGGCCTAGAGGTGCTGTGAGGTCATCTGTGTCCCATTGACACATGTTCTAGTTTAATAGCAATCTCTTAATTTTATACATGTAGTTTGATTTTAAGTTTCCCCTGTTAATCTGCATGTACATACTTTCCATAAAATTGCAAACATGAAATTTGAACTAACCAATGAAATTCAGTAGAAATAGTTAGGTTTCAGTATGACAGGTGGAGTAATTGATGGCCCTCATGGCCCTCTTGGTTTGGTTTCAGAATTCTTCACAAGTTTTTAAGCAGTGTGAACATCGGCAGGAGCTCAGTCATATATTGATCCAGCATGGATGATCTGCATCAGATAGAAACCTCAACATTACCTCAATTGTGATATGGTACTCCATATATGTATAGCTCAGAAAAATATTATTTTCCAAGGTCATTGTTTTTGGTGAACTATGTATCTAGTCTTTGTATATCTTTAATCTTAGGGCATGTAAAATCATTAGTTAAGCCTTCCCAATATAGAAATTTGACATTTTTTCATAAGAACTTTTACATACAAAACAGATAGATAAATAAATGTGGTAATTGTGGGATAGTGAAATGACGCATTACTATAAATAATCGACGCAAGGCGTGCACACATTTTTTCTATTTTTGTAGCTCACCTGTCACAAAGTGATATTTGAGCTTTTTGACACCTCATGTTGTCTGTCGTTTCTGTTAGGCGGTCCGTTTATTTTTTAATCAAATGAATTCAACCTCAATTACTGTTTATCTTGGCCAAATTTATTGAAACTTTCGCAGGCATGTTCCTTGCATTGAAGTCTTCTATCCAATAAATAGAAATAAATCCAAAAATATTCTGGTTGAAGATAAAATCAAATATTACAAAATTATTTCTTATCAAATAACCAAAAAGTTTGTTAGAGTCCCTTGATATTTGTTATGTTACATTATCAATTTCTGCCTTATTCAAACCCTAATATGTTTATCTCGACATTTCGGTATCTCAATATTTTTTGGACGGTCCCGATGACTTCGAGATAACGAGACTCGACTGTATACATATAGTAAAAAATCAAAAAATCTTATTGTCTAAAGGTACAAGGCATAGAGCTTTTATGTTTGTTAAATAATATTATCTTAAGGTACTCTACCAAAGTTGTTCAAATTTTGTCTCTTGTGTCAAAATTAGCCCCGCCCCTGGGAGCCATAGGTTTATCTTATATGTATATAGTTAAAACTTAAAAAATCATCTTCTCTAAATTTATAAAGGATAGAGTTAAGATATTTTGCATGAAACTCTCTTTATTCCAGAGTAAGTCTATATATATTGTCCTTTTTGATTTATTAATTATTACTGTTGTAATTCTTTTCAGATATGACGAGCACCGGTTATTCTGGCTAATATCTCATGATTAAGTTATAATTATCCTCCTGCTCGATGTTGATGAATCAAAATGGGGATATGTTTTGTGGCTTATCAGTCCGCTTCATCCAACCATCTGTCTATCTGTCCATCCAAATTTCTATTCTGTGCTATTTCTCTGCAACATCTGGCTGGGACTCAACAAAACTATGGGAACCTCATTACCAAGAGGAGATGGGCATATTGTCCCCATGTTCCAGTCAGGCCCCACAACACAGAGCTATGGCCCTTGATTAGTTATTCAGTTTGCATATAGAGCAATAATCATTTCCGCGCTACTTCTCTGCAACTACTGGCTTGAATTAAAAAAAAAAAATTTGGGAACCATCAATTCCAAGAGAAGATGCGCTCATCCCTTTGTTCGGGTCAGACCCTTCAACATAGAGCTATGACCTTTTAGTCCTTTGAGATCCTGAGTCCATCCATGAGTTATAAAGTTCTGATTAAGTCCGCTATTAATTTTTGCTTACCTGCATTCATTGCTGCTAAAGACTGTAATAATGTATTCAAGTTGAAATGACTCAAAAGAACAATGTGACTCACATACTAAAGAACATTGTGACTCACTACTATTAAATGTCCTAGCAAAATATATCTTAAAACTTTGTTGCAATTCAGCATTATTAAATATGTATATATTAATGTACATGTCTTAATTGATGAATGATTTAAGGAATAACTTGCTTACATTGAATTGATGTTGACAAATATCTAACTTAAATAAATTCTCTTTTTATTTGCTCACCTTACACAAAGTGACAAGGCGAGCTTTTGTGATTGCTATTCATGTGCTGTATGTCCGCCATCCGTTAACCTCTACTGTAAACAACACCTCCTCATAAACCACATAGCCAATTTCATTCAAACTTCACAGAAATGTTCCTTTGATGGTCACCTCTGAAAATTGTTCAAATAATTTAATTCCATGCAGAACTGTGGTTGCCATGGCAACGGAAAGAAAAAACTTAAAAAATTCTCTTTTAAAAACCCCATAGAGCTAGAGGTTAGATATTTGGCATAAAAAATCTTCTAATTGTCTTCTAATTTTGTTCAAATAAAAGCCTTGGGGTCAAATTTGGTCCCATCCTGGGGGTCATTGATTGCTCTTGTATAAACTTAAACATTCTTCTTTTCAAAATGAGCTAGAGCTTAGATTCTAGGCATGAAACATCTTCTAGTGAGAGTCTACCAAGATTGTTCAAATAAAAGCCCTGGGGGTCTTTTTTATATGTAAATAGTAAAAACTTACAAAAATTCTCCTTTTTAAAAACCCAAAGAGGTACATTTTTTGTAGAGGTTAGATATTTAGCATGAAACATCTTCAAATAGGTGTCTACCAAGCATGTTCAAATAAAAGCCCTGGAGTCCAAATTGGCCCAGCCCTAGGGGAAATATATTCTTTAATAACACTCAAAGAGCTAGAGGTTAGATATTAAGCATGAAACATTTTAATGGGAGTCTACCAATCATGTTTAGATAAAAACCCTGGGATCAAATTTGCCCTGCCTAAGGGGGTTATTGATTTTCTTTATAATAATGTATATAGTAAAAACTTAAAAATCTGTGTTTTAAAATACCCAAAGAGCTAGAAGTTGTCTACCAAGCTTGTTCAAATAAAAGCCCTGGGGTGTTTTATTTTCCTAATATGAACACATCTTTTGGAATTGTTGCTTTCCCTTAGCAATAGCAACCAGTAAATGTTTTAACGCATGCACTTTTTCATTTACAAATATGAACTTTGTGATAACAGTTTAAGATTTAAATTTGACACCTGTTTTTTTTTTAAAGTTTACAATATTACTTGTTCTTTATCATGAGGAGTTTTTATACTCAGGTGAGCGATTTCAAGGCCATGATGGCCCTCCTGTTTTGCATTTACAGGTAGAAGAGGCAACCAGAATGGAAGATGTGCCAGTTGTGCGTGTTTGGTGTGAGCCTTTAAGATCACATGGTCTTGTTTCCTATGTGAAAAAGAAATTTTTTTGCTATTGTTGCAAAAAAAATTATTGCCAACATTCCAAAAAAATCAAAGAATTATGTGCAAGTAATGACACCATCATTCCTGCTCTTCAAGAACTGCAGGAACTATCTGAAGCTGATGAGGCAACTGAAAGTAAACCAAAAGCAAACATGACAAAGTGCCATTCATATAGAAAAAATCCATTTCATATGTCCGAAGCAGGGAAAGCAATTTTTAAAAATGGAGTGGCACAGAATATAAAAATGATTGCTGGACAACCTGTTTTCGTTCCAGGAGAAAGCATCTGCCGCCACTGTCGAGGAAATTTAAACATGGAAGATCCAGTTGCCGAGAGATGGATCGCATCAGAAAATGTTATGTACATCACAAACACGTTTTTTAGAGCCGGGACATGTAAGGCCTAAATAAGTTTATATTGTAATTCTGGTAATAGTTTAGGTATGGATTTGATTCATATGTGGACAAAAAAAATTGTTACCAAACAGACATGTGATAATTTTAATCTTAACTTTTCTTTTTAAAGATTTGTTTAAACTGCTCATTTGTTTGCTTTAAGAATAAGTAAAAAAATCAAGTGTTGTCCCTGCCCGGTGTAAGCTCTTGTTTTTTTATTATTATCTTGAACACTGGCAAAGAAATTATGACTTAAAACTGTTGTTTTATTTTATGCTTAATTATGTTGAAATCTGCATTGTCAAATATAGTTTGGTCCTAACAGAGGAAACAGACATGCATATGAGTTTAAAGCATCAAAATTAAAAAAAATTTGACATTCATGTACATTTCAAATTTTGTTTTCTTGACAGCTTACTATAGACCATGTTTGAATTGCGATTCTGTAACATTATATGATGGCCTTGATGATTGTTTATTGAATATGGGAAGTTTTCTTGTTGGGCATGATGTGTTTCGTGCTTACATGCACAATTTTCTACATGGAAGGTAAATACAATCACAGCTTTTTTGACAGGTCTGGACTGTGTTTAGTTTCAACAACTCTAAACTCTTGCATTTATTTCAATATTTACCAGCACATAGATCATCTCAGTCCATGATGTAATTGTGTAGGAGGTACAGTTCTGTGTTATTATGGGATAACTTCTTGTAGTGTAAGGTAACACACTTACTCCAGTACGAATTCTAGGTTCAAGTCCTAGCAAGGAGCCCTAACACACAGAACTCAACCAAAGACAGATCATTACTTGTCTAAAATTGTCATAGCTTTTTCTTTAAATTCTATATTGGCATGTCTATACTGTCAGAGGAAAAAAGAGAGCACTTACCTGCACTACACCATAGCACTGAATAGATTTTTTTATTTGTATTTTCTAAAAAAAATAACATGATAGTACTTTTTTGAATTTCAATAATAAAGAGGCATTCAGTGTATCTGTGAGATCTTTTAACATAATAAGATTCATACATTGTGGCTACTTGGCATAATTGTTACCTAAACCAAAAAAGTGATTATTTTCAGACGGCCCCTTTACACTTACTACAGTGTGTTTGTTGACAACCATGCAGATTGTGGGAATAGCAATTTCTTACAAGATTTCTCATATCATAAGCTGAGGGCTGCTTGGATTTCCTATCTAAATTTGCTTGATATAGACTATACAGAAGGGTTTTCCTGTCCAGATTGTCCAGGAGATGGTGGTCCTGAAATTGTCATTTGTGACGGGACCTCTCTTTCTTTCCAAAGAAGAATGTGGACTTTCAAAAATTCGGAATTGCCCAAAGGCAGTTGCCCAAAAGGGAAATCTAAGTATAAATATGTTTTGATAACTTCTAATGCTTGATAAAAATCTACAATACATTTCTTTGAAAGAACAGTTGTAAGAAGAAAAATAAATGAGAATCACCAAAGCTTGATAGGCCGCATGAACAAAAGAAAACAGCCATAACATATGAAAATTTTTCCACATTGCTCAAACTGCTCTCTGTTACAAAAAAAAAGGTCACCAGAGCTTAATAGAAAACCTTTAAATGACAACTCCTTAACCACTTGGTCCATTTCAACTAAACTGTACAGAATTATTGCTGTATGGCCCTTTAACAAAATTGCTAAAAGTATTGAGCTCTACAGGACACAATGGCTGCCAGAGCTGTCTTTGATCGATAATGGCAATATTGTCACTTGAGCATTTTAATGGCCATTATGGCGCTCTAACATTTTTTTTATACTTTATTGAATTGTTAAAGATATGTTCCTGAATAATGCCATCAACTTTTGATAATATGGGCTCATTTAGGTAAGACTGCTATAGGGCATTCATCAATGTTTCATTCCAAAGAAAAATCAATAAATCTTATGCTAGTCATCACTGATAGTTCTTCATGACATTTGTTGATCTAGTCTAAATATGATAATGGATATAATTCCTTTACCTTTCCAGCTTTAATGATTGCATATTCTTACCGAATGTAAGAACAAGAAATCTTCTCCATAGGTATGCTGTAGGAGGTGAAGTTGTGCGTGGAAAAAATTTTAAAAATCTGAGTTTCAAAAAAACAAATTTTTTCCATTTTTTTAAAGGGAAATTCCCCATCACGGGTTCTCTTTTTTAAAATCTGTAATGATGGATTTTAAAGGTTTTGCCCCCAAAATTTCAGAATTTTTTGTAACTCATTTCTTCATTTTCACCGTTTGTGCATACATAAACCCAAATGAAAGGGGTTACTCACTTATAAAAGTTTTAATATCTGGGAAATAAGAAAAAAAGAAGTTTTGAAAAAATGGCATTAAACCCCCAAAAATTTCCAAAATTTATTTTAAATGGAACAGTCCC
This sequence comes from Ruditapes philippinarum, assembly GCF_026571515.1. Classification (NCBI taxonomy): domain Eukaryota; kingdom Metazoa; phylum Mollusca; class Bivalvia; order Venerida; family Veneridae; genus Ruditapes; species Ruditapes philippinarum. Next base: position 190,016 of record NW_026856821.1, on the reverse strand, counting down.
AGCATTTAAACCTAATAGAAAAAAGATCCCACTATTTCACAAATTTTTGGAGATTTTCTTTTGAAATCCATTTTTAAATTTTTCCCCAGGAAATTATTTTAAACACAGAGCGGGACAATAAAATGTCTTTTTCCCCACTTTGCCCCACATGAAGACCCCCGAGGCTTTTACTCTCTGGATTCTTCTAGATCGAAACCTGCATGCGGGAAAAGATACAAAGGCCATCCATCTTTGCTACCTAGAGTATTCACTCTATTTTGCCCCCATGGTAAGTGAATATGCTGTCACAATTTACTCTTCTTGAGCAATGCCAAAGTTCCCTATCACTCTATGTAAACTTATACATGTACCTTATAAGATTTTTTTAAAACCACTCAGTCAAATTATTCCAAACAGATTATCTATTTTTGGCAGTTATAACTTATCATTTTTGCCGTCTGCTCAAAGGACATATGGGCTAATAATAGGTTAAATGAATATCAGGCATGTAGACATGTGTTCTTGCTTTCGATGAGAGTATTTACATTCTGTAATTATCCTCGCCCAGAGATTTTAAACTTTTATAAACTCATTTATATTGAACATAAGCTCATTTTATAATGGTAGCATTTAATTATTATTTTTCATTGTGCAACATTATTCTTATGATATTTATATATGTATTGATTTAATTTATATTGGATCTAACAGTTTCTATTTTTTTTTCTCAGGTGTATGTTATGGATTCCAGGTGATGCAAAGCAATGAATCCCCTGATGTACCTTTTACAATATTTAAAACCAGATTTAAAAAAGGTAATTAATGTATCACAAAAATATAAAATTATATACATCATTTTATCATTCCAAATATAACTGTCAAAGGACATGAACAATTTCTAAAAGAGCTTTCAAAAGCACCCTCTGAAGTATATTATCATTGTGCTTTTAGCACTTTGATAACGTATGCTGTTGTTTTCTGGTTGATGTCTTCACAACTGACTTTTCTTCTCTGAATATTAACATGTTGATAAATACTTTGCACAGTTGAAATTCAGATTCTACTTGACAGTGTGGTTGTGAATAACTTTAAATAGTGATATTTTTGATATTTATAATGCTATGAAATATTTTCTTCAACTTACATATAAGAAATATGCACACACAAATTGATTTAGTAAATCTTTATCTATGATGTGATTCAATGGCTAACAGAAGCATTTGATAGCAGTGGTCATTGATGTAATATCTTCTTTATTAGATGTAGACACATTATTGTTGTTGAGAAATAGTTCTTTCTTTTCAGCCCCGAAGATTGTCATATATGACAATGCTTGTGCACTGCATTCATATTGTATCAGTAGAGACCCTTTGTTTTTTAAAGATACAATTGTCCTTGTCGATAGGCTACATTGGGATAACCATAGTGGTAAGTACATTGTAATTTATTTCTTAAAAATGATAAAAACTATGAATATGAATAGATAAATAAAGAATCCCTAAAGAAAGCCCAACACGGCAAAATTGAAAATGTTGCAGGCTCGGTTTGATTGAGCCTGTTCATGGACGGTACTGGAAAGTGCAAGTTACCGTCCACGCCCGCTAGCACCGGCTTAAGCAGAATTCAACATTTAAACATGAAATGGTAGAATTTTGAATTTAAGTTTTTAGAATTTTGCTTTACAGTAATTCTAGCAATGTGTCGGGACGTTCTTAAGTAACATTCTAAGACTAGCCTGTAGATTCAAGTTTGTTCATTCTTTTATAAAGATTTGATTTAAAGCAGCACGCTTAGATTAATGAAAATTTTCAAATGTATTTAACAGTATAATATTGTGAAGTTACCAAAGGAATGCAATTTACAAATTATCAATGGCATGAACAACCCATGTAAATTTCCAGAAAAAAGGGTTTTAAAAACACAAAAATTTGGGGTTAAACCCGCGGGTTTGTAAGGGAAAACAAAATTAGTTTTTAAATACGGGAAAAAACCTAAAAAAATTTTTTTTGCAATTTGGAAAAAAAAATTGCCCTGTTTTCTAAAACTGTGCCTCCTTTAAACAAAAGCGCTTTAATAAAACACCTTTAAATTTATCATTTTGGGGGAAAAAACCCTCCATCAGGGGTTATCACCTGTAAAAGACCTCAATGTTATAAAATTCCAATTTTTTACAAACTAGGTTTTTAGGTTGTTTAAATTTTATTAAAATTTATGGGCATATATATTTTTTCTCCTGATAAAATTTTAAAAAAAAAGAGGGTTTTCTCTGGGAAACAAGGGTTTATTTATTTTACCATCCCGGGGAATGCTGGGACTACAAGGAAAAAGGTTATGTCAGTTAACTTGGCCATGTAGAATCCTACGCAGAGAACAAGGGTACCACATGTCATTAATATCAATTCAATAATATCAGTGTGTGTTAAAGTATTAAAAAAGTGTTAAAAGCCACCAATGGTGAAAACTAAATCTTACCTTTGAACATGTAGGTGTTCCCTATCATGACTAAGCATACATCACGAGATTCAAGATGTTGTTCCCTGAATTTTACAATCTAAATGTATGGAAAAAAAATAAAAGAAGATAAGTAAAAAATTACAAACTGAAACAAATTATAATATGGCTCTTTTCATTGCTTGTTTGTTGTTCATATGTGGACCATTATATCACTTTGGCTACACTCTTGTAAAATAATTCCTCGAATCCAACTTCAGTGATTTTATTTAGCGAGAAAAGCACTGTTTGGATATATTATTTCTTAAATTAATTATCTTGTTAGGTATAATAAATAATATTACCTTTTCTTCAAGTCTTGCCCATTTCTCTGTAATACCAACCATCTTTCAAATATGGCACAAAAGAATTCTGAAAGGTATAGCAAGTATCATAAAAAAAATTTAGTTGATAAAGTTATTTCAAATTGTAAAAAAAGACTTACTTTTCGAAACGTGATACACTGTAAATATTCACTTCTTTCGGATGATAAAACTTAAAAAAGATACAGAGGCACATGGATTCTAAAACATAATTTTTCAAAAGAAGAAACCATGAAGTTCTGGCTATTTTCTTCCATAGAGAATTTGCAAGACAGGACATAAAATTGTATGAAGGGTACAGGGCCTTATGGTCTCATAGATGAATTTTTTTTAAATATGACACCATGAGGGTCAACATAGTTTGGTCCATAGAAAATTTGCAAAGACAGCACCATGATTTTGTAATTACGCATACAAGGCCTTATGGTTTCAAATAAAATTGGCAAAGATGGAACCATGAGATTGTAAGTATAAGTACATTGAACAGGGTCTGATGGTCTCATAAATAATATTTTCTGAGATGAAACCATGAGTCTGGGATAATTTTGTTCATGGAAAATATGCAAAGAAAAGACCATGAAATGGTGTGTATGGGTACAGGCCCTTATAGTATCATAGATGACTTTTCAAAGATGAGACAATGAGGTTCAGGATGTTTTCTTTTGCAAACAATTTGCAAAAACAGGACCATGAAATTGTAAGTAGGATTACTGGCCCTTATGGTCTCATAGATGACTTTTTAAAGATGAGACCATGATGTTCAGGATATTTTCTTCCACAGAGAATTTGCAAGACAGAACCATAATATTGTATTTAAAATTGCAGGGCTATATGGTCTAATAGATGACATGTTTAAAGATTCGACCATGAGGTTCAGGATATTTTCTTCCACAGACAATTTGCAAAAGCAGGACCATGAAATTGTACATAGGATTACTGGCCCTTATGGTCTCATAGAATACTTTTTTACATATGAGACCAGGATGTTTAGAATATTTTCATCCATAGAGAATTTGCAAAGACAGGCCCATGAAACTGTAAATAGGACTATAGGGCCTTATGGTCTCATTTATGACATATTCTAAGATGAGACCATGAGGGTCAGAATAGTTTCCTTCATTGAGAATTTACCAAGACTTGTCCACGACATTCATGTAGGATTAAAATGCTTTCAGTCTCATAAATGATATTTTTCCATGAGGCCATGATGTGCAGGGCAATTTTGTCCATAGACACTTTGCAAAGACAGGACTATAAAAGTGTATATAGGATTACAGGACCAATGGCATCATAGATGAATTTTTAAAGATGGGACCATGAGGTTAAGTATATTTTCTTCCACAGAGAATTTGCTAAAAGAGGACCATGAAATTGTAGGATAAGAGGGCCTTATGGTCTCATAGATGACTTTTTTTAAATATGAGACCATGAAGTTATAGAGAATTTGCAAAGACAGGCCCATGAAACTGTAAATAGGGGTGTAGGGCTTTATGGTCTCATTTATGACATACACATATATTCTAAGATGAGACCATGAAGGTCAAGATAGTTTCCTCCATTTAGAATTTACCAAGACTGGTCCACATTATTTCATTTAGGATTACAGGGGACATGGTCTCATTAATGATATTTTTCCATAAGACCATGATGTGTAGGGCAATTTTGTCCATTGACACTTTGTAAAGACTTGACTATGAAATTGTAAGGATAACAGGGCCTTATGGTCTCATAAATGACTTTTTTTAAAGATGAGACCAAAAATTTCAGGATTTTTTTCCTGAAGAGAATTTGCAGACAGGATCATGAAATTTTATTAGGGATTACAGGGCCTTTTTGTCTCACAGATGACTTGTTTAAAGATGAGACCATGAGGTCCAGTATATTTTCTTCCACAGAGAATTGTCAAAACCAGGACCATGACATTGTATGTAGAATTCAAGGTCCTTATGGTCTCATAGATGACATGTTTAATAATGAGACCATGACACTAGGGATATTTCCTTCCACAAAGAATTTGCAAAAAAAAGGACCATGAAACTGTATATGGGATTACAGGGCCTTATTGTCTCATAGAAGACTTTTAAAATATGAGACCATGAGGTTCAGTTTATTTTTCTTCCATACAGAATTTGCAAAAACAATACCATGAAACAGTATCTGGGATTACAGGGCCTTATGGTCTCATAGATGACTTGTTTAAAGATGAGACCATGATGTTCAGGATATTTTCTTCCCCAGAGAATTGTCAAAAAACAGGACCATGAAATTGTATGTAGAATTCAAGGTCCTTATGGTCTCATAGATGACTTGTTTAAAGATAAGACCATGAGGTTCAGGATATTTTCTTCCACAGAGAATTGGTAAAAACATGACCATGAAATTGTACTTAGGATTACTGGCCCTTATGGTCTCATAGATGACATGTTCAAAGATGAGACCATGAGACTCAGGATATTTTCTTCCACAGACAATTTGCAAAAACAGGACCATGAAATTGTATGGAGGATAACAGGGCCTGATGGTCTCATGGATGACTTTTTAAATATGAGACCATGAAGTTTAGAATATTTTCGTCCATAGAGAATTTGCAAAGACAGGCCCATGAAACATAGGGCCTTATGGTCTCCTTTATGACATATTCTAAGAAGAGACCATGAGGGTCAGGATAGTTTCCTCCATTGAGAATTTACCAAGACTGGTCCATGATATTTCATGTAGGTTTACAGGGCTTACGGTCTCATAAATGATATTTTTCCATTAGACCATGATGTGTAGGGCGATTTTGTCCATAGACAGAGACCATGAAAAATGTACATAGGATTACTGGCCCTTATGGTCTCATAGATGACATGTTTAAATATGAGACCATGAGGTTTAGTATTTTTTCTTCCACAGAGAATTTGCATAGACATGGACCATTAAATTTTTAAAGATAATACCATGAGATACAGGATAGTTTCATCTATTGGCAATTTGCAAGAAGGAACCATAAGATTGAATGTAGGGGTACAGGGTAATTTAGTTTCATAGAAGACTTTCTTTTAGATGAGACCATGAGGTTTATGTCAATTTTGCCGTGTTGGGCTTTCTTTAGGGATTCTGTTTATCTGTATTTTAGGATATATTCTTATATTGAGATTTTCCAAAAGGGACCATGGCATTGTATGTATGGGTACAGGGCCTTATGGTCTCATAGATGAATATTTTAAGACCACAATGTTCACAATAAATTCTACCATAGAAAACTTGCAAAGATGTGAATTTGAAATTGTATACATTTTTAAAAATTCATACCAACAATTTAAAAATATTGCAATGAATTGTATGTTGGTGTACAGGTCCTTGGGTTCTCATAAATAATGTTTTTAGATGAAACCATGAAATGGTATTGATAGGTTCAAGACAATTTGGGTACAAAGAAAGTTTCAAAGATGAGACCATGGCTTTGTGTGCACTGGTAGTGAGCCTCATTGATAATTTTGTGTTGTGAAAACCCATGGGATGAGACCATGATATAGCATGGTTTGTGAGTTATGAATTTGTAAATATGGTACATTGGCTTACTGTTTATTCTCATATTTTGTGTTGGGAACAAAGCTTTCTAAAATTTGCTTTGTAATGTCAAAACGAAAGTGAAAGAAGAGCTGTAACATAAAATGACAAATTGAAAAGATGGTAAATCGTACCACAGTTAACAAACGCGTAATATAAAAACTATTATTCTTTGAAAATGAACGATCGACACATATTTTGTTTGTCCCGGAAGGAAAATGTTAGCTGTCTATTTACAATAAAAATTTATCTGATAACGCGATGTGACCTCCAGGTGTCCTACAAAACAAAACTTGACACAGATTTGAAATTTGACAAGATCTTTGAATTAAAATTCTCATACAATATTTAAATCAAACGCTTTAACTTTATTTCTACCATTGTCTTATTAATTATCCAACAAATACCCGTGATTTTTTAATAGGATCTATTTACCCAATCTGTCAAAAAGCTCCTCGAAAGCGTTACTGCAGTAACCCGGAAGTAGTCTTTATAGGACATGCGCATATGAACTTGGATGAGACCATGGTCGCATACTACTTTTCGAAGGAAGTAAATACCTCATTGTCGCCATCTTACTCATGACGTCACTGTTCATGTGTGTAAAGTTTGATAACCGGCATCTTGCATATGAACTCGAATTTAATCACTATCGCTGTCTATGTATCGTGCACGTTTGTGGCCTGAATTTTGATTTAATTTGGAGTCATTTTGATGAACATGCACATGAAATGTTCCACCATGTATGGGAGCGCTGAAAATACTCTGAAACCCACCGGATACATGAAGATTGGACCCTGAATCGGTGTTGACATGTGCTGTGTTATGGTTTAACTGTGCAGAATTTGAACACGGATATGGAATGGGATTCGCTGGATTGTTTTATTTTACATTGGAATGAAGGATGTCGGATATTTGTCTGTGCTGATTCTGATTTATGTGACTATAATTGTTGATGGATGCTATATTCTTATGACCGGATATTTACATAATTTGGTTAGGAGGAATGTTACTGTCTTTCAATTTTTGAACAAGGTTTTTTCGTGCACTGTGATTAGTAAGGCGTTTACTTGAATTTAAACCAGAATGCTGGACCATTCTCTTCATCATTGATCTAAGTTTGTTGATTCCGACTGGATTTCGTTTAAACCAGGTGTCACGGGGTGAAGGTAAGTGGATAGTTGTAGTTGCAATAAAAATGGATGGTCAAATTCAGAATAATTCATTGGACGTTTTTCAGCGTACAATTTGTAAACGGCAATCGGGTCACGATTTACAACATTTGCCCACATCTTAGGTTTTATTACCCTCACATCTCTCGGATTTTCACCGGACCGTGTTTTGGTTTGTCTCTCCGAAAATTGCAAGTATTCATGTCCGTTATCATCGGCAATAAAACATCTCCCCAGCACATATCACGGTGTTTTTGACAACTTCTAAGTCCAAAATGTATGGTATTGTACAGCCAAAGTGTTTGAAGTATAGTGCCCGGTGTTCTTGTGCCAAGTTGGTCTGAGTTCAATAAATGGTCTATATCTTTGTCAGACAGCGGATCACTTTTTTTTGGCAAGTTACCCCTCCCATCTTTTTTAAGCTGTCGTTGCTTCATAGACAGTGTCTCTCGAACTTTAGCAAATCCAGGGCCCAAAGCAATGGTTTGTTCATAACCTTTTCGACGTAACTGCCGATCAAAACTAGATATCATTCCACGCAGGACTGAAGGCTCATATTCTCTCCATTTTGCTTTCTGACACTGACTAAAAACCGGCAAAGTAATGAGGACAATTCATTTTCTGGAATTTCATAAATTTCACGATTTTCGTTTATCTCAGGTTCTTCAAAGAAAGATTTCAGAATTTTCAAATCATTAACAGTTTTTATGAGAGTGTTTTATTACTTTGCTCGTGGTTAAAGGCGTCAACATCAGAGTCAGAAACAATATTAAATCTAGACCTTGGCCGTGGAGTCTGTTCGGACATAGCGTTCATCTCGTCGGTAGGCACAATCGTCAATCTCTTCCTTTAAAGTTCAACTTCAAAGTTACTGTCAACTAGCCTGACCATGCAGCTCGTGGTGAACCCGCGGTAAACTATCTCAGTGACGATTCCAAGGCCGTGACCGTCGATTCGAACCTGATCGTTGACAGAAATTACATTCGACGCCGTATTTGTCTATGTTTTTGACAGCGCGTGGTGATAGTGATTCGGCTCATTAGCATATTTATTACACTAGTGTATTACTGACCCATTTAATACGTAAAATAATGAATGGGTTTACAAGATTCTGTATTTATCTATCTATTTTACAACACTCCTGCACCGTGGGTCATGTTATAAGAATCAATAAAAAACCTGTACTGCTATTATATATCAATACAGTTTGAAAGAGTACAGAGTATAATGGGTTAGTAAAAACAACGAAAATGTTCCAATTCATGCGATCACATGAGATTATTTAACCTAAAGGAAGTGTTAGTACAGGGTTATAGAATGAGTTAGTTCATTACAAGCTATACAAAAAGGGCGTCATTGTCTATTAAAAGATGAGAATGTGTAACTGTAGTGTGTCCTATTCGACATAAAAGAAGAACCATGATCATAACGGTTTACAAGAGCTAGAAATGGCGACATGTTTAAGCAGGGGTTTTTATCATGAAGTTTCTTAGATATGGCTTTTTGAACTAGTAAGAGGTCAGACTATATTTTGCGGCAGCTCGACCACCAGCACATAAATATTACCTCAACGCTACTGAAGAAAAATATCAGATATTAGGATGTGGAATTAAGAAGTTCGAAATGCGTAATATATAGAAAATATTGGTGTGTGTATCATACACGAAAACAGTTTGAACTTCTGATGATGGATGATCTGGCGTGATTCGAACCGTCACCGGTAAGGAGCAGGTGGTATGAAGTCAAAGGCATTAACAAATATCTGGACACCTTTTATAAATCTCTTAGTCAGGTATTAAGATCTTTTAGTCAGTAATCTTTTTTAGGTCAAAATTTCATCCTTATAGATAGCTGTAGGTCTCTTTCATATCCCATATCCAGACATAAATTGTATGTAGTAAGAAGTGAGTACCGCTCAGCCGGTGCTAGGGGGCGTGAGGGATGTTGCACTGATTCATTATCCCTCATGTACAGACTCAATCAAACCGAGTCTGCAATTCTTATGTTATTTTGTTGTGATTAATGCTTCCGAGAGATCACTTTGTTTCCAGATATTTATACTTCACAACAGCAGGTGTCAAGAAGTGCTGTGTGGCAGCTGTAAAAAGTTGCCCCGTACTTCACTTCAGTGTTGTTATATTTTTCTGGTCCTTCGGGATCATTGATGCCAGCACTATTAAGTGTTGAGAATTGATAACCGCTCAGCCGGTGCTATGGGGCGTGAGGGATGTTGCACTTATTCATTATCCCTCATGTACAGACTCAATCAAACCGAGTCTGCAATTCTTATGTAATTTTGTTGTGATTAATGCTTCCGAGGGATCACTTTGTTTCCAGATTTCAATATTTGTTATGTGGCCGATCAAATTTAAGGTATATCAAATAAATTTGTGTATTGGTATTTTTATATTACATTTTTTTATGTTCAGAAGTATAAAACGGAAAAAAATCTTATTCGTACATGTTGCATTTTGTAACCATTTATATCATTTTAAAATTTAAGTTATGTAAACTTAACGTTTTATGCAAATTATGACCTTGAACTCTAACTTATATAGATAAAGCTTTATATTTTCTGTTTCAATCTAAAAAGATCAGAAGTAGCGTATTGATCAATATACCTGTGAAATTATATATTTAATCTCAAAAATGAAATTTTACCTAATCCTGCAGAAACCAAACGTGTTAAGCAATTTGAAATACTTGTATGATATAGAAAATAACTGAAACTAAACGGTCACCGAAACAATACAGTATACATAAGCAAATGATTTATACTCGTTACTCGGCATTTTATGACATTTAAATTAGAATTATATCTGTAGCAATTAATGCAAACTGAAATTTCTAAGAAAACATAAAAAAACACAATCATCGTTATTAAAATTAATTCGTTTCCGTAGCTGATTTTCACTAAAACTACACTGAAAACTTAAAATACTCAGTGATTTGTGACTAGCATTTTAAAATATGTACGAGTAGGACTTATAATCTAACAAGAAATGCTTGAAAACATTATTACATAGAAATACAGCAATATTTGATTTCCTTAACTTATAGAGGATATTATTCTTGCATATCAGACTGGCTTTTCCGTGAGTTTTACCCATGCCGGAAATTTCATCTGGCATGGGGGGTGCCAGATGAGTCGCGTGCTGTACAATAGCACGCTTACGATGACGTCATTTTACCGTTATGAATGAAGTTGTAATTCATACGCTGTTGTAAGAAAGTAGTTACGGTTGTAATGATATAAATTTCCATTTAAATTAAAGGTAAAGAATTTAAAATATAACGGATAATAGTGGAATATGCGAGAAAAAATATCTGACATATTTTTGCGGTTCGGATCGGAATCTCCGTCCCTCGGTCACCCGCCCATGGGCGGTAACGAGGCTTGCCAATGGTCGGGTCACCTCGGGACGGATATTCCGATCCGAATCGCAAAATATGACAGATATTATTAATCATGAGTTGTGGTAAAGGAATTATCTGAAATTATGCATACAAATTATTAGTTTAGATCAACATCAAATGGAACATTAATCTCGAAAAAAATCCAGTCCTATCATGTTAAAAATCATCAGTGAAGTCCCTTTTATATATGCTGATGAACAGTGTCTTATCATCTCATTAAGGGCATATTGGTCATTATAAGACTATGCTTGACCTTGCAATGTGTCATTCTGATTTCAATGTTTTTGGTCACCAACTTGGCATAATTTTTACAAAACTTCTTCAACTTATATAACCCAGATTTTCAATGTCAATGTTCCATAAATGTTGTTGTTCACTTTTTCTGTTTTATTGTTAAAATGTGTATATAATGTGCGTTTTAGATACAATAACATTTTTCTCTGAATATTTCTTCAATCCGGCATGTTTGGCGTCATTTCATGTTTTCATTTTATATGTTGCATACATTAAAGCACTTTGGGTTGAGTTTGAAATGACAGTCCTTTTATCTAACTCGGATAAAAATTGATAGAAGAAACGTAAAAAAATACCTCTAGTACAGAGCAATTGCTCATTCTACCTTTTGATATCAAAGAAGATTGTACAATATAAGATGAAGATGCAATAGAAATCAATAAAAACGCCTATGTCGATAATGACACCAAATTCTTTTTTATCTTCTTCAATTTACACGATTTATAATTATTACATATCGAATATTTTTATACGATATCTTGTAAACGTAAGGCATCATTATACTTACGTGTTTCTTTATTTTATACGATTTAAAATATAACAGGCTGTCCATGAACAGACTCAATCAAACCGAGCTTGCAACATTTTACAATTTTGCCGTGTTGGGCTTTCTTTAGGATACTGTTTTTCTCTATTTAAAAAGTCACACCGACACTTTTATGGTCATATGGAAATTTTTCAGTTTTAATGGTGGAGGAAGACCTCAGGAAGATGTTACGTACGCTAGCCAGATAGCTTCCGACATAAAAGAATCCAAAACCCCTGGCGTAATTCACACCTACAGCTATGAAATATGATAAACAAGATCAACAAGGAAAGGCGGCGTTCAAAGGTTTTTTGAAGTCAACGACTTTAACAATTCAACTACGCATGCCCCAAATTATTGTATTAAGAATAATTATGCACGATGCTTGCAAACAGTGTTGTAATTATTTGTTAAAGGTGATTTGTTAAAGGTGTACGCTGTATGTAAACTGTCCGTGTGCATCCGCCCAAACGCCCAAGATATATAAAAGAACGATATTATCCGAAAAGTAGATGTAAAATTCTTCAAGTAGCAGACAATTGAATATTTATTAATAATAACTTGATGACTAGACAAAACTTACCGATATAAATATGAGTCATCTTCCTCTTGTTTAAATGGCGGGAAAGTTAGAATTTCGGATTGCATTTTGCATTTGCAAACAATAACAACATATCAGCTATTTTTGTCAGTCTCCGGATAAGCTCTAATTAGGAATAGTCGGCCAGGTGTTTCGAAGTTAAATATGAAGCAAACAAAAAGTTCGATACATTGCTTCTTCTCTGCATGTAGAAGTAATACTCCAGGCACGGGTTTTTTAACCTTCTGATATTTCAAAGCCACACCAGGTGTCAAGAGGTTGTCTTCCTGAACGTCAATATCACAATGAATCGAAACTTTTACAACTCGATTAGGAATAGAACTAAAAGAACCATTTACTACATAGAATGCATTCATTTCATACCTAAAGACATTTGCAGTCAAATGTTTAGTGTAAGACCATATTGTTAACCCAGTACATACAACCGAATTAAATTCTTTTGTAATGAAACAATACCTTGTAACACAAACGTGTATGTGTGGCCATAGTTGCGATAATAAATAAAAACAAAACACTGCATATCTTCCAAATATGTAATATATTTTTAATGTGTTATTCAAGAAGAAATAAAGTAAAAAATCTATAGAAAAAAAACACCCCAAACATCAGCTTAATGAAGAACATAAGTAAGTGCAGCCGTTATGATACTAGAAGCATAAAGTAGGCATATTGTGGGATTAGGTAAACTTAAAAGGAAACATGTACAGGCAAAACATAATGTAAATGCTACTAAGTTTTAAACTTGTGAATGTATAAATTATGTAGATTAATAGTCAGTGAAGCTTGATGAAAAAAGTCACAATGATAACAAAATGACAAACGTACGCAAAATATTTTCTCGTAATTATCTCAAATAGTGTCGCTGGAATACTGATTACATGCTTATTTTCCAGCGTTAAACTTACTAACACACATTCTTCCAATGTTTATACATTGTAGAAAGAAGATCTATATTTAAAATACTGTCCGCACTGTGCGCACTGATATCTCTCTGACTCTCTGAATCTGTGTTCATATGCTCTTTCAAATAATCATTTCTCTTTAATGTCTTGCCACATTCTTTGCATGTGTATCTTTCTGCTTTTTCGAATTCTTGACAGCATTTTGCATGTCTTTTTAAACTTGTGCTATATTAAAATTTCTTATTACATTTTCTATATTTTAAAGTTTTATTTTCTGTACGCTTTGCTACGTGTCCGTCAAATAAAAACTTTCTGAAAAATCCTATCCCACAAAAATAACAAAAGAACTTGTGGTTTTCGTGATAGTGTATAGTTTTGAGCATATCTCGCATTGAAATGGATCACTTGAAATGAAGTTATGTGTAATTTAAATCATTTTCTGTTTTAAAAATGTTATTACAAATGAAACATCTAAATTCATTATCACCACGCTTTCTTTTAATGTTTAAATTACTCCGTGATGAAAACTTTTTTCACAAATGGCACAGGTTTTATCCTGATTTCTAATATTGTTGACATCAGACATCAGCATTAAGAACAACGTCATCATTTACATTTACACTTTCGACAGTTACTTCCCCAATCTGTCTCTATCGGAATTTCATACTCATATTCCGTGCCACTGAAGCCCTAAGCTCTCGAGCAAAGCTGTGGCAACCTAAAATGATAATAAATGTAACAAAGCTTCAATTCAAACACAAGTCTAGAAATTTAAATTTCAAAACTTGGTTTATTAGAAACAAGTCAGGGCAAAACCGATGACAAAGCGCTTCATACATACATATTAACCATTTAACAATATGTGTGAGTTTCAAATAAAGTTAAGAATTACTACAGTATTGTTGTTTATGTTTATTCGAATGGTTAGAATATATTGGGCGGTTTTCAAAAGCACGTGCGATCACGTGCAATAGAATCATAAAGAAGAACAAAATCATACATAGACGGGTTCCTTCATGTACTCAATCAAGCGCTAACAGCACCAGGACAAGAAGGGTAATTTATATCTGTAAATATTTAAAGGCACATTATGCCGCAGAAATTAATATTTTTCCATCTTTAGAAGAATTTTATAACATTAAGGTAATGATTTTGGGGCAAGGAAGGTAATAATTTTGGAGCAAGGAAGATGCTTATCATTGTCAAAAGTAGTGTTGTGAAAACATTGGCAATAAAAGGAGCAAAATGTAAACAAAGTAGTATTTTGACTTCCATACAAAATGCTAGACAATTATAACAGTACTAATAGCCAAAAAGGCAACGGGTGTAATAGGGAAATGAGAAACTTGTTAGAAACTACAGCAGGAAAGCTCTCAAAAAAAGAGACAAAATCATTCCTGGAGCATAATGGGCTTTTAAATAGTATACTCTCAAGTTATCAATTTTAAAAAGAGAACAAATGTGATATGAACCTAGTAATTGATAAACCATCTTGCTCGCAAAAACTTAACCAGTGTGAAGGCGACGCTTACGCCAGGCAGGGTGAGTTCCGTTTTAAGCTATTTTTAAGTTAAAATACACATATTTCTAGAAGAATAGAATAGAAACTACATGACGTTGTCAATTTAGATTTTATGGACTCTATATGGATTTTTACGAGGCTAAATGGAGTTCAATGTAGATTTGATTTGGAATTAGTTTTGGACTCTAGAAGTGGAAACAAAGCTAACTTGATAAAATTGGATCCAGTAATTATTTATACTGGCAGTCTACATTGTGTATACCCTAGTATTTCATTGGTTACATTCTATAAGATTGAAAAATACAAGTCCAGAATCATTTAAAAGTTCATACATTTTAATAGATTAATATCGATACTTCAGCCATACCATTCATTCTCATTTGGGGGAAAACAGTCAATATACAAAGAATCTGTCAAGATAAATGTGGTATTACTTTCTTTCCCAGATTATAAGTATCATTAAAGGTCCAGCTGGTATTCAATCGTTTAATGGGAACAATGGTCTTGTTAGATATACTATTGTATTGTCAAAAATGGTTGTTTTATATTAAAAAAATGTATGATATTGTACATAACGAATGTGTAAAAACACAAAACTGCTTGTCCAGTGCAAAGTAAAATTATCATAGTATTTCCCATTGCTATGTCAATGTTTGTTGTATTATGTTGTATTTTGGGTCGGAGGCCTATGTTACAAGAATAAACTTTACCTTAACTAGTAAATTTATCATTTGATAAAATGAAAACAAAAACAAAACACAAATGCTATTAAGATCTATATATTAAAAATTAGACAACAGGCCTTTTGTTGGACTTCTATGTAAATCAACCCGTTTCCCGATCCAACGGCAGTCCTTTTCGATCTAGACAATTGCAGTTTTGGCAATTTCTTTTATAAATTGAATGGTTTTAAGCATTAATTTATACTTTTATTAACTTTCCTAGTAAGAATTAGCCTTTCTGACCTCAGTTTAACATTTTCTTCTGTCTTTTTTTTTCTTTAAAAGGAGTAACAAACTGATAAAAATAAATTTATATTTTGTTTTTTTTTCTGGACAAAATCACTTATATCTTTCAAAGCAAGCATGAAAACATAAGGACGTTTTTGCTTACATACCAACTAAACATCTTCATGCACCGTGATACCAGTTATATTACAAATAATAGAGGGAAAATAAATTAAAAGCTATTTTAAGAGCATCAGAATATCGTCTCACCTGTTTGGATCACTGCCTTTGAATCAATCCGGTGTTTGAAATCCGAATCAGTTCAGGAACAGGTAATTAGTCCAAATCAACCCGAAACGATAACGCAACGTGAACGGAGCTGCATATCATGTCGCATTAAATGTGCCGTAATTTCAGTCAGTTTTCGGCACTCACTGTTTATATTTGAGTTATGCCTATCCTGGGTTCCAGTCTGTCGATTTTTATGTGCTTCTCTTCGGCAACTATCAAAACCAGAGATGTTGTGTTATCTACGACGATAGAGTATGAAAAAGCGCGTATGTTATGAATAAGCAAAAAATATCAACGCGTGAATCACAGGCTAAATTATGCACAGAGGCAAGGATTTAATTTATTGACAAGCGATGTGTGACGCGTAAAGATATGTACATGCGGTATGTAAAAATGTGCGGCGATTAAGTGTAAGATTACTTTGCATTAGGTGCCAACGTGTGTTTTTGAACATTGACCTTTTTTGTCTAACTGTATCATTTGAAAATATATGGGTCATATATTGAATTGTTACAGTGTAAAATGTTTGAATAATTTTAGTCGTTTAAGCACATTTTCCTCACCACCGTGTCTAGTGTTCCAAAACAATAAATATTCTGATAAATGACGAAATCAAATTGGAAATCATTGATATAATATAAAAGGGTTGAAATATCGAGGTTTTCACATTGTACTTGATATTTAACAAAAATACATTTGTTATTTGATTTTTTATATATTATTAATACTCTCCACATATTTTACCCCGTGAAATACCAAAAATCTTCTCATTATTTAAACGTGATCCATATAATGTGTGTCCCCCGTATGCACAGTTTGTGTGTTGATTTAAAAGGACATTGCATATTAAAGCTATAACCGTAATATTTGGTTCATAAATATTGAAAAAGATTACAAGAACCATGACTTAATATATGTATTATATATAATAGTTAATCTGTTATATATATTATGTGTTTTTTCTATCAAACTGTAAGAAAGTTTGACGGCATATGACCTTAATTGTGCTGCTGTCCGTAGAGCCATGAAAATAAGACATAGGAAATCGCTTGGTTTTGATTTGAATTTTGAACCAAGAATTATAATACTTCTAATTAATCAATTTTTATTTCTAAGGCATCACTAGAAAGAAATAGAAAGAAATTTTCAAAAGAAACACTTAACATGTCAGGAATTTTGACAACGAACGCCCTCCATACATACCAAGCTCGGCAGAAGTATTATATATGGCTATCCAAAGCAATAGTCTGGTTAGCCGTTTTTATGTTGCGTCTTAGACGCGAGGACAAAATCTAATCTGTTTGATAAGAAGGGATTCAATTTGGATTTAATAATTGTTCACCTTTTCAAAAGAAAGGAAAATTATTCGAGGATTGTTTCAGACAATAAATGATTATTGACAGATGTGTATATATTCAAGAAGCGAATTCGAGAAGGATTTTTTTAAAGGCTGTCTTACAAACGTATCTTTCTAGCTAAGACTTTCATTGCTTCTACACATTGCATTACAGCTATTGCTCGTAAGATACTTAAATATGACCAAATGACATTAAGAGCAGTTTTGCATGTGTAATTATCAGATTGTTATAGATATAACCAAACCTTTAAGACGTTATTTGATAATGGGTAAATTGAATGAATACAAGTATTTTTATCTTTTTGATTGCCTTTGTAATTTAAGTATTTTTCAATTTCTTTTTTGTTTTGCTCCAAACAGGCCTGATTATGTCGGCATTGTAAACGAATATGAAAGTTGTATCACATGGGGAAGACTTTTAAAAGAAGTCCCTTCATTTAAAAGTGTTAAACTTCACTGATATATCAGTAATTCATTCAAAAGCATAAAGTAAATTATGTTCATTCCTGGTTTAATTTGTTTTAATAGATTTAATAGTATTAGCACAAATTAGGGTAAAAATGTGCATTATTTATCATATAATGACACTTCTTAGTAACTTTCTTTTAAAGACACATTATGCCACAGAAACAGATATCTTTACTATTTAAGAAAGAGCAGGCATGAGTCTTATAACGTTTAAATAGTAATGTTAAGGTATGTCAGAGACTTATTACCTGAAGAAAGAAGCTGTAAAACTAAAATTATTTTTCATAAAAGTTGCAAAATGTAAACATAGTAGTATTTTATCTTCAGTTCAAAATAATAAATCACTATAATTATACTTTTTGCTAAAATAGCAGAAAACAACAATATAGTAATAGGTTATTAAGGCACATAAAAAATAAAAAAGTTTTTGAGAAATGGAAGCGTAATGGGTCTGTAATGAATGAGGAAATGACATTACAAAATGTCAAAATAACACTTTAACGTATCCTGAAATATTCGGTTCTCGATAATGTAACAATAAAATGCAAAAACAACAAACGGAAAAAAGACTCACCTTTATTCTAAATACATCATTGAATCCATAAATATATTCTCTTTAAGTTTTTTAATTGTTAACAATCAATGAAATAACGAATAAAAATATTTTCAAAAAATATAACAACTGTCAAAAAAGGATTTCCAAAATGGCGTCTTGAATTCTCGATAACTCGAGATAAATCTCAAAACGAGGCTGTATTAAGTATGGTGGCCCAGTGTTGACATGCTATAAACAACAGTTGCAGTAGAACACTGTATTCTTTCTCACAACACGGACTGGAGAGCAGTATTTAAGGTGAACCCAATGGGAACAAGTAGCATTATCACACTGTGCCCAGTGGGTGAATTCTATTGCACCATGGGAATGCTTGTCTACATAATATTGATGACATTGGCAACACTTATCTTGATCAGGTATTTCTGATTCATTTTCACTATCAGAGAGGTCTGATTTTTCAGAAAGTTCAATGTTTTGTTTGGATGGACCTGGCTTTTGTTTATCATTTATTTGAAGATTGAAGCTGGTGGCTGAATTCTTTTTGTTCTTAGGAGTTTTAGTTTTTTTCTTTTTAGGATCATTTGAACTAATTTTACTGTTACTTTCATCAATGTATTTTTTCATTTTTTCTACAGTTTCACCTTCCAATGCTTTTCCACCAACAATACTATTAATGCTTTTACGTTTTTTCTTCATGATTTTTATATGTACATCACCACCTTTCTTATCAAAAAAGTTATTTTCTGCTGTTTCAGATTTTTTGTGATCTCCTGATGCTGTCACTTCATCATCAACTATGTAAAGTTCAGATGGTTTGATTTTACTTTTTAAAAGTTCAACCATAGAGGACGAGTTCTTGAATGGATAAATGCCTGCCTTATTGAAAGAAGCTTGTAAATTTAAAGGACTTAGAGCAAATGAGTACGCCTTGCAAGCAAGTGAGCAGACATCATAACGAGTGACAACTCTGTGATGTGTTCTAGCAAATTTAGAACATTCTTGAGCATAATTCAGTTGCAGGGGACCCAAACATCCAATGTCCATAGGCTGGAGGATATGAGAGGTGTGTGGTGGCAAGACAAACAGAACAATATTTTGCTGTTTAGCCCATTCAACAAGATCTACTGATATGTGACTACGATGACCATCATACAAATATAAGGATTGTGTCCATGTAAAAATGATTTTGCAAATAAATCTTTAAAAAACAAACACTATTTTGGACCAACCACTTGGTGTCATGATACCCCATCAGCACCTGGCCCTTTTTCCCTTCCAAGAGAGACCATCTAACATTTCGGACACCAGGGAAAACAAAATATGGAGGGATTTGCATTCCAGCTGCATTGCCAGTCCCTATTATAGTGACAGTTTTACCACGCTCAGACATGATAACTTGTGCCTTACAATCTTTTCCACTAACAACACTAGGGGGTTTATATTCAGTATTTATTCCCTTTTCATCAATGTTATAGATAAGGTGCGGTTTGTCAAATAAATCATATTTACGTAAAATTCTTTCAAGTTCATTAAAGTATTTAGTGACAGATTCTTCACTGGCACATTTAGCACGTTGTTCAGACAGACTTGAAGGACGGACAACATTAAGTTCTGGCCACCTTTTTATGAAGTTATAAAACCAATTAAGAGTGAATGGCTGATCATCTTTCCTCTTGCCTAAAGAAACAGCATAATCAGAGGCTAAATTGACTACTTCAGCCCTCGTGTAACCATATCCAACAGAAGCAAGATCTTTTAAGTGTTCACACAATTTAGCTTCTTCATCTAAAGAAAGCACAGGGCAGGGTCCTGATTTGACACAATCAATTGATATTCTATTATCAACCCGGTCTCTCAAAGTAGTAAGAGGAACTCCATTTAGCTTTGCAGCTCTATATACTGGAATTCCTTCATCTTTCACCATTTTATAAGCTGATGTCATAGCAGTTGGTGACCATAGCCGTAGTCTTGACCTATCTGCAGGTTGAGTAAGCTGAAATGAACCAGAATAAACAATCTTTTAATGCATATTTTGGCTTATTTTGAATACCACATATATTAAACATGAAATAAATAACAAAAATGTGTTTATTTCCTTTATTAGATGGTCTTAACATCAACTTAGATTCAATACAGATTATGTCCAGTCTGTATTTAACTATTGCAATTAATAAGATCTATGGCCCTGATTTGCTTCCGTATTTTATTTTTTGACAGGTGCTAGTGACGTATCACTTGGTCTATTTTTAGAACTAATGTTGATTTGCTTGCGTCATCCATCGGCTGCTGTCAGAGGCTTGCTGATAAATTAAAATGGAGGATTGTATAAAACAGAAAAAAAGCATTAGTGAAAACTGTATAAAATTGATGATTTGTAAATAAAAGAGTAAGTTTACCTTTATCCTGAACATTTTTACCGTGAAAACAGTTTTTATTGAAGCAGCTGAATACACAGTGTTGACTTGGAGGTTTCCTTGTCAAATGACGTCAAACTCGTGAAAAAAAACACGCGATTATTTATTCTATCGGGAATTCAATTATATCGAGAACTGAATATCTGAGGATATAGATAGCCCGACATAATGTTATTCACGGTAAGAGAACTTTTGTTTGACACTGTTTTAGTGTGATTATAAACAATTATCATATTATCTATGAAATAGCATTTAAATGCCTTTTTCTGATTCCCTAATAGGTAACTTTTTTGTAAAAAATATTAAGGCTTTATCAGAGTATATTCACTGTCTTTCAACCTTAAAATAGATTTCCTGAGTATATTCGTCGTACTTTTTAACCGGCAAATACATTTTCTGGGAAATCCTCTAAAAGACGTGAGAATATGACATGACGTCACACCCAGTTTATTGTTATTTATGTCTGGAAAAAATGTAAGAGGCTTGCAATTAAATTAGTCTATTAAAGTTGGCCGTCTTTATTGTTTTATACATAACGTTTTCTTGCGTTCCCATAGGCTAAATGGCAGAGTCTAATTATGAAAAGTATACAGCTGAAAGTATGTCGATTTTCGTCGTATTTAAAAGCACATTTGGTAAGCCATATAAAGAGCTTTTATTAATTAGCTATTTATTATTATATAATAAAACCGATATGCACTCTTTAGCAGGTAAATTTGATGTTATATGTATTGAAAAAAAGAGATTATTTTCTCCAGTACATATCACATCATATTTACCAGCTAAAACTCCGTATTTGTAAATATATTGTATTTGAGAGACAACACTATCATCATCGTGTATATCCAGTAAGGCCTAAATGTGAAAATAACGCACGATTCGTGCAATAAGTAACGCAGAATTGTGCAATAAATGGCGGATACCTGACAGGATTTCCCAACGCGGTAAGCGAAAACTGGCCGATATATTTTTTTATTTAACCGAACTAAAACAAAAATGAATAGCCGCATATGGCTGCGAAAGACATAACTCTTTATCCATCATCAAGATTTATTTCCACGAAATTGTTTACTTTTTCAAGTTCATTCCTGAAATGCTGGCTTGACCACCCGTTTGAGTGAGATTTTGGCTTATTGTCGGCTCTTATAAGTACAACAACGCATATTATTCCGTATAATTTTGAATTTCGGTAGGGCAAGTGACATAAACCTTACCTCTTGTGATAGAGAAAATTGAAAATAAACTCTTAAAATGTGCTTTAAACCGTTTTTATAAGGTAACGCCGATGTACGTAAATTGTGCTTCGCGGTAACGCCGGACAATGAGATTTTTTCTATATGGTACAGAATTATTTCACAGGTTTCACGTCTTTTACCGGCAAATATAATCAAGTTATTTGCGACCTATAGTCAATGTATTTTATTCGTAACTTATTAAAAATATGATAATTAGATCTTGACAAAATTTTAACATTTTGATTGCATATTGTAACTTAGTACAATTTGAAAATTGATTCCTGAAATAAAATTATTATTTGTAAACATGCTACTCACGTCTGATATTGTTAGAAAATAAGTACAATAAACATAGTTTGAAAATAAATTGAATATAAAAATAATAGAAAACAATCAAGAGAAGAAGTGTCTGCATATTTTATGCCTGAGATAATGCACCAGTAAAGCTTAAAAGTCTCCATATGTCCTCTATTGTGTCGGCGTGTTGTAAAGCCCAACCAAAACAAATATTTGGCTGTAGCAATTTGCGTGGTGAACTTCTGTTAAAATGGATTATTTATTTAATTTATTTTTTCTGCTATATAAGGAAGTAACCTGTATTCAAAAGATATTTTACTTAGAAACTATAATGCGCAAAACTTGTAAAAGCATAATCTTATTGTCCTCTCATAGAATGTATGTCTGAATTCGAAGAAAACCACAAAAAATACATCAAACCAAACAGTGTTAGGAACATTTTTATGACCTGTTTCAAAAACAAAATATTAACTGAACTTGCATTGTTCTTATCCAAACGCATACTTGCCAAGCAAAATGATTTATGTAATAACATATTGATTGTAACCTTATAAACATTACAGATTTGTGTTTATTTGTCTTTATGTCTCTTTGACTGTTGTGTGCTAGGGAGCGTGCGGTTTTAGATTTGAATACTGTTGTTTAACTTGTTGTCTATGGTTTTCGGTTACTTCTTTTGCAATAGTCACACACAATACATTCACATACAGAACAATTAAACGAAGTACTGTCACGCATTGTCCAAATAGACGAAAATATACACCCACATAATGGTATGGTAAAAATTGTATCAACCATTGAAGTGAAAAGTAATGCCAGTGATAACAAACGTTATAACCGTTATAGTCAGAGACGGTATGAATGTATTCAAAAAGGTCGAGCATGCTTCGGACTTTGAACTCTGTCGTAAAATATACGTATCTAAACAGACGGGCATTACGTCAAGATGTGTGCTATTCCTTGTAAATGGAGCCATGTTGATGCCTAACACTTCTGCCTCTTCTTTTGAAATCACAATACGCGCACATTGAAGAAAGATTGAATGAATCGATATGTTTCGCAAGTTTACAAATGCTAAATGTTCATGTGCCACAGGAATTCGTATGTGTTGTTTTAAAATAAAACCTTGTCAAAAACTATTTTAAAATTCAAATTTAAATTTTTTGTCCCATTATCCTTATAATGATAAAATCTTAATGTCCTTATTTTTGCGTATTCTCTTAAAAATTTTATCATCCAACATGTTTCTTTTGGGAAAAAATCCCGATATGACCAACATTGTGGAAAGTTACGTTCAATTTTTAAAAAAGTTTGGTTGAACATTTTCCCACTCAACCCCTTTTCCTAACATTCTAAAATTATTCTCTCTGAAAACGAAATTCTTACGGGCCCTCGGAACTTGCCCTGTGAAAAATTTTTTATTCAAAATTTTGTAATGCCAACCCTTATGTTTGAGAAAAATCCGATGCAACGGCCCGTTCTGGGTTTTTTCACGGAACAAAAATGGTCGATTTTCCCCTGTAACAAATTTAAAATTTATCATTTTTAAAAAACATACATAAGCCTCACGTTATCATTGAAACAAGAAATATGTAAACAAGTGGTGTAAACAAGCATTAAAATTGCACTTACAGAAAAGACTGATATATTGTTATTAAAGAATAAAGGCTGTTTTCAAAAAGGTAGTCAGATATAATTTGGTGATGCTGAAAGTAATAATTACCAAAAACTTTGTTGGTTTTTTTTTAGCTCACCTGTCACAAAGTGACATGGTGAGATTTTGTGATCGTTTTTCGTCCGGCGTCAGTCTGCCGTCGTCAGTCCGTAAACTTTTACTTTAAACTACATCTCCTCATTCACCGCTAAGCTAATTTCATCCAGATTTACTTAGTTGTTACCTTAAAATTGTTCAAATGATGTTATTCCATACAGAAATCTGGTATTAATGGCAACCGAAAACGTAAAATGTCTTCTTTTATAAATCCTAAAAGGCTAGATCTTAGATATTTGGCAAGAAACATCTTCTAGTGATAATAATTGGTCCTGCCACAAGGGTCATTCATTTTCAATATATAAATTTAGTAAAAACTTCTAAAGACCCCAAGTAGCTAGAGCTTAGATATTAAGCATGAAGCATATCGTAGTGAATATCTATCATGCTTGTTCATTGATTTTCCTTAAACATGAATGTACGCATTTTTTTGAAACAATATTTCACCTTAGCAATAGCAAGCAGTTATGTTTTAAGACATGCACTATTTCAAATACAAATACGAACTTGTTATATCAGTTTTATATTTAGATTTTATATCTGCTTTTGTTTATAGTTTACAGTATTACTTGTTCCTTGTCATAGACAGTTTGTTTTTATATTCAGGTGATTTCAGGACCATCATACCCCTCTTGTTGTGTTTTTATTTTATCAAAATAAAAACAAATGCATATAGTTGTGCATAAAAATAATACGTTTTCAATTATCATTAAAATTAACGTGTTCTTCGCAACTATGTGATTGTAGTTCATGAATCATTTTCAACTGACTTGTGATGTAATTTTTATCATGACAGAGGATTTCGTATTTACGTTTTTTCCATTAAATATCGTACAAGTGCATTATATCATCAGATAGAGTGCCTAACATTACATTATTGAAAGTCCCTGTCGAGATTCAAACACACAGCGATGAGGGGAAATTTGTTAAAAGTTAAAGTTTGATCACTTGGCCAAGGACGAAATTATAGATTACATTCATTTATAATTGAAGAGTATAAAACAGTTTTCAGCTGTTGTTAAAAGAAATCTTCCTTCTACTTTAAAGGCACATAATGCATCAGAATAAAAAATATGCCCTTCTTTCATGTCTTTAGAAATGGCAAAGCAGTAGTTTTATAACGGTTACAAAATGAAAAAAGAGCATGTTAGATCACGAACACATCAACACAGAAGTGCTAATTGTGAAATAATTTGTCATTAAGGTAGCAAAATGTTAATAAAAGTAATATTCTATTTTGACTTCCATACAAACACACGTAATAAATAACTAGCTTTTGCAAGGAAGCAACATAATTAAAAGAAAGTAAAGTTAATTTGACAAATGGGTTACTTTTTGGAAACTAAAGCAGGATGCCAATAAGTAAAAAAGGGATTGTGATGTCTCTCTATTTGATAAAATAAATGTATTTCTTGGGCATAATGGGCCCTTTTATTTCATTTTCAAAAAAATAAGTTTGATCTTTTGCATTTCAGTATGTCACAATTAAAGCAGAATTAATGAATGTACAGTTATTTTATTGTATGATAGTTATTTTTTGTCATTAATATATTTCAAGTCGATTATGATGAAAGCTTCAAACCTTATTTATTTTCAAATCCGCGTTTGTGATGGAAACATTTCTCAAGTAATCCACAGAAATGAGGCAGTTACAATAAGAGCATTCGAAATACACCCCCCCCCCCTCCCCCAACGCTCACACTTCAGATACGTTAACTAGTAGTGGACGATATCTTCTAAACTAAAATAATAAGACAAATATTCGCCCTTGTTAGACATTTCGTTCGGTGTCATGTTAGATGTCAATCTTTTTTAACTTATTCAATACGTAATTGTGTATACATCTCAAATCAGAAGCATCCACTACACATTTACTTAAACGAAAATGAGATCATTTTCAGTGCATAGTACTATTTAGATTTAATTTAGATTGGATTTCGTTCTCATCATTTTTCATAGGGAATGGCCGACGAAATTGATATAGAACATTTGGTCAAACCCTTGTGTGTGTACAAATGATAATTATGTTTGTGTAATTGTATATTGTATCTATTGTATCTGTTATGCATGTAAAATAATATATTTTCAACTAAAGAGAAAATATATATCTAGTTTAATAATATATTAATTTTCAGTTAAATACGTCGCACCTCATTCTTAAGATATAATAAAAAAATCTATTTTAGTATATAATTGATAGATTACTTTAAACATATGATTGAATACTTACTGAAAATGGATCCCAAACTTCAACTGAATTGCAGCTGTATTCTTTTACATTTGTGTTTTCTTGTGCATCCGGCATTGATAGCTCTCCAAATAGGCGAATAAAATTAGTACCTCTCACGGATAAGTAAGGGTCTTCTACCTTGCATTCATCAGTAATCATCGAGGACTTTGGCTCATTGCAAAGATAACAATAAACACTAGAAAAGTAAAGGTATATGCCGCCAAAACTAGTAGGATCAATTGATCTGAACACTGCATTCTGACTATCTTTGCTCTTTGTGCAAGCCTTTGATATTTTTTCGTCATAATTGTCCCATCTCCCTGTTTCATTACACTCAGATATGATGTTTTTTCCGCAATGGGACATTCTTCCAGATCTCTTGTTTGGTGGATATGACAGCATTGAGCAATTGTGTTGCAAAGTCTTTTCCATCTCTTCAAAACTGTCAATACGAAAGAATGACTGAATTCCTGGGCAACGAATTTCAACCTTCCATGTCTCATATTTGTGTACGCCGTTACATTCTGCACAATGTTTGTTCCTGTATACTCGTCCACTCTTTGGATCAGATACAATCACAAAATCTTGAGAATCAGTCGGTTGAGCGCATTTGGGGTATTTTAAATCTTTCGATTTATCTGCACAATCGGTAATAACGTGAAAACGTAGGACATTATTTGTGTTCAATAACAAACCTGGTACTCGCTTTGACAACTCAAACACGTGTATGCATGGATATTTTGGTATCGTAGAAATGGCTGTCTGGGCGTCATGACAACAACTAGCAGTTTCATGACAATCAAATTCACAAGAGCATTTCTCACAGCATGACTCAACCCCCTCATTCCGAAAGGCCTTAAAAAGTAAAAGAAAATAAACTAATGTTTGCATTGTTTGTCAATTTCAAGCTGTCTTTCTGAAGTGTTATAACATTAACTTTTGCTGCATCGAAAGCAAAATATTTATAACTTCAAGTCAAAATTTTCAGTTTCAATAAAAGAAACTTTTCAGTAAGTATACCGTATTATCTGTTATCGGATCACAGACTTTATCTTGCTTCTTTGATTATCTCTTTACGGCAGTTTTAACGCACTTTTGTTACAATATGTCATATACATTGCTCTCCCGATTCAGGTCATTCGACGGACAAGGCTAATCTTACGATATCGTAATATTTTTAAAAAATATTGTCATATCTTTGGAATGTTGTTACATTTAAACAAAATCAATACTTCAAAAGATAATGGTTGCTGCTGAGATAGGTCTTGCTCTACAGACTGATGAGTATTTCATTAAGTTTCACAAAGAGACAATACATCTTGCAATCTAACAAAGCGAGATTCCGCAGAACAATAATTGAACACACAAAATATTTTTAATACAAAATAACAGAAAACAACAAGCTATCATTTTGCCCTTTCCATTAGTCTTCGAAAAAAAAACTAGTAGGAATACACAGAACGGATACGGTATTTCTGTCTAACCTACGCGAAGAAACTAAACATGTAAACAATAGTGATTTAATGCTTGGAGTTATTGACTTTGTTTATTCCAATAAATTTAGTAAAGGTCCATCTAAATTAAGTGAATGTAAATATAGATATAAAAGTTAACTGCTCATAATTTATATACATATTATTTTGTTGTAGAAATCGAAAGAACAAATTGTCTACCGGTTGATATAAATTCGTATTTGTTTATAATTCTTCATCAGTGGGCATTTTTAAATTGGTAGTGATTGTGAAAATGATGATGATGATGATGATGATATGTGAGACATATTTTCAATCATAATTTTACTAAAGACCTTACTTTCGTATGTATGTCAAATATTCACATTCGTTATACATTATTAAGTATTACACGCTCTCATTTTGTTTACAACTAAAACCAAGTGGTCCTGTATTATGTCCGAAGGTATTATGTATAATAACTGAGGATGTTCCGATTGTATATACCGCAAGACTTGGTGGTTATTTCTGGTACATGGGGTTTTTTTTATGAACTGCATGTAAAACTATGTTAGTGTGTCTAAAAGTTAACTTTAAGGATATCACGATATGAACGTATCAATATTTGTTCACAAATAAATTACCTACGATGTTTTCAAAACATGTTACATTCAATTAACCACTGATTTTTCTCATTATTGTAATAATACCTAATTTGTTTTGAACAATAAGATCAATATTTCACTCCGAATATATTAGTACATAAGGCTTCTATAAATATTTAATCCTTATGTACAAATGTTTAATTGAACCGCTGCAATCCTGTGCATTTAGATTTTTTAAACCTAGTAATTTGACAGGCAGTAAGATCATTGACATTTCTTTTCATTTCACTTCTTTTTTAAACAGACATGATACATGTATACCATAGCGATTGGCAGACAATTCAATTAAACAAATCAAAAGAAAATTAAATTAATCAATATTATTTACCTTTGACGGTGAAGATTGGCAAAATTGGTTGTATGGACACAAGCTCTTGATATCTGGTAGGCTTCTTGTGTAACCTATTGCCATGTTTTGATAATGTTCTCTGTTGCACTTGCCTTTAGAATAAACAGATAGATTACAAGTCGAACAACTCCTGTGAAAGGCATGTCTTCTTTGTTTCTGCCATTCTTCAAAAATGACATTCGTTTTTATACAGTTATGTAAATCGATTTATTGTAAATGTATACTCTAAATCCACTTTCACGATATTTCAAGACTATGTTAGACTAAATTCTGTTTACACCAAATTCTTTTTTAGCTAAAGTGTTATTTATTCAGTGTAATTTGTCTATTTTGACAGTCATTTACATAAGTTTATAATCTTAGATATGGCAAGTTATGAATATTGCAATGGTCATCCTTATGTATGAAAATAATAAATATGAACTTGGCTGCTGAAAACAAGTTATGTTCTAACGTGTCATGGATACTGTCATATGTTAGAACAAAGTCTGAAAGACATTTTAATTACTAAAATTATTCCTGGCCATTTTTCCTTTAGATTAAACACTTTCTGCGCTCTTTTTGAAGGAAATGCGATTGGGTTACTATAGTGGCATTTTCTTGGTGAAGCCATTATACTTTGTTATTAGATCTTATTGTTTTATTTACTTTTTTCAAACATGAAAATAAATATGTAATATGCAAAAAAATATATATAAACTATAACTGGTCTATAGGATAAAAATCATTTAGCTGTCTTATGATGGCATCTGGTCTGGCATCATATGGCGTGTAAACATTCCGTTTCTTATTCAGTGCATATTTTCAAGGTATGTAATTGTACAATATTGTCCAGTATGTTTAATAAACAAAAAATTGAAGTGTGGCGCATGTTAAAATATTGTTGTTATTTTTCACTGTGTCTTATCTCATTCCTAGCTTTTAAATTCAATAGAAAAAAAATGAAATAAATACAGGCGTCAAAATGCATTGCTTACGAGACATGGACAATTACAATTTTTCATGGATATCATTAGTCTAAGCTATAAAGTTTTTTATGCGATAGATTGATCACCCGATATCAACATTTCCAAGTTAATAATCATCACTTTAAAATATCTGCGACATATGGCTTTGTCAAAGGTTATTTGTATGTGAAATGTCTGTAAAGATGTTAATTGACGTCATATACTGGAGACAGTATAGGGTAAAGTAACACAGAATGAAACCAATCTGTCTACGAGTAGCAAGAAGATCTAGTAATGATTTGGTTACATGTTAACATCAGGTTCAATAGTTAACATGAGGTAATTAAACCAAAGCAAGAAGTATCTTTAAAAAAGATACTCGGCCGAAGTTAACCTGGTTAACTTATGTATTTAATTTATAAGTTTTCAATACATGTTTGTTTCTGTGTCCTTATTATTTGTTTTGACTTTATAAAATATGTAATCATATGAAATAATGCCAAAATAAATAAAAAGATAATACATAGACTAAGTATAGAATAGAAAACTACTTATAAACGATTTATATTTAGTAAAATGCAAACAACTATGATAAAAAAGGACAAAAATATAAAAACAGTTAATCTTTATTTCACAAACAAAAACAATTGTAATAATTTTCAAGAGATAGTCTAAAAGTCCATTACCCCACTGCATCATAGCTTGTGCAAAAGTTTGGGTTTAAGCTCCACGCACAATTAGAACAATTTGAGACGCGTCACGACAAAACCAACATAATGGGTTTGCGACCAGCATGGATCCAGACCAGCCTGCGCCTCCGCGCAGTCTGATCAGGATTCATGCTGTTCGCTCACCAACCCTATTACAAGTAAAGATACTGATAGCGAACAGCATGGATCCTGATGAGGCTGCGCGGATGCGCAGGCTGGTCTGGATCCATGCTGGTCGCAAACCCATTACGTTGGTTTTGTCATGACGCGGCTCAACTCATTTGTTACTCTATTACTTCGTTACAGTTCTTTTTTTAATATCAATGTAAAATGTATTATTTTTATATATCGAATGTCATTTTAGAATTGAAAAATGAATATTTAAACAATTAAAGTGTTATGAAAAGGAAATATATTAAGGAGAACGTTTTTTGTTGGTTATAAAATCCAAAGGAATACTTAAATACACTAAAGAAATTAAAACATGTAAGTAACCTTTCGCATGTAAAAAGTATTTTTGATACAATTGCCAGTATAAACAGCGGTGATATTCATCTTGATAAATGGAACACTGTAAGATGTTGGTGTTTGGAAATGTATCTGTCGTGTATCGGTAAGTGAACTGAATTTCCAACACCAACATCTTCGCAGTCGGTAGGCAAGTATATTTATAAATAATTTATTAATATGCCAAATTCTATGCAAATAATAACTATTACCAATTCCACGTATCAATGATCATATAATATGTCGGACACTTATTGATTTTTTTTTAAACTGAGGGTTCCTGATAGGTGTGTTTTTCGGTATTTTCATTTGCATGAGTACATAAAATTGTGGACGTTATTGGTGGTGTCGTTATTTTGGACAAACTCTTTACACAATAGGTTCATGTGTAAAATAAACTGAGTAAGATCTTAATATGTAAAATAAAATGTTCACTAGAAAATGTGATCGCAGTATAACATGTTTTGCGGGAGTATGGTTAAACATGACTGAAATATCTCAACAAATTAACGAAGAAAGTAAAAGAACTTACCTGTACATTTTATTTCAGAACTTCCCCTTATATTTGTTTTAAATTTACAACAACATTCCCTAGAAATTTCCATATTCTTTAATGGCAAGAACTATGCTTTTCATTTTATTTTAGAATGGCCAATGAGATCCCCAGATTTCAGTTTGTTAATGAAAATTCTTCTGATATTCAGTTATTGCCTGTATCGTAACAAGGTTAAAACTGATTTTACATCTACGGATGGTTTTAAATGACCATTACATGTTTAGATGTTTAATACTGCTTAAGCCGGTGTTAGGGGACGTGGATGGTAGTTTGCACTTGAAATTACCGCCCATGAACAGGCTCCATCAAACCGAGCCTGCAAAATTTTCAAGTTTGCTGCTTTAGACCTTCTTTGGGTATTTTACATGGTCTTCTGTCAAAATCGCGTTTAGTACAAGGTTACTAATTGAGTAAGTTATATCTTCAAATATCATTACAAGCAAAATGAAAAGAGCACCATCGCCTTTCAAAAAATGAGAACGTGTGTCCTATTCGACATCTAAGAAGAACCACCATGACGGTTTACACGATATAGAGATGGCGATACGTTTAACCGCAAGAGGTCATGAAGTGTGTTAAATATGGCTTTGTCAGCTTGTTTATAAAAATATAAATCATAAATAATAATCATACAAATGCGGAATTTTACAACATAAATAGTGACGACTTATACAATATAAATACAAAATTACACAATATAAATGTGCTTTTATATCTTATACATATATTTTTTTTTAATTTTGCAACGTTCCACATGAAATAGACGTGCGATTTTTTTTATAGTTTGTAGCGTTTATTAGCAAAAATATATCATATACAGATATCCTGTAGGTGATTATGATTTTAACGGACGACAGTCTAAACTTATAAATTGCTAATTTATACTCAATTTAAATAAAATTTCATTGTTTTTATTTAAAAAGAAATGCAATGATATTGTTGCATTGCTGTCATAACTTAGTTGTCAAAGACGAAAACCACTTTGTATGCAAATTCTTTCAAAATATAGACAAAAATATAATGCTTCTTTGCAAAACCAAACTATATTGTATTTGTTTATCAATTCGCTTCTTTACCAAAAGTCACATGGTGACCAGCTATACTGGTGGAGGAATGCCTCAGATTCCTTCCATGCAATATTTCGGGCACGTGCACCTCAGGCAAACAGCCGACGTTCCATAAACAAGCTTGAGAATTAAAAAAATTCCTGGCGGGATCCGAAGCGACAACATCGGTAGGGACCAATTTGTATAAAATCGTTTTGGATGTCAAATTTCATTTTTAAGATAGAGTCATTGTTATAATTGCAAATTATATTGCAAAATTGCAAAAGGATATGAAAATAATGACCTTGTACTTAAAGTTTTATATTGTCTGTTCCAAGCAAAGCTTCCTAATCTATAAAGATCAGATGTAACGTATTGATCAATAAACTTATGAGACTATCTAATTAATCTTAGATAATTAAACATTGCCTAAACCTGAAGGAACTGAAAATGAGTAGTTTTTTTTAATACTTCTATGATATAAAAATAAATCAATGAAACACTACAGTATTACATATGTTAATTATTTATACTCGTTAAGCACCATTTTTTGACATTAAATTTGAATTATAACGATAATAATTAAAGCAAAATGAAAATTCTGAGAAAACAAAAAGTGTTTAATTCGTTTCCTACACTAATTTTCATATTAATAAAATTAATATTAGTATAATACTACACTGTCAAACTTAAAAATAGATTTGTGGCATTGTTAACACATAGCATTTACAAAACATGTACAAGTACGTTTATAGTTTAACACGTAATGTTTACTTTGTTATAATATTAAAAAATATATATGTTACGCTTCGTGGTTCTATAGACAAAGATTTAACAGTACTCATGAAATAATTAACTCTCCAGTCTAAAATTACAAATGTATTTTTGTCACCAAATATCAATATCACATGTATTCCATACATTTACAATTACCAAAGAATAACTAAACCGAATGACTTTAAACACAACTAACCCATTACTGAGAAAAATGTTGTTAGTCACACTTGACTATTTCTCTTTTTGCACATTTACTGTTTAAATCCATCACTTATGATTGTTTTTATAATGATACTTGTCCTCAAGATGATCACATATATTTTCGCTTTTATTTATGTTACGTCTTACCGCAGTATTTGACGTCAGGTCTGGTGTACGTTGTTTGTTTTGTTTATTATTACTTTTGATTTTTGTACACGTTGAATCTAGACAGTCAATAAAGGTCCAACCTTCACAATGCCTTTTGTATTATTACTTCCAATATACGATACCACTTTCACAATACTGAGAAGCATATTCTTTGAATTCTTCCTGGAAAAGATCAAATAAGCGCCATGGTGTCACTTCCTCTAAATCAATGTGTTCACTGTATCCAATTGAAAGTGTACGTAGGTGCCCAATTTACAAGTTTCCACGTCTGTTCGATCTTTGTAACACTCAAGGTGTTAAACACACCCACTCTTGTAGTCAACTTTAATGTTTTTCACGTTCCATTTGCCTTAACCACTCTTCTTGTATGATTGTCCATTAGGTCCTGACGAACGCTGGAAGTCATAGTCATAACAACTGAGAGGAAACTATAAAAGTACAAATTCATCGATAAAAAATATCACTGGCTCAAACATAAGTATGTATGTTTTCTTCAAAATTCCGCTACTATATTGCTGAAAAATATTGACTGCTATCCATCAAACCAGAAATGTTATCCATTTTCTCTTTGGTCTGTTTGTAAAAACGGAAATACTATCCTTTTCAATTCCAATTGGAGACAATGTATTAACATTGCTGTCATAATTTGGCAGAAAGAACGCTTCACTGATTTTGGAATCACAAGTTGAAGCATGTGGCATCTTTTCCTTTGAATCCGTTTTATCCTTCATGTTGTCAAGCACGCGGTCGGAGAGTTTATTATTGGCTCCTCATCCACACCTAAATCAGTCTGTTTTGAAACAAAATCTACAACGCGGACATTCTGGCCACAAATGTTCACCGTTGTCTATTGAAGAACTCACAACGTAGATTGTTCTAGGGATACAAT
Organism: Ruditapes philippinarum; assembly: GCF_026571515.1. Classification (NCBI taxonomy): domain Eukaryota; kingdom Metazoa; phylum Mollusca; class Bivalvia; order Venerida; family Veneridae; genus Ruditapes; species Ruditapes philippinarum. Next base: position 155,406 of record NW_026856821.1, on the reverse strand, counting down.
AATCCACAGGAAATGTATCCCACCGCTAGCAACAGTGTACGCTTTGTGGTTCTCTAGGCAAAGAATTAATAGAACTCAAGAAATAATAAAATATGATAAACAAGATCAACAAGGAAAGGCGGCATTCAATGAACGCAGCCCCGACACGATCCAGCAACAAGAGCCAGTGGCAAGGAGCCCATGAGGACCGTGAAAAAATTTAAAATGTATTATTCCCACAAAATATCAATACATGTATAACAAGTATTCAATGCAATTATAGTACTCATAACCAAAAACAACTAAACTAAATGACTTCAAACACGACTACCCATTTTTTTGGTCATAACACCGTTATATAAGTTAGCTAAAGTTAGTCCTCTGAGTCCAGCTAAACCTTTACATTCAGTTTATCTATCAAGTCCTAAAAAGTCAATGTTTCCAATCAGAATTCGCCACAAATATATAACGAAGAAAAATAGCAATATTAAATTCCTTAACAGATAGAGAATATAAAACATGTGCTATGTTACAAAGGAACTCTACTGAGGTCTCAAACAGTCACAAAACATGAAATTTGAATTTCTAACAAAGATAAGCTTTGGTACTTAAATAGACAGATATGCTCTCAGAAATAAATAAAAAAGTCGTATTTTTTCGGTATTTTCAGGCCACATTAGTGAAAAAATTGCAACGCTTTTCAGTTTTTCAATTTTCACAATAAGAATAATAATTTTGTTGCGAATTATCTGAAATTATGCGTACAATTTATTAATTTAGATCTACATCAAATGGAACATAAATCTCAAAAAAGAAAATCCAGTCATGTCATGTCAAAAATCCACAGTGGAGTCCTTTTTTATATGCTGAACAGAGGTGTCCGGGGAATAAGGTTTTCCTTATTATGTATATAGTAAAAACTTAAAAGATCTTTTTCTCTGAATAAACAAAGGCTTGAGGCTAGGTAATTCCCTCCGTGGTCGAGGGGTTAGAGTCGATGACTTCTAACCTCGCTGGCGTGGGTTCGATCCCCGGGAGATGCTTTGGTAGTTTAGCACGGAGGAAGGTAGTCTAGTACTGGTGTAACTCTCCAGGAACGATGGTTAGGAAACTACCCGCCTATATGACTGAAATACTGTTAGAAAAGGGCTTAAAATGGAACAAACAAACAAACAAACAGATAATTGGCCTAAAACACTAGGGAGTGGACCTATACAAAGATTTTCAGTTATATCCCTGGGTCAAAATTGGCCCGCTTCGAGAGTTCATTGAATTTCTTTATATACATATAGTTGAAAACTTAAAAAATCTTTGAAGGTACAAGGCTTATAGCTATGGTAGTTGGTATATTATATCATCTAAAAGTCAGCTAACAAAATTTGTTTAAATTGTGCCCCTAGTGTCAAATTGGCCTTACCCAGGGGGTCATAAGTTAAATTTGAAAGTGAATAGTAAAAGCTTAACAATATTCTTCTCTGAATCGACAGGGGCTAGGCGTTATTCAAGTAAAAATTCTTTTATTTTTGAATCAATGATTGCAGTATTGTTTGTATCCCAACATTAGACACATTCTGCTCATTGTCACGCATTTGACATGCTGAAATATTACCTTGACTCCAAAATTCAACTGACACTACAGCTATATTGCAACGTAAATGGTAAAGAAACAAAAAAGATCTACTTCGGTTAAATACATGCGGTGGCATAACATCTTGTTATAAACACCCGTCAATAATCAAATATGCTCTTTCAAAAGATAATATAAATCATTTTTATAATCATACATAAATTAATCGTCTGTAAGATAAGATTTATTCAAAAAATGAACAAATATTTTCCTATCTGTCTATTGAAAGAAATATTCTGTTTCACTGCTTCCAACGGAACACCCCTTTCCCAGATTTTAAAGGGTTTAATCAATGTAAAGGCGGATTAAGAACAAAATCATGCACCTGTTGAGGAAATCTACAACAGATAATTACTGATTTAAATTGAGATTGTATCTACATAAAGTTGTAAATTTATTCTCTGATAACAAAAGTTCAGTAAGAATACCTCGTTTATTTTAGACAAAAGAAAGTTATACCCAATTTCAACTTTCTTTACAGTTAGCTAGTATTCAAAGGTCACACACTTCGTAATAACATATCTTATTACTCAGACTGTTATACAAAGAGGGAATCTTCTTCTCAGATCTTGATGTTTTTATCTTATAAATGTTATCTGAAAGTATCGTTAGAGAAATCATTTATTAGAAAGGGCATGCTGGTAAATATATTTTCATCATTTTGAAACCAAGGCAATTAATTATACTCATTAAAAGAAACACTATGATAATAACAGTTGATAATAAGTTTAGTTAGTATATCTGCATGTCAAATCAATGTCAGATTTTTCTAGCATGCTCATTTATGAAACAATATCGGTTTCAGCGATGTTTATCGTCTATTTAACACCGGTGGTTTGGAGTTTTGTTGCATAGAAATTGACCATGACGGCCATAGGCCTGATAGATTAATTTTTTCGCATCAAAACGAAACAAATCATTTCGATTTTAACAAGACAATATAAAGGATATCACTAACGCTGTTTTTCAAGCGGAGATTATACCCGCTGACTTTTTTGTATAATGATGTTCTATTTCGCATCCTTCAGTCCCAAAGGTATTAAAAAATATTCAAAATATACCCATGTCATTCTAAAATGATGTCATTCTTACGCCTTTATGAATAAAATATGATAAACAAGATCAACAAGGAAAGGCGGCAAACGCAAACCCCCACACGACCCAGCAACAAAAACCAGTGGCAAGGAGCCCAGGAGGAACCTAAACAAAAACAGGACAGGGCGCAAGGGAGAGCGCGGTCAGGCTTTTCACATACTTAGGATGATGCAATTACGCTCCTTACGAATTGGAGCCGATTTGTCTTATATAAATTTCAATGACTGATATGGATCAAACATGTGGCGTTTGTGTATGTGATATGTTATTTTAGCATTATATGAAAATGAATACATAGTAGGAACTGAACATGTCAATAAAATTGTCGTACATTATCTTATCTTATCGAGGTAAAATAAATAACAGCCGAATATACATGTAGTCCCTAACCAGTGTTTATTGGCAGTTCAACACCGGTTTTTTCTTCTTTGTGTATAGTGACAAAATCTGGAGTGTTAGAAGTTTACATTTACGAGTACCTGTCATGAAATAAAGCTTATCACATTTTTATTTGATAAAAAACATATTTAGCCTTTACTTAGTAAAACACATCATATCAGATATTATACAAATATTGACTAGTGTGCCATTGAATATGATGTGATATTTACCGGCAGATGACATATTGACCGAGGCGATGTCTATGATACAACACCCAGTGAATATGATTCTACAAAAAGTTCTGTTGACTACTGTTTGGACCAATGAGATTGCAGCTATATTTAGATCATATAATAATGAGTTTTAATGTTTCTAAACTGCTCGATGTCTTTTCTGGTGACAATGAAAAATGTTACAAGAAGCAGTCAATGTTAAAACGCTCTAGCATGTAACGGTTATTAAAAGTGAATAACGTTTCTTTTTGTTTAGCTTTTTTATAAATGTAAAATAATAGAAATCTGATATACTAATGAATGATGATCATTGACTTTTGATACTTTATCAAATCACATGCTGCACACAGACTAATGAAATATCATTGTAATAGTCTTTAACAGATATTGAGCGCAGGATAATAGCCATAAAACCCCTATTGTAGTTACACCTTTTATCTACATATTAACAAATTGTGTGCCATTAAGAGTGTTGCAACAATCTAAATGCCAAGTTATATTTACCCACTTATATATATGATGACATTAAATCCGCGTCTATGTAGTATATTTAAATATCATGCATAAGCGATACTTGTCAAACATTATCATAGGTGCCAGTCCATTCATTTGCTTGAGGAGCGACTTCTCTGTTTGGTAGCATCGCTTCTGTGACACGTTATCAATTTTGTTAAAAAGTTGTTTAAAACAGCAATGGTTCGAATGTCACCAGGTACGTTGAAGTATTTCCTGTTAGATAAATAATAACCAGCTATATCTATCCTTACGGCTTCCAGTGCTTGAGATAATATTAGGTCTCTAAAACAGCATGTGACATGAATCATGACGCTGCATGGCTTAAGAAGAAAATACAGTTGTATATCTGTTGTTTCTTAATTTTTACATTTCATTTACATCGCACGTAGTCGTAGTTTCTTTTTTATCCCTGTCATATACAACAGCGCGATGTTGACAAGTACCTAATCAAAATATTGTAATTGACTTCTCCGTTTTCTTTGAAGGAACAATTGATAGAATGTAAGAGAAAGGTATGTCTGGTTTTCGGTGCAGTTACTAAATCATTGTTAATTTGATAGATTTGTAACAGCAAATTCAATTGCAAATATGAGTGAAATATATTTTGTAATATATTTTGGCAGGGAATCGATTTCGTTGTCTTCGGTACCAATAGAGCATCGTTTGTTTTACAACGTCTGCAAGTTATCAATATCTGATATCCACGTAAATTAACAGTAATATGTCGCAAATATATACAGCATGAACCACCACATACCCTTTATACAATACACAAGTGGTAAGGCTCAAAGGAAAATACGTATGTGATGAAATAATGCTTCATGAATCAACTAAACACGACGTCTACCCTATCTAATTTGACTGAACTTTACATCTTCTTGTTGTTCACACTAAACATACTATCATTATAATGAACACTTGAGGACAGTAATGTCATCAAAAAAAAAACTATTTATGATATATTGACATGGTCAACTGCACTTACACTATTTTACGATTATAAAAATATTACACGAGTATATTCGATATGCAGAGGGAATATTTTAATATATGTTTGCTGTATATCATTTTGGTTGATTAAGATACACATTCTGTTTCTATTTCAATAGGTCGTCCTGCGGACAAGTAAAACTGCCTCTGTCATAGTAAATGTGGAAATGTAATCTTTCGTTAAATATCACGTAAACGAATATCACGTAAATTAATAGATTTACGTTATCTTGTATATTAATCTTTCAAACATTCAGGATGAAATATCACACTAGCTGTATTTTGTTCCTTTCTAGGTTTTTTATTCATAAACATTATTATTTTCTCTTATCTGATTAAAGACTTTGTAATGAAGTGTCTTGTTTCAGTTTTAATTTAAACAACATAAACATTTCAATTACCGTATCTTCCGTGACAGTACAATGTTATAAAAACATGCATGGAATGCACTTATTAATTTCCTTCCAAGGAATGCGTGTCCTAATTTATTGTTTAGATATCTGCCCTCGGCCAGCGGGTCTTGGGTTGCAGTTTTACTTGAGTCTTGACTATATTTCATAAGTGATAACAATCAATCACTGGTTACTACCCTAAAGTGGTTCAAACAACTTCATATCTTTCATCCATGCTACAGATAAATGAATATGCTTCAAAACTGAAAAATTCGTCTGAAATAAAAGTCTGGATGCAGTTCTATAATTAGTCCGGTCATCAACATAATATGTAAACATTCTGTGGAATTCGGGTTATATTCTTTAAATTCATATAATTTTCTTTCTGAATGATCATGCAATGCTTTTTGTGGTATATTTTAGCGAATTATACGTGAGTATATTATTAAATGCTTCGTATTGTATGGACGTATTGTTGTACATTGTTGTATTTGACATAGTATCTAAAAGAGTTGGGAGCAACATGAAGTAATATAAAAGTCCGATAAAACAACGAGGAAAAAATAATTCTAATTTTATTAATTTTATCGAGATGAGTATAATATTTACCAGACAACATATGTTCTGAAAGGCCCATTATGCCTCAGAAATGCTTTTATTTTTATTTCTCGAAAGCTATTAATATTGGTGTACTCTTATATTATCCAAAAAGTTACTAGTTGGCCAATAGCCAGAACCATCTTTTTATCTGTTGTTTTTTTTGTCAATAAGTAAAGTTATGGTGACTTAGTATTTGCATGGAAGTCAAAACCCTACTTCGTTTACGTTTTGCTACTTTTATGATATTTATTTCAAATTTAATTCCAATTTCTTCAGAAAACAAGCATCTCCCATTCAGTAAAAACCATAATGTAACATTATAAAATAGTTTGCCCTTTCTAAAGAGGTCAAAATTAATTTGTTTCTGAGGCATAATGTGCCTTTAATCGATTGACAACTACATATATTTGCAATTCAACCTATATACTAACTTTAAAATACAAAATGCCTATGAGACACATATGTATCAATTTCATCTTATTTTCCTTATTCAGAATGTGTTCATAAAACAAACACGTCACGTCTACAGATATCTTTAACGGCTTAAACTTGTCGTTCTTTTTTTCGGTGAGTTATAATTTATGCTGATTTGTGCGATATTGGGTTTATACAGTCACATTTAATTTATATCACTCATTCTAGTTCTACATTACACTATATGTATACATACTATACTTCTTTTTTCTAACATTAAATAGAAATATCAAAAGTAATATATCTTTTCCAAGGTGAAAATTCGTTACATTTCAAATTTTCCATGTCCCTGTCGCAGAATCAGAATTCCATTTGGTAATTATATCCAATATTCAAACAAAACACAAAGATATCTTACAGGCATTTAACTAATAAAATGAATAACTTCAAGATTATGCCAAATATATTTCTATGGAACTATAGAGCTAATAATACTCGTCTTTGCCGTAGGGTTTGCATTAGGTCTTTAATTTGGCCAAATAATCTCTTTTAAAAACATGTATGTAAGTTTGATATTTTAACATATATAATTACAAAGAAATATCTTGTACAATTGATAACAAATTGATTATAAATGAAGAAGAAACATCTTAAAAATAGAATACTTGTTAAGTTAACTGTAATCATTAATGCTAATTCCCGCTGTAAATTGTAGATTCTTTAAATGGCAATTTTTTACTTAAATGTGCATTGTTTAATTTTAACAAAAGTATGATTTTAATCAATTGTGTTTTTCTTTCATACTTGTTTTGGAGCTGAGTACTAAAATGAAATAAATCTGTCAAAGAAAAATACTGTTTCCATTCATCAAAACATCTGTATGCTCGCTTCCGCTTAATGTCAAAAACGTGTCTGCTCGGTGTCACAACAATACAAATAAATATGACAAATAAATATGACAACATTTAAAAAATGGTAAAAAAAATCAACAGCACAACATCAATGTAGTTCAGTATCGTCTGCGTTAAAATGACACCTTTGTCGTTTGCTGTACTCTATCACATATATTAGGAACGTATTGTCTTATTTTCTGTCTAAATTCTACTCTTCCTTACTTGACTTCGACCCCATTTTGTATGCTTTCCTATCAAATATCCGTATCTTTTTGAATACATATTGTAGCCGTCATTGCGTCTTTTCATTCTCTTTTGTCGTCTGTTTCCTTTCTTCTTTGCTCTTTCTTTCCTTTCCCTCTTGCGTTGCCTTCTCTTTTTCTTTTCCTTTTTCTTTTTCTGCCGCAAACGACGTTTTTTCGCCCTATTAATATTAGCCAAATATTCAGCCTCTTGCTTATCAATATTTTTCCCGAAATCTATCTCATTAAAATCTTTTCTCTCCATCGGTTTATTCATAGAATTAATTTCAGCAACGTCTGCATCCGTGCATACACCTTCATGTTTACGTTTGATTCTGCGTGCAGCATTACAGCTTGCAATTCGCAAGTGGCATTTGGAGTCATAGGTTTGACCATCACTTCCGCATATTTCTTCCGACTTTCCCCTGTTGCCATGATTTTTGCAGACGAATGAACTAGGGCATGCACATATTGGCAGGCCTTGCACGTTTTTCATGCATACTTTGAACTTTGGGCATCGTCTTTTCTCGCATGGATCATCTGAATACAGAAATTGTGAACATTAACAAATAATCATTAATTAATATAGAAATAAACACGTACTAAATTGGTTTCAAAGCAGGTTGATAAGCCAAACTTTTTATGAAAACATGTTAACTAGTTTACAAGTCTATTAGATTATACATTATGGATTAGTGGCAGGGCCAAACACATTCTGCGATTTCACAACAAAATAAAGTAAATAAAGTTGATAAATTATCATTCTGGAAGTACATCATTCAGAGGTAAAACAGAAAATTCACATTCTGTTTAAGATACATCGTATATTGATTTTTTTCTCTGATAACAACAAATAAAGAACATGTGATTTAAAGGAAATTTGACAACCGCGTACAAACAAGTGTCACTTGAAGAAAATGTCCCAGACATAAAATACGTGTCAAGTTCCAATGTGTTGTCAACAGGTTATAAAGCGACCGTACCAGACAATGGTCATGTGCTGTAAATTCGTGTAATAAAACGGCCAATACCAATATAGCTTAAGCAAAATGCATGGTGACACGTAAAATGATAGAATTTGTGCGAGTAAAAATTGTTTTAAATATTTTATAGTTACTTTTGTATTCGTATAGATCAATGCACAAGATGTCAGCTAGTCGACAATTTTTGCTATATATATTTATCACCTTATTTAAGTTCCTTAATGATTAAGGCAGCCGTGTTATGCCTCAAATTTCAGAATTTTAAACAGGAAAATTTACTATTTAAAATGTACAGGTAACATCCGTAAAACTCATAACTGTTAGAAATTAGATATCATATAGATAATACATGCCAATAATGAGTCTGATTAGATTTAATGTTGTCTTTGATCTGTAAAGCACTACAAGAAAGTGTGGCGTTTTTATTTATAAATTAATATCAAGTTTATTAAAATAGTATTATATAGTTTATTAATATAAAGTTTACTTAATAAAATGGAATTTAGGCACTGCATCTCAAATAACTTAATAATACAGATCAAGTTGAGACGCACATACATGCTACTTACAGACAATATTTTGATTTATTTCTATTCATGCACCGCTATCTTTATTAATTGTATGAAACAAATTCATCTAAGCGATTTCTTAACTGATTTTTCTATAAAGACTTAAATATAATGTTGTACTTTGTTCGTTAATTTTGAATGACCATCACAGAATTCAATAATGTTAGTGCCGATGCACATCTTAGCAATTTGGCCAAAACATATTGCGTAATGAATTCCTAATCCACAGTCTAGCAGAAAGCGAAATTGCTCCTCGTAAATCGCTTTATCGGCGCTTTTCTTATTACATTATTTCTGCAACAGAAAACAATTACTGCAAATGAGACAGTGAAAGGCTTATAAAGTAGGTTATTAAGTGGACCAGACATTTTCCTTCGAGGAATGGAATTAATAAATGATGGATTTCTGTATCACGTAATAAAACTAGAGGCAGAAAGCTTGCATATTTGGTAAAATCATTTAAGGGTTTTTGTTATACGTGTATAACGGTATTCGCGTATTGTATGTCTATTATAAAAAGCGTTTGCTCCCTGACTGTAGTAATTCAAAAACATTTTGGTACCTCTTTCTAAATACCTTAAATATGTAATATAATGAAATTTGTGAAATAAATACGGGTAAAAATTATACGTTGTCAGGTACTGTGGTAATATATGCTCGAAATCTAAAGTTTAACACAGTTTATCTACACAATTTAATGCTGTTTCTGTAAAGAACAATTTAGTATCACAAAAAAATCGGTTTGCACTCTTTTTTGTAGAATCTTAACATTTTTGGCGTTTAAATAAGTTATCAGAATTTACTTTTAAACATAGTTTTATAATAGTATAAATTAGTGCGATTAATTTGGGTGTCCTTTTATGCCCTTGATACTATTTTAATTAGAAATTTATATTTTCCTCTTTAATTCAAAATATTCTCAAACAAAATAGAAATTTAGTTGTCCTGAATGATTTTGTTGAAAATGTCAACAAGGAGGCGTAGTTAGCTATCCTAATATATCTACATCCATACCGCTCTTTCTACATGTTTTGATTTGTCTGTGTCCTCTCGGAAATTTGATATAAATGATGAATGAAATAGTCAACGACCTAACACTAATTCAATGATTGTTTCTTAAGTAAAATAGGTTAACTGGCATAAAGTACATTTCCAGGCTGATAAAATTCGTCAGGAACTTTCATGTGTTTCATTTGATATGTTCGGTGCAATATTGACAAGAAACCGTACCAACCACATATGTTTAAAAGCAGTATTACAAATTCGACTAAAGTTATGTTATTTTCGATTTAACCTCTGGTAACTAGTCAGCTATGTTTCGTGTTTTTTTCTATTTCTTTCTTAATCAAAGACAATCTAACTGTAAATAATGTTTTAAAGAGGCGCTTATAGTTCTCGTATGTATAAATAAACATTAGATATGACCAATGTGAATAGATGTATATAAACATTTCAAGTTTACTATTTAACATGACTGTACATTTTACATAATTAAATATATCTGACACTTCGTTGAACGTGTTTTTTTTGTTTGTTTTTGTTTTTTTCTTCTTTTTTTTAATAATCAATAAGACTTTCATGATTAAAAGATCAAAATGGTAGACTTTAACAGAAAAGATTCAATTATACAAAAATGCATGCTGGTGGAAAATAGCAAAGAAAAGCCAAAAGTCACAATAAACCTTTAATTAAATGTTCAATTGGTTGATATAATGAAACGTCTAGTCCACGCTCTTATTTGACGAAATCTTCATTTAAATCTGCATATACTAACTATAATACATTGTACAATAATATGACATAATCAGATCAAATTAAACGGTGTCAGTCAGTGGAGATAAACACTTATCATTGTACTTCTTGTTTACGTAATGAAAGGGAGAGTGTTTAAATCTATAATAAAATGTAAAAAGAAATCTCAAATTACCGTAACGAGTTAGTTTCTTCTATATTAGATCATTTTTTAACTGTTATATATAAAACTTAATTTTATTGTTAGGATTTGGATCAAAATCAGAAGTAAATAGTATTTTCAATATTGTCAAAGATTATATAGCGATTTTTGATATTGTCAAAAGTTCTAATGACAATTTGTATAGATAATATCATAGTGTGTTTCGGTATTGTCAAAAGATTTACAGTTTGTTTGATTTGGTGTTTTGTGTTTACTTGTTATTGTTGTTGTTGTTGTGTTGTTGTGGTTTTTTGGGGTGGTGGTGGTATTTTTTTTATATTTTTTTTTCATTTTTATTTATTTTTTTTTTTTTTTTTTGGAGGGGGGGGGGTAGCGGTTGGGGTCGATATTGTCAAAGGATACAAAGTAATTGTTTGTTGCTGTCGATATTGTAAATTCTATTCGTCACTGAATATGATAATAAAATGAAACAGTAATAGAATATTTATTGCATATTCTCGTAAACGTTTTAAATATTCATTTATGAAATGTATACTATGATATTGCATTGTCATTACGGCGACTTCACGCTCTATGAATCTTGAGCAATTGAAGATAGAAAAACATACTATATCAAATATTAAAGAAATATTTTAAGGAGAAAAAACAATTAAATTTTTATTATGGACCACCCAAAAAGGCAAGTTTGTGTGACAGTATTTAAGTTTTGAAGGTACACTAGGTCATAGCTGTAAAGTGACTGCGTCATAGATTCTCCCGAGTAGGCTCACGCAATTTGTTCTCGTCAGACATATTTAAATGAAACTATGATTATAAAACTAGTGATTTTATGTAGCGAGCACTACTTATTTATAGTATCTCAAATTAATTAAGTAATTTTTAAAAATCTTTAACAATATTTGTTAACATGTTGAAATGGTTTGAAGTATTCTTAACATAATTATATAATAAAATTGCACGTACATGTGTAATGAATTCTTTATAATAATCTGTTAGTTTAATCTCATATGTTAATATCATTAAAAAGCTGATATTCGCTAATCAATTTTCAAAAATTATAATTGTAGCATAATACTGAAACCAAACGAATTTATTCACTGGCTGAACCTACTTAAAGATATATAAAATAAGTATACTCATCGGAGTAACGTATAAAGGTCCACGTATTGAAACCGATTGTCTATAAGAGTTGTTAAGTAATTGTTCGGAGCAACTTTCAAGTGTATCATACAAAATGTAATTGTTTCAGGAAGTTTGGAACACTTAATGGACAAGTCATTTATTATGATCTCATTTGTTGCATTTACAACGTAATTATCTTAATTTCTTATTCTAAGTTATTGTTTGCTGGTTTGAAAATGAACATTACTTTAGTGCAATTAACATATAAATTGTAAAGAATATGACTTTGGTAGAATAAAATAACACGTTTATAACGACTTTCTTTCTGCTAAAGCTTTATTACTGACAATGACTTGCTTGATTTATGTGGGTGTTTCGCCGCATCATCACCGAAAAAGTCATATGGCGACTTTCCAGCTTTACTTGCGGCCTCAACTGCCCCTTCGTGCATTATTTAAGACACTAACGGGCACCTGCATAGAACCACCAAAGTTCCATAAACAAATTTGATAGCTTCCTTGCCTGAAAGAAGCATAAGTCGCTGGCGGGACTCGAACATACAGCTGGCAGCAAAGTGGTTTAAAGTCAACAGACATAACCTGTCGCCCACGTACGCACATATGCCTTGCAAAGACAAGGGTTTCAGTATTTCATTGGAAAAATCGCGCAGTAAGGCAAAACAGCAACAATATGGTTGTTTAGAACTGATGGAAGATTTTTTTTCAAAATCGTAGTTTAGTAGATGGTGATTTAATTTAATCATTTTTTTTCTTATTCAAATTCATCACGCAAAGAAAAATATAGAGACCTAACTGTGTTTTAGATCGAGACATAACCTGATAGTGTGTATATCATGCGATCATACTAGAAAGTATCTAACTAAACGTTCAAAAATTAGGTTCGTGCATTAAACCACACATATCTTTAAAACAGGACGTTAAGAGGCATTGTATGAACTTGAAAATTTTCAATTCTTAGATATTCATATGTACGTAAATTGTTATGATGTTGAAAATAAAATTTTTAAAAAGTCAAAATAAATAGTATGACAAGCGGCAAATACATTAAAATCCAAAACGAACATTTAATTACAAATGTGTGCATCTCCAATTAAAATTGTATGAGATGTAAGTTTTCGTTCAAAAAAGATAATCTAATCAAATCTGAATTAATCCTGTGAAAATTTTATCAAAGAGAAATGGATCATGAAAGAAATCTATTATGTGTTTGTTTATCTTTTTCATCAAATAGAAGAACACTAAGATTTTTTTAGATAAAAATAAGCAACAGATAACAGAATTTACCTCAATGATTCTTTTCGAAATTATTAAGTGGTAAAAAGCTACAATACTAATTTGTTTACATTTGCTACTTTTACTTTGACAAATTATTTCAAATTATATGCTTCTTTTCTCGGGTGATAAGCATCTTACAAGTTCTAAAACCGTTATTTAAATGTTATAAAGCTCTAATTTGCCCTTTTAAAAGAAGGAAAAATCGTTTCTGGAACATAATGCGCCTTATTTTGTTTTAAAAGCATGTTTCCTGCATTTGATTGAAATCTATTTAAACCGAATTTTATTTGTATATTTTTAATCCTATAATCTTACATCAGATAATCTTATCACAATGTACATGTATCTGCAGGTACATGTATAAATTAATGTTTTTTACAACCGTTTTTCTCACAATTCATAAGCATATACATGTTAATATCATATATATGTTAAGTACTGATTCAAATAAAAACTTTGTTAACTTTAAATATTCAAAAATACTAATTTTATATATAAATATATAAAGTGCTAAATGGTTAAATTGTCTAAATAAGATTTAAAAAAGTAACGTCAGTAAATATGGTAAAACGGTTAATTTATACAAATGTATGATACTTCAATTAAAAATTACCAGATTTATTTTCATAGCTATCAAGTGCCCCGGTCGCCGGTTCTTCTACCGGCGTCTCTGATAGATGTTTTTTAGGTTGTTTAGGAAACAAGTCGGATGAACAGATCTGACAGCAGCCGCAATGGTCTTTCACAACCTCACCAACACAGTACGTCAACTGAGGGCACGTGCTCGCGAGACACAAGTCACATTCACGAGGGATGAGATAATCCGCATCGTACACGTATCCCGCTACTAGACGTGTTTTCACGTAAAACAGTGTCACAAGCAACCAAGAAAATCTCATATTGATAAATTATATTTAATTAAGATATGGTGTCTTTATTTTACTTTACTTAATCCAGAAAAATGAAGAAAGAAGTATTAAGTCATTTCATAACACAGCATCACATCCACGTCGCTGTTTCAAAATATTTTGAATGTATTTAACATTTGTCCATATATTATTGTCTCATGATCAGATTTTGCCTTTCCGGACTATTCATAACAATAATCAAACTATCTCTCAATTCAAAACCACATTTAAACCATCGTCAGTTCAGTATTCCACAACAAAGAGTGAAATTAATTTATAAGTGATAAATACTACATATGTTCCGCTGTTTGAACTACATTCCGTCGCATAAACTATTTCCTAACTAACAAACTGTTATGAAAACTATTAATAAAATCTCTTAAGTATCCACCCTCTACTTTGAAAAGTTGTATGAAAATTACAATGAACGCAATCATATATTGAAGTAAAGAGCGCAGTAAATTGTAAACTTGCGCTCTAGTGTGGTAAACTCAACTGTAATTTACCAATACCACAAAGGCTTTGGAGAAAATGTTATAGAGCGGTCTACCTCTCTCATTTTGCGCATTACATGGGCGTATTAATTGGGGGTAAACTTAAAAAGCTAGAGTTATTGTACGTAATATCAAGCTTTGAAGAAAGAATATATATGGTAATAAAATATAATGGTATAGAATGTTACACTAGTAAACTATAAAGGATTTTGAAGTCAAGAAAACACAGATATATGTAATGTCCTTTGTTACATAAGCTTTAAACTACAAGAATAGACCGTCTAGATGTAATTCCGTATATGATTTCAGGCAAAAACGGGCTCAGTAGAGCACTAACATCGGACTTTTTTTTAGATAGTAATACTTACTAACTATATCATATCAATGGGGTCACTAAAGTTTTTTTCGGTATATTTTAAGGCAACGCGTTTAAAACGTATACGATAATGAATATATTTTATGGATATATTTTTTATCTAGCTGAAATTATTCTTGTTTCCATTCTTTAGAAATGTTTTAATAAATGCAACTATAAAAATGTTTTTTTATGTTTGTAACAGTACATATATTTGAAAAACAACAACAAATACATACTTATGACAGCACACTTATATGTGTTTTGCTACTTGCATGAAATAATCTAACATTTGTTAAGCATATCATACCTAAGGCGTATATTTCACACTAGATTTTGAAAGGAGGACACTGATTTTATCTTTAGAAATTTGCATATTCGTGCATAAATTAGTTAAATTATGCAACAGTCAAGTGTATCAGTTGTTTAATAATTCAAGCCCCGAGTGAATGTTTTCACAAGGTTATTCAAGTTACTATTCCAATTAAGGTAAATAATGCAACAATCTTCTCACACTATAATTATATTAAAAGAAATCGGTCGAGTATGAAAAGGAAAAGAGACTGGAGGAACAAGGAAGGATTTCACTGTATATTCGTTAGTGTTCTTAATGCATCATTATGAATTAAAAAAAAAATCGTCATTTAACTTACTTATTCTTGCTGTAAATAAAGTTTTTTTTTCTTTCCTTTTTTCCGTTTTTTTCCGATGAGGACATTTTTTATTTTTAAACACGCCTTTCAAACTTTTACAAAGCCCCATACAATTGATACTGTATTACGAAGCTAGTTGTAGATAGATTAGTGATATTTTTATGCCTCTATATACGTGACAACTTATTTCGGTAATTTGAAAAGACGAAATATGTTAAGCTTGTATGCATCCTGTAGAAAAATAAAAAGAAATGTTGTCTTTTCAAACTAGCGCCAATTTATATCATGATACAGACATCGCAGACGAAAAATCTGTCATTAAATTACGATTTTATTTTAATCAATTTAGGTTAACTAATCGAAGAGATAACACGATTATTTACCTACATTCAAAAGTGCTTCTAACACGTAAAATTTGCACCGTAAGATTATTTTGATTAAATTTTGAAATTCACTGGGTGCAGAGTTCAGCCGTGCCGCCGAACGAAAGAACAATGAGTCGTCTGTGAGAAAATTTGACATCTTAGCCCTGAGACGAGTTAAGTATTACAAACCTGTTTTTGATTGTAGCAATTTTAAATGAAAGATTTTAAACACCATTGAGCCCTCTGCACCGGCTACGCACCCGTAAATAAAGAAAGCGTTGATTTAATCTTATAAGGATTCAATCGGCCAAGTTGTATGGGAATGTTATCTCGGTATATGGTGTCAAAAGTATGCAATTACTTTCAGAATTGTCACTTTAATGGCAATAAGATAATCCAACGTAAATAAACATTTAACCCCCAATAAATCACATTATAAGACATAAGTAAATACTGAGCGACGATAGACATTTACACTGACCCGACTCGTATAAAGATAATTCGATTTGATATAACGTTTCCATTGAAACTCGGCGGTATGTATCAAACGCGCTAAGAAGATAATAAGCCGGGAACAATAAATTAAATAAACAAATGTAATCCACTTTTCTATGAGCAATTGTTTATTAAGTGGTATTAGTTAAAGTCGCTTGTCCAGATCCCCACTATGGTCTGAAAATCACCTCGAGATGGTATAATATCTACTTATATAGATCACGTACAATCGTATATAGATGCACATACAATCTTATATATAGATGTACATTCAATGTATATAGATGTACATTCAATCACACAAAAGCCAATATCTGTCTTCCCTTCACATTATTGTAGAGATCTTGTTGGTATAAAAGTGTTTTATGTATCAGAAATGTTTTTAAATACAGTAGCATAATTATAACAGTTACATGTAAGTAAGTTATCAACGTATTTGAACAAAAGTAAGTTAGAGAAAAAACAAAGTCATTTATAAACGCCTAAAAAGCAAAATTTGAAAATATTACAGGCTCAGGTTGATTGAGTCCGTTCAAGGACTTCACCGGAAAGCGTAAGCCATCCCCCTCCCAACACCGGCATAGCAGAATCATGAAAATGGTAAAGTCTTGAATTAAGAGACATTCGCAGAGTAAGCCATGTTATATACGGGACGGTCCTGGGAAAGTTTAAAAGTGTTCGATCACCATCATCAATAGAGAATCTAAAGCCACTTTGCAATGTTATAATGTCAGAAAAAAATCTTACTAGTGTCTTCACTTTAATTATTCACGAACTCATACGTCAACAGAAAGCGTATATCAACAATTGAAAATATATGCTGATGATAAAATTTCATATATTTTTTTCTCTGTTTTATTTTTAATAATAATATTGTAGGAGAAAAAAAAGAAACATTTCAAGTTTCATGTTTGATGGAGTAATAATACACGTTATTTACAGTACAGAATTTATCATCAAATTAAGATAAAATTAACAAAAGAGATGCTACATTAAATGTTATCGTAAAATTATATGCTCAATTTATTATACACTTTATGAGATAATTTTATTACTTAACACACGAACGATTTCTTTGACTTTGAACAATCATAGATAAAAAAGTAAGTAAAGTAAATTTGAATAAAGAACCATTTTTTAGCTCCAAACTCGTTAAATGTATTTTGACGTATTTTCATATTATTGATCAAGAAACGATGTGTTTATAATCTAATAAAATATCAAACAAAAACAAACATATGCTTTTAGGCTTATTAAATGAGAAGATAGTATTTATAACAATGGCGAGTGACTCATCAAAAACAAACAAAAATAACAAAATACAACACAAAAACATGAAGGTTTAAAAATATGCTAGATAAGTTAAATTTATTATCAACTTTCATCTTATGACGTCGAAACAGAATAATTCAGTGTGTCTCATCTCGGGTAGTATAAATAATTATAACAGAATTAACTATTTTTCTGATTTACTACATTGTTCAATACGTTGTAAATAAGCTATGCAATGTTGAAAAGTTGTATTAAAGAAAATAAAAAAAAACAGTTGATGTAATATATATATTTCAAAGAGACTCCATTGAGGTTTTTTACATGACGGGACTAGAAATATTTTATAAGATTATTGTACCATTTGATGTAAGTTGATCCGTGTCTGGTATATGTTGTTGTTTCTTTCTTTTTTTTTCATTTAAGATAACCGATATTTTAACCTACTTAACATACATGAAATGAAATAAACATACTTGAAATATGCTACAAAAATTAATTCGGAGGTATCCTTTGCTTCAAAAACATTTTTAGTAAGTATTCTTTATTGAGACAAATCAATGATTTTTAAAAAAAATTGTTCTTTACCATTAACATTATGATTTTAGTACGGTGAAAAGATATAGCGGTAGAGTAGGGTGAATCCAATCTTAAAATTGTTTTTACTCATTTATGTTGTAAATGGGATGTTATCGGAACCGAAAATAAATTCAATAACATTTTAATATACCTATAATATATGTATTTCTTACCAAGCTTAAACGTTTATGATACTTGGACAGCAAAATAAATACAAGCACTAGATCTAGAAAAGAAAATGTTAGGTTCACAAAACGAACAGTGCTATGAAGTAAGAAAAACAACTCGACAGCAGAGACATAGTCCGTTTTCGACTTCCATATTTAACATATTAAGTTTACAAATCCCAGTTTGGACATAATGTCTGATACATCTAATTAAAGCGCTAATACTTCTTTCTATTGGTGGATTGCTATGTTAGGTCTAGGATATAACTAGAATTAAAGGAAATGAAACTGAATAAAGCGGTTTATCTTAAGAGTTTTTAAATGTGTTCCGACAGATTTTATTTGTGTTTGATAGATCTAGATCAACATAGACAAACCTTACAGGTAGATGTAGTGTATCGCATTTCTTTTAAGAGTAAAACTAATTATAAGCTATCACCTGCCTAAAGTCACTTAAAACATACCAATTTTGAATTTACTAAAAAAAAAAAAACAACACCGTCACGACTTTTTTCTTACTCGACAAAAGCCTTTAACATACTAAGACAGGATAATATGCAAAATTAAATTTGACACAAAAACTGATTTCCTTAAAGCACGCAAAGGTAAACAAATAACGGAAAGTTTAATCATATAGAAAGATACAATACACTTAAGTCGAGAGATCGTGTGTTTGTTCGGGACTTAAGATGAAATATAAGCATGAGGTTAATCGCTCAAACCTTCGATGAATCACGAATGTTATAAAAAACGGTTAAAATTACAATGTTATCTGTAGTGCACGTCGATATCTTTTGAAGAGGAATTAAAGATATTTGGATCATCAAAATCGGATTTTTCTGTTTGAAAATCGTGTAAAGAAATATATTTTTAGTACGATTTTTATAATGAAAAACCTGGAACGAAGGAAATGTGCCAAGTCTATTTTATTTTTGTTCAAATTTATATAAAACACATATCTAATGATTTCAGTCAAGCACAGAGGGGTGGTGATTAAGAAAAAATATAACGACAGCCTAATGCAAAAACAAATAGCATACTGAAAGCAAGTGGAAAGTAATAGTAAAATATATCTTGCAAATAGTTTCCAATTACAGGTGCCGACCTTTATTAACATTCTTTAGAAAATGAGTCACACCTTGTCATACTAAGTTCTATACAACATATCCAGTACAGATGTCATCTTTTGGTACCACTGTCAATGCTATACAAGTCAAATGAGCGTACAAACGAAATGTTAACCCTGTAACCTGTTCTGCAACTTATAATTTGTGTAATCACTGCAAAATTATGCACATAACAACTTACGTGTCTCCTGGTGCCCTGAGATTTTGGTCCTGCAAAATGCCTTTACGTCATTATAAATGAAACTATATGAGCCGCGTCACGACAAAACCAACATAATGGGTTTGCGACCAGCATGGATCCAGACCAGCCTGCGCATCCGCGCAGTCTGATCAGTGCTGTTCGCTAACAGTTTCTCTACTTGTTATAGGGTTTATAAGCGAACAGCATGGATCCTGATCAGACTGCGCGGATGCGCAGGCTGGTCTGGATCCATGCTGGTCGCAAACCCATTATGGTGGTTTTGTCGTGACACGGCTCATATGTTAAGACACTTAAAATATTACCAGTTACGTCACACTATGAATAACTACACAATTTCAACAACTATTATTTTCAAGATTACAACGGACTTGCTTCAAAGAATATACAAGCTTGGATTTTAGAGATATTTGTTTGTTTTGTATGGTTTTACGGCCCACCAACACATTTTAGGTCATATAGCACCGGAACAGGAAAGATTACTTTGGCTAACTTCTGGTTACACCAGATGTCAAAACCACTGGATTGCAGGGAAAGAAAACGTGTAAAGTGTATCAAATGGATGCGTATTTAAAATTGTAGAAGAATGTTCGATATAAATCATGAAGTTTATAACCATTATACAAATTCATGCTTCATTGAAAAGAACGCGTTGTTTGGCTATTTTAATATCATTGTCTGCTAAGTTCTTTTTGGGGAAAAACAGGCACCTTAAATTAAAAAACACAACATGGTATAAGAATATAAGGATTAGACGATTGTCAAGCGCATTTCATTTAATGCATTTAAAATGCTTTGAAAAGATATTTTCATGATTAAAAATTGCCTAACCGTTAAAGAGAATACGTATTTTAATAAAGGAAAATCGTTTGTATTAAAATATTCTTGGCTCAATTCTGCATTCAACAAACGAGGACATCTGTAAAACGAAGAACGATATAAATTTTCGATTTACATTTTGTAAATGCGTATCTTAAAGTTTTGCAAAAATGCAAAAAGGTTAATTGTTCTGTCTTGACTGGAGTCACGAATATCTCGTGGCAGATTTAAATTACATTCTTATCCTGTCGCTATTCATTCTTATAGCTAGCGAAATTTTATGCCATCAATTTAGGTTTCAAATCTCTTGCCTCAAAAAGCTTTTGATGTTTCAAATTGGTACAAACAAATTATTTTTAGATAAGGTGTAAAATTAAAAGATTTTTTTACCCTCAAATATTTGAAGGATGTCGACGCATCAGAATTAGAAAATTAAATGATAAGATATGTCGACTGTTTGGTAATCTTCTTTCTACCTTTTGATGAATTGTAGAGATGAGGCTTCTAATGCCCTTTATCGTTTGTGATAAAATATGATATTAATAAATATTAATAAACTATTAAACTACATAATTATATGTAAATAGATACAGGAGATTGTAAATTTGTATACATTCACCGTCTTGTTTATACTAATGTACATAAGAGATATTAAAGCGGCATTCAGTTTTTATATTTTGTTGGAAAAACAATTCTGTGTTGTTCGAAACTTAGTATTTCGTATTTTTATCTTGGAAAAGTACATTATATCACTGTTATGCCTTCTTCAAAACAGCGTCCCGAGAGCTACGAGCTCGTATATATTTATAGGGCACCAGTGACGTTCGTTTCTAAAAATAGAGGATCGGGAAACGAATCGGCCGCTTTACTTATTTACATAAACTGTAAAGAGCGAGAGGTTTCATTATTGTATATGTATGACTTCATTTTATATATAAAATCCCGCTTTAACTACAAATAGTATTCCCAACGGATAAGTGCATCTTTTACTATACGGTACTATTTACATTTTATTATTTCAATAATTTCAGTTTGATGCATGCTAGTATATCGCTTTAAAGATTGTTCAATAACATTTATTAATTTGTTAATAAATTTAATTTTACTCTGTACCTTAAGCACTACAATGACACGGCAATTATTGCTCTCTTATTGTCTCTGACAGTATTAGAGAAACAAATATAATTACGCAAATAAATTTCTCAAATGTTCAAGTGTTGACAACCTCTTTAAGGGTACTCTTATTGAAAGCATTATAACGTCAGGAAATTGACTCCTGCAGGCGCCCCACTTGTCCCCGGAAGTACGAGTATATGCGTGGGATGTTTATTGAGCATGAAAGAGTCGGACACAACAGTCGATTTCATTTTAACTAACCAAGCAGGAACATTTTCAGATTTTATTTCGTAAGAAAATTTCCATCTATGCCAATTCAAATGGATGGACAAAGGGAACAGAATATAATGATTAGAATACACACGGCATTGTTCCATGCAACATTAATATTATTCATACGTTAACAAAGCAGTAAATAAATTCTTTAAAAATTGCGTCTTTAATACCGAGACTTTCGCAAACTAAAGTCGCGGACAAAAAAACCTAATTACAGTACATAAACTAAATCAAATACATTTAACACTCAAAATATCTTCGACAATGGCTGTGTTTCATGATTGACAGGTTTTGAGTTAATAATACTAAAACTAATGTTTTTTATCCAAAAACTGCATAATATATCTATATGAAATATGACTATATCTTTTGTTTTCTAAATAAAACAAAATGGTATATGATATTTTTTATCATTTTACATTTAAATTAAAAACAACATTTAAACTATTGAAATGTAGTAAAATAAAGAATAATAACTATATTTTACACTTAAATTTTGAATCAAACAATATCAGCACGTGTGTCACAAAAGGTGAATATGTAATTTAACTCTTTATAAGAAGAGGTATGAGATACTTAAACGGATAGACAGGCAGTTCAAGTGGTATATTTCTTCCCCGTGTCAAAACACTTCAACATTATTTCAATGATGGCGATTTTAATATCACGAGAAAGGAATAAATTGGTAGCTTTTAAGATCAATACCATTTTAACATCCAGTTGAATAAGTATTAATTATATAAGATTTCAACAAGCTTTTTTAAGGATTATTGATATTATTTTCAAATTATTACAAACAGATTTGTAGGCATGACTTGCGAAAGAAAACTTTATACACAACACAGTAGCCTTTACTATTGCAATTTTAAGATTATTGTGTACCTTTTATACCACTTTCGATCTTCATAATAATTTATTTTGCAGTACGTTTATATTGAATAAACATAAATTGTTACGTAATATGAAGGTTCCTAGATATATTGGTTACTACGGCTATAATCTTTAATATGTCCATCTGTTTTCAGAAACAAACTGCGGGCGACCTCTTTACTTTGAATATTGACGGTATAAGTGTCCATTTTGATTTTTCGCATTTCTCGGCAAAAAGATGACTTTAGTTAGGTATAAACGATTTTTTAGTGTTTCTCACATATAGCATTTCTGATTTTTATTTTATTTCATTTTTTAATAAATTATATTTTTAAAAGTAAACATTCAATGAAATGTATGTGCTACCGGAAAAAAACCGAAGAACATTCAGTGATCCATTTGAATTTTATCCTTTGTTTTAAAATAAGACCTTTATAACATAGCTGTTCGTTGCGATCCTTAAATTGTAGTTATCCTATCATTCGAAAGAATTTCAGAAATATTTTTTTACTTAGTCAATGCATGAAAATACGCTCTTTGCCGTATGAGGTAAATAGAATTGACACATTGTAAATATGATATCTAGAAAATGACTTTATCGCAGTTTAAATGCGTAACAGACTTACATAAACCCAACCACTAACATTCCTATATTCTTATTGCATTGTTTGAAGATTATTAGAAATGAAGTGGTGTCCAACTGAGAATGTTGCTTGGTTTTGAGTTTATGGCATTAGTAAATCGTCTGGACTGCCCCAAAAATTGAGAGAGAAAATATTAGCCACAACTGATTTATTTACAATGCAAGGGTATTATAAGTTAAGGCCGTTGAACCATGGTATCCAGAAGGTAATTCATTAGTATGCCAGGAGGCATACTTTACTACAAAATATTTGCACATTGTAATGATATTAGTAATATTTCAATGTTAACCGATATATATTCCTTCATGTACATTTATTTTATATGATAATGTTTCAATGTCAATTGGAATGGATGCCATGCGTTGATCAAAGTGAAAGAATTGAAATTTGCGGAAGTTAGACTTTCTTTATGACTTACTTATAACTAGCTATGATTGATTTTTTTTCGAAAAGTTATAAAACATTTATTATCTTGTAAAAGCTTACTCTGCAAAACAACAGTTTATATCGCATGTTAGAATGGTACAGTCCGTTTTCACAAGGAATTTATATGAGAGTGAGATACAGGTGAACAAACGGTCTAGATATCTAGAAGATGCCACTTTTGTTATTGTAGCATTTATAAAGCACGTGTTCTTGACAACTGCCAATCTTAGCAGCCGACATATAATGTCAAAATAACTTGTATATTAAGAATATTTCTAGATGCCAAATTCCTCCAAGACTCATAATAGTGTCAATGAACAATATAATTTTCTATCACGCTTGAATTTATAGGCTAATAAAGCAAAGAATTATTTTTCAAAGATATACAGAAATTGTATATATGACTTACAGATTCCTTTTATCAGATGTTTAAAATTCCGAAATGTACCGAAAAAAAGAGAAATTCGATAAAACATTTCTAAAATTGTATGAAAAAAAACTATATCTATTTTAATGCATCATTAAAATATTAAGAATGATAATGTAAATAGAGCAACAAGATGTATTACATATGATATTTGGATGTTTCTTTGTTTGATAGACAAAAGCGTAAGAATCGTACATTTGGATGTATGTGAGAAGTTAGCAGTTAACAGTGAGCTAAGCAAAAAGGCATTACGATTTATATAGGGAAATCAATGATCTGCTGTTATGCTCAGCTGGGTAAACAATCTAGCAGAGCATTCCAAAATAAAGTGTAGAAATGCTTTGCTGGTATGCTCAGCTGGGTAAGCAATCTAGCAGGCCATTACTAAATATAGTGTAAAAATGCTCTGCTGGTATGCTCAGCTGGCTAGGCAATCTAGCAGGGCATTCCTAAATATAGTGTAAAAAATACCCTGCTGTTATACTCAGCTGGCTAAGCAATCTAGCGGGGCATTCCAAAATATATTGTAAAAAGCTCTGCTGTTATGCTCAGCTGGCTAAGCAATCTAGCGGGGCATTCCAAAATATAGTGTAAAATGCTCTGCTGGTATGCTCAGCTGGCTAGGCAATCTAGCAGGGCATTCCTAAATATAGTGTAAAAAATACTCTGCTGTTATATACTCAGCTGGCTAAGCAATCTAGCGGGGCATTCCAAAATATAGTGTAAAAAGCTCTGCTGTTATGCTCAGCTGGCTAAGCAATCTAGTGGGGCATTCCAAAATATAGTGTAAAAATGCTTTGCTGTTATGCTCAGCTGGCTAAGCAATCTAGCGGGGCATTCCCAAATATAGTGTAAAAATGCTCTGCTGGTATGCTCAGCTGGCTAGGCAATCTAGCAGGGCATTCCTAAATACAGTGTAAAAATACTCTGCTGTTATACTCAGCTGGCTAAGCAATCTAGCGGGGCATTCTAAAATATAGTGTAAAAAGCTCTGCTGGAATGCTCAGCTGGCTAAGCAATCTAGTGGGGCATTCCAAAATATAGTGTAAAAATGCTCTGCTGTTATGCTCAGCTGGCTAAGCAATCTAGCGGGACATTCCAAAATTTAGTGTAAAAATGCTCTGCTGTTATGCTCAGCTTGGTAAGCAATCTAGCGGGGCATTCCAAAATATAGTGTAAACATGATCTGCTGGTATGCACAGCTGGCTAGGCAATCTAGCAGGGCATTCCTAAATATAGTGTAAAAATGCTTAGCTGTTATGCTCAGCTGGCTAAGCAATCTAGCGGGACATTCCAAAATGTAGTGGTAAAATGCTCTGCTGAATTGCTCAGCTGGCTAGGCAATCTAGAAGGGCATTCCTAAATATAGTGTTAGAAATGCTCAGCTGGCTAGGCATTCCAGCAGAGCATTCCTAAATATAGTGTAAAAATGCTCTGCTGGCAAGCTCAGCTGGCTAAGCAATATAGCAGAGCGTTCCAAAATATAGTGCGAAAAATGCTCTGCTGGTATGCTCAGCTAGCTAAGCAATCTAGCAGGGCATTCCTAAATATAGTATTAAAAATGCTCAGCTGGCTAGGCAATCCAGCAAAGCATTCTGAAAATTAGTGTAAAAATGTTCTGCCGGAATGCTGAGCTGTCTAGGCAAACTAGCAGGGCATTCTTAAATAAAGTATAAATTTCGTTGGTCTGCAACTGATTATTTGGCACTCGTAGACTTTCTAAAATATTTAGTGCCAATGCAGATAATGACATTTTTTACTTCTACAGGACCCTTAAGTGTCTATTTCTTTGGTCTCCGACTGATTCTGGGACGATCGCAGACTTTCAGGAATTTTTGGTGTTAATGCAGATAATGACATTTGTGAATTTTAAGGACCATCCAGAGTCCATTTCGTTGGTCTGCGAATGTTTCTGGAACACTCGCAGACTTTCAGAAATGTTCGGTGCCACTGGAGATAATGACATTTTTACTTCAAAAGGACCCTCCTGAGTCTATTTCGTTGGTTTGCGACTGATTCTGAGTCACTCGCAGACTTTCAGGAATTTTGGTGTCAATGTAGAAAATGATATTTCTGACTTATTGGGACCTCCCTGAATCCATTTTTTGGGTCTGCGACTGATTCTGAGGCACTCACAGACTTTCAGGAATTTTTGATGTCAAGGCAGATAATGACATTTTTTACTTCTAGGGACCATCCAAGGTCCATTTTCTTGGTCTGCGACGTATTCTTTAACAGTCACAGACTTTCAGGAATTGTTGGTGCCAATAGAGATAATTACAATTTATGACATTTTTGACCATCCAGAGTTTATTTCGTTGGTTTGCGACTGATTATTGGGCACTTGCAGACTTTCAGGAATTTTTGGTGCTAATGCAGATAATGACATTTTAGGATAAAAATGCTCTGCTTATGACTAAGGAGTCCTTAAAAGTAAAAAAGTCATGATCTGCAATGGCACTAAACATCCTGAAAGTCTGCGAGTCGCAAGGAATCGGTCGCAGACCCAAGAAATGTAGTCTGGTGGTTCCCTAAAAGTCAAAAATGTCATTATCTCCATTGGCATCAAAATTCCTGAAAGTCTGCAAGTGTCCCAAAATCAGTCGCAGACCAGCGAAATGAACTCTGGTGGGTCGCTAGAATTCAAAAATGTCATTATCTCCATTGGCACCAGAGATTCCTGAAAGTCTGCGAATGTCCCAGAATCAGTCGCAGACCATAAAAATGGACTCTGGCGGGTCCTTAGAAGTAAAAATTGCCATCATCTCTATTGGCACCAAACTTTCCTGAAAGTCTGCGAGTGTCCAAAAATACGCTGCAGGCCAATGAAATGGACTCTTAAATGTCCCTAGAAGTCAAAAATATGATTATTTCCATTGGCACCAACCATTCCTGAAAGTCTGTGAGTGTGCAAGAATCAGTCGCAGACGACCAAAATGGACTCTTGAGGGTCCTTAGAAGTCTTAATTGTCAATATCAGCATTGGCACCAAAATTCCTGAAAGTCTGCGAGTGTCCTTTTAAAAAGTCGCAGGACAATAAAATAGTCTCTTAAAGGTCCTTAGAAGTCAAAAATATCATTATTTCTATTGGCACCGAAAATACCTGAAAGTCTGCGAGTGCCTCAGGATTGCCTAGAAGTCGAAAATAACAATAAAACTTTGGCAACAATAAATCCTGGAACTCAGAATTAGTCTGCCAACTGAGCATTCCACCAGAGCATTTTTAACTATATTTCGGAATGCCCTGCTAGATTGCCTAGCCAGTTTAGCATTTCAGCAGAGCATTTTTACACTATATTTAGTAATGCCCTGCTAGATTGCCTAGCTAGCTGAACATTCCAGCAGAGCATTTTTTCACTATATTAAGGAATGCTCTGCTATAGTGCCTAGCCAGCTGTGCATTCCTGCAGAGCATTTTAACACTTTATTTAGTAATGCCCTGCTAGATTGCCTAGCCAGCTTAGCATTCCAGCAGAGCATTTTTACACTGTATTTAGTAATGCTCTGCTAGATTGCCTAGCCAGCTGAGCATTCCACCAGAGCATTTTTTCACTATATTAAGGAATGCTCTGCTTGAGTGCCTAGCCAGCTGAGCATTCCAGCAGAGCAGAGCATTTTTTCACTATATTAAGGAATGCTCTGCTATAGTACCTAGCCAGCTGAGCATTCCTGCAGAGCATTTTTACACTATATTTCGTAATGCTCTGCTAGATTGCCTAGCAGCTTAGCATTCCAGCAGAGCATTTTTACACTATATTTAGTAATGCCCTGCTAGATTGCCTAGCAGCTTAGCATTCCAGCAGAGCATTTTTACACTATGTTTAGCAATGCCCTGCTAGATTGCCTAGCCAGCTTAGCATTCCAGCAGAGCATTTTTACACTATATTTCGTAATGCTCTGCTAGATTGCCTAGCAGCTTAGCATTCCAGCAGAGCATTTTTACACTATGTTTAGCAATGCCCTGCTAGATTGCCTAGCCAGCTTAGCATTCCAGAAAAGCATTTTTACACTATATTTAGCAATGCTCTGCTAGATTGCCTAGCCAGCTTAGCATTCCAGCAGAGCATTTTTACACTGTATTTAGTAATGTCCTGCTAGGTTGCCTAGCCAGCTTAGCATTCCAGCAGAGCATTTTTTACACTATATTTAGGAATGCTCTGCTATAGTGCCTAGCCAGCTGAGCATTCCTGCATAGTTTTTTAACACTTTATTTAGTAATGCCCTGCTAGATTGCCTAGCCAGCTTAGCATTCCAGCAGAGCATTTTTACACTATATTTCGTAATGCTCTGCTAGATTGCCTAGCAGCTTAGCATTCCACCAGAGCATTTTTACACTATATTTAGGAATGCCCTGCTAGATTGCCTAGCCAGCTTAGCATTCCAGCAGAGCATTTTTACACTATATTTAGCAATGCCCTGCTAGATTGCCTAGCCAGCTTAGCATTCAAGCAGAGCATTTTTACACTATATTTAGTAATGCCCTGCTAGATTGCCTTGCCAGCTTAGCATTCCAGAAAAGCATTTGTTCACTATATTAAGTAATGCTTTGCTAGATTGCTTAGCTAGCTTAGCATTCCAGCAGAGCATTTTAACACTATATTTAGTAATGCACTGTTAGATTGCCTAGCCAGCTGAGCGTTCCAGCAGAGCATTTTTTCACTTAAGCTAGGAATGCTCTGCTAGATTTCCAAGACAGCTGAGTATTGCAGCAGAGCATTTTTACACTATATTTAGGAATGCCCTGCTAGATGCCCAATACAGCTGAGCATTACAGCAGATCATTACCTTCCCTATATAAATTGAAATGCCTTTTTGCTTAGCTCACTGTTCACTGCTAACTTCTCACATACCATTTGGATACAGTATGCATAGCATTCTTCGTTTACTGCATTTATAGGTAATTCTTCTTCACATAAATTGCGTAGCTTCAGAGGAAATGAATGAAACAGGGTCTTAAATGTATAATTTAAATTTTACATTATCATTTATATGTAGATAGTATTATACATGGTATAATTATGATAACAGAATTAAAATATCAAATTATTTACGTTCACTAATATTTTAAAATATATGCACGTTAAAATGCATATATATACGTGTGTCTCCATCCAGTCTTCATTAAATCACGAATCATGGAAAAATTGCCGGTCAAAATACATACGAGTATATGAGTACGGAAATCAAAATATAACAACCTTTTCTAAGCGATCAGATTTCGATACGAATACCAAATGCTTACGGGTCATTACAAAAAAGAAACGCACTAGAATATGCAGTTACTCTGACACTAAAGATAGGGTGTTCAAAACCTTTTACGTTAACAATTTATGGAAAGTTTAGAACTTTTGAAAGTTAACATATTATCAAAAGTTAAAAATGCGTGTTTTCGCGTGAACTTCGGGCATACAGTTTATCACTTGAACTATTTAGGAGTCACAAAGATTACGCAAAACGCTTGATATTACTTTGTTATCTTTATTGCATATAGATTTCATTTGAAGGGGAATTAAAGATATTTGGCTCAATCTAAAGTTTCATCGAATATAAGTTGTGTAAAGAAATAGGCTGGGTTTCTTCAAATTATTTTTCAATTTAAAGAAAAACTAAAACGTGCCAAACTATAATTTTTATTTCAATATATTTTGGTTAATATAGCCTCTTACAAGTAGGCCAGATAAAAGAGCATATTTTATAGTAAACTTGATAGTTAAATGAAATACACTGAATCAAAATGAGTGAAATTTCATCGTATCGCAAATTTAGTATCCAATAATCTTAGTAATTTATTTTAAAAAGGAATACTCAGAACAAGAAAAAAATGTGTACGTATTAAAATGACCCATTTACCTGCTGCAAAGAAATTAAAAGACGTAAACCAAAATTGCATATAAAGCATGACATTTATACAAACATAAACACTATTGACAGAGGCGTATACAATATAAAATTATACAATAAATACAATACAATTTATTCAATAATATACTGAAGAATTGCAAATCGACAATTCAGTTAAGCGTAAAGACATGTACCACTACAATAAAATATATGAGTTAGAAGCGGTGTTTTTAAAATGAATAAATCTTGCATTAAAGATATGAAAGTCGATATCGCTAAAGATCATATGTCCCCTCTAATAAAAAGCTATCACTGTCAGTTTATGTAACTATTTTGCTAAGAATGTTTTGCATGTAACCAAAAAGATCTGCCCCAGGACATTTCTATAATACATATTTATATAATAGATATTCGGAAATTGCAGGGTTCTTAAATATTATTGTTCATATGTCATACAGGTTGTTGTATAAGTGGAAAAATCGTGGATGCCCGTAAGCAACCAAACACTTACTATGAACTCAAAGTTTGCTTACAATTACATTAAACAAATAGCCAAATACGAATGATTTCTTCCGCCTATGCTTTTAAATTCGAAAAGTAAAAGTAAACTGCATAGCCTTACTTTAAGAAAACCTGTATGCATGTAATTAATTTCATTTGTTCTTTACTATCACCAGTATAGATGTATATATTAATCGATTATTTTATGTTTTCTATCAAATTTGAGAACAAAGATCAAAAGTGCAAAGGCAAAGTAACACAACCTCAACATAACCAGGCAATATACGTCACTCAGAGGGGCACGATACCAAAAGGTTTGGTTATTTGCTTTGCTTTTGTCTTATTTGTTATGGGTTTTTTTCTTTCTTTTTTTGCAATTTCTATCAAGTTTGTTTAAAATATTTTAACATTTTTTTTATAGATCAGCAGTAGGTTATTTCTGTCGTATTTATTCTTGTTTGTATTTCATTTGTTCTTTTCCTTAACAGCTTTTGTAAAGTCAATTTTCACATTCCCGATACATACTTTAAAGTAAAAATAAATTTTTAATTACTATCTTTCTGATTATATTTTAAGGTGACAATATGTCCGTGGAACCTTTGTAAAGTGAGCGTCGATACAAGCTATTTTACAATGAAAGAGTACAGGTTTCTACAGCATAAATGTACTTCTTATTGTTCTGTATTACCACTTAAACTTAAACTTGATCCATTATAAAATGTTTTTTATTTCAAATCAAACAATCTTAGTGTTCCAAACAAAGGCACAAAGGTGAATGTTTAGCTTGACACTTAGATATATCAAACACTTAACCTTATCTGACAAATGTATAAGTGGTTAAGTCTCTCTATTTAAAACACCTAAACACTCCTTCACAGGTGACAATAATAGTAATATCGTATCAATGAATAGGAATTGACTAAATAATTGATGATAACATAAGTACAATGTAATATACAGAGTTTTTCAACCTTTTTGATAATCAATTAACAATATTATATTCCTTTCAAGTTTTGATTTACATATCATAGAAATATTTTTAGCAGTTTTATAAGTTATTTCTGATGTTGACTAAAGACAATACTTAATGTTCTCATCTACATTAACAATCAGGTTACATTTACAATACAATTCAGTTATGTTTCAATACAAGTGCAACTCGAAATCAAGCGAATTCTACAAGAATTAAAATTGACATGTGAGAGTATAAAACTGACCAATATGCAATGTTTAAATGTTTGCAATACGTGTATGGAATCGGAAAATATAGATAATTAAAAGCAAGAGAGTGTTTCTGTTCTTCTTTAGATACACTAATTTCTGAAATAGCTCAAGGCAGATGATACACATCAGTAGACTAATCACTTATAAAACACTGTCAGAACAGGAACAACACAATCACAGCTATTCAGCATTAGATACTTTGAAAAATTAAAATCTTCCAGTCGAAGAAACACAAGCTGTTCACAACATTCTAAGATATTTACCTGTTTTAAATGCATTCCCTGCACATAAGGTATAGTAACCTGTCACTGATTTTTGAAAGGAATTTTACAACCTACTTGCAGAAAAGAAAAATGTAAAAAGTTGAATAAATGCTTCTTTCGGTGCATACTTAAGCATTTTTTTCTAATTATACTTAAAATAGAGTACGAAAGTATTTCAGTTACATACTATAAAATGAAATACGTTTAATTAATAGATGAATTCTTGTTTGCACATTTTATTGGAACGGTTGCAATCTTAAGTAAATGTTCCTTTCAAATATCCTTCGATTACTCAATACAACAGACATAGTTAAGATAATATAATAATATACTGAGTCTTGAATCACTTATGTTTTTCTATAGGATTATTAATGGTTGAATGGAAAATACTTACTATGTTAATGGTTGTGAGGTCAAAGTATTCAATAGATTTCTTTATTCATTCTGACTAATGTTATTAATTTGAACGATGTTTAAGGACCTTCCTGTCCCAATTTACCAGCGTAAATGGGTTTCTATTGTTGCATTAAATGGACAAAGAGAGTTACAAATAAGTTAATTCTGTCTTATAAGTAAAAGAAGAAATAGTTTTCTCGCTTCGCTTACAGACAATTTTGAGCATTTCAAGCAAAGGACAGGACTACAAAATATAGATATCTTACTAAAATTATATGATTCTATGTTTTGATATCTTAGTTTATTGTTTATTATCTACACATAAGTATTGGTTCAAATAAGGGAGGTATATTAAATATCATATAGTTTAACAGTGATTAGGACCTGGATTTGTCGAATGAAATCACATAAATCAAATCATATCACTCGTAACTTTTTATTATTTGATAATATAATATGCTTAACTCATATTTTTTAAAATCAATTACATTACACAAGATTACTGAACCACGAACGTTATTTAATAATTAGGAACACAGGATTTTGCCACTCATTGTCTGTAAAGCTATACAACTAACACAATTCAAGACATACTTACCTTCGGAGAATTATCAGTCGAAAGTTGAAGTTAAATAAGTATAAATAGTAAGAGATATTGTAAATGATTGGATCTATGTATTTTGTTCTCGATATTAGAACGTATATTATATAAAATATTACATCACATATAAAATACATGTATATATTTTGTTCGATAACCCAACTTCATGACACATTTGTTGTAAATCAGCCACTGAAGTGATAAAACAGGAGAAAATCAAATATATTATAAGCTTCACTTCAGTCTGTCAGATAATAATACCGATAGCCTCTTTTGAAAAGATTTAGATGCAAATAAATGACATTAAATATGAGTTTTATGTGCGGTTTTTATTATAAGTATGGTAGATTTTATCATAAAATTTAACGTAAATATTATTACCAAATTTATTAAAGTATAATACACATATAACGCTTAAAAAAATTATACGCCTATATTCTTCTAGATGCGTCTTGAGTATTATGATTTAGAGGTATTCTATATCTTTAAAACAAATATAATTAATATGTAGCATAAATAATAGATAAGTCATATGTTGATAAAGCAAAGCAAAATCGGAAACGTTGTATTTG
This sequence comes from Ruditapes philippinarum, assembly GCF_026571515.1. Taxonomy (NCBI): domain Eukaryota; kingdom Metazoa; phylum Mollusca; class Bivalvia; order Venerida; family Veneridae; genus Ruditapes; species Ruditapes philippinarum. The sequence goes on along the minus strand of NW_026856821.1, from coordinate 121,572 downwards.
CGTATATACAAAATACACTAAAGGAGTTCCACTGAGATCAAAAAGCCAAAAACATAAAAATTGAAATTCGTATATAGATCAAGTGAAGCGCTTTTGCGCTGTTGAAACGCTTTTCAATTTTTGGGATTTTTTATTATTCTGGGAAAAAACTGGCTGAGGGAATGATTGATCTGAAAATTGCATACAGCTTACATAAAAATGGTACTCAAATCTCGGAAAAATATTTTCAGTCTCGTCCCCTTTTGACAAACTACAATCGTGTAAAGCCTGAAAAATTAACATCGCTCTCTTTTTTATTTATTTATATTGTTGTTGTTGTTGTTGGTGGTGGTGGTGGTGTTGTTGTTTTGTAAGTTCATGTCTTACTGAGTTGAATTTAAAAGTAAAAAAAAATAATAACTCAGTATTGCTTTAGATACATGCCAGTATAATTTCAATAAGTTAAAAACTATTATATTTCATCATTTGCCCTGAATCTAATTTTCTAATATTTCCTTTCAGAAATGTTTTCAATTGAAAATGTTAAAATTATCTATGTCTTTATGCAATAATTGTGCCTTCCAGTCTTCCAACCCTCGGAGGATATGCACAGACAAGCATAACTATTGGAGAAAATGAGTTATTTGTTGACAGTTTCAGGTACAAGAACTTGATTTTCATATTTCGGTGTAACTATTGGCGTACCAAACCACAACAGATACTGCAAACTTAAAGTTTAAGATTCAGTTACAACCAAAACAAGACGTATTCGTGCAAGATGAGCTTACATGTGTTTCGAAAAGTAGTTGTCATGTAACAATATCATGTCTGGGTGTGTTTTTACGTGAAACAATCTGACTAATACGAGTAGCCATTCTTATAGACTTGTTTTTTACTTCAAACATAGGCAAAATGAGATGATGCTTATTATAAGATCAAATATCACATAAGAACATCATGGTACAGCCTTGTTTGTGTAATGATATCAGTTACCTGTCTAACATTTCATTATTAGGCATGCCTAAACTATGCACCCAATTTTTGTAATTTGTAAAATGATATGCAAATTAAAATGACACATACGATAAAATGTTAGTATTACGATAGAATGTTATATCGTATGTATGTAATTAACACGCAACTGTTGTTTTCGTCCGAACACATTTGAGAATTAAATGAATAACCAAATATATAGGCTGTACTTATATGGATTAGATAAGAAATTTGGATTAGATAAGATAAGAAAAATGTTCACTATCTTGACTTGTGTGAATATATGATTATGGTTACATATAAATGATAAACTAAACAATAACATCATGTTAACAGCAAACAAAGCAAATAAAAGCCTGACAAAAGCCCAAAAAGTATATTCTGATGCACAATATTTCACTTCGTGCATTCAAGGGGATGCATAAAAATATAATAAATATAGTAGTGATCCTTCAAAAGCAATATAAACAACACAATTACATGATTGAGCCTATTCATTAGTTTAATGAATATTTAAAATAAAACACTTTATTACTGCGTGCGAGATGTCCTTAGATGTATTGTTATAGATAAGAACAGATTGTTGCAATGTTCATTAAAACTGTTAGAATTAACCAATGTTCCAACCATCATGATAAAGAAAGTAAATATATCAAATTTGAGAACAAGGTTGTTAAATCGATGCCAATCTGAAACGAAAGAGGGACAGTAAGTAAACAAAAACAAATACGAAAATACGTTTGCAATAGAAAGCGCCTCTAAGAAAATATACCAATTAACTCATTGAACATTCCCATTATCTTTTAAAACTAATTAGTAAAGAAACAGATGAACGGAAAGTAATGTTCCGCCTAGGGTATAACTATCAATTAGAGGTGAAATGAGGCTTAATTATTAGCCCACGTGGTTAATGATAATCCTATAAGGCAGGGTAAGAATTGTCAAATTAAAGTGATAAAATTAAAACCAGTTGAAACCAGTTATCTAATACTTCTTATGTAGATCTGGATCAACTAAGAAGAAAATTCATTTGAAACTCCAATTTTAAAATTTATAAGAAAGAGGTTATACAATGAAGTTCTTAAGTAAGTGAGCCATTAAATACAGCTGCATATATTAACGAGTAGATGATGTTAAACCTAAAAATAATTATCGTAATGAAACTTTCCTTTTTATAATCAAGGATTGAATATTTCTTCAATACTCATTTAAATTCCCTATTACAATATGAACATAAACTTTATAATCTAGTAATTTACAGAAAAATAATAATTTTGAAAAGGCCTACCCAGGTCATTTCTTTTCAAGTTATTAAATTTTCAAAAAAAAAAAAGATATAAATAAATATAAATAAAAACTTATGTTCCATTTAGATTATATCAGTTAGAAGAGACGAAGTGTGTCAAAAGAATCCCTATATCAAAATTATTTCTAGATTCAAAAACATTCCAGGAATCATTACATCGTCTGTGAACGCACGAAACTCTTTCACCAATCCGTGAAAAGTAATAAAGCATATCATTGCATAAATATATTTCCCTTTAATAATGATAAGGGAATGATTTCCATCAAACATACGATTGGCATGGAATAAAATCAAAAGGTTAAATGTTATCTCACATATTGCAACAAGAATTGTATAATTTTTATTGTGGTTTTTTAAGTGCAAACCAAATTTTGTGAAACCACTTATAATGCATTTGTACAATATGTTTATAGGAGATGTTAGGTCTGTTAATAATTTGGAAAAAGGGTAGTATCTCGGAAGCAACGAAAACAACGAAGTGGCACGAAGAACGACAAGCTTATTGAAACAACGGTTAGATATAACATAGTTAACATTTACAGGATTGTGTGTGACTAAAATTTCACAATTTCATGATACTACTTAAGTCAGTGCTAGGGGTGTGGCAACTTAAAAGTACCGTCCATGAATAGGCGAACTCAAACAGAGTCTGGACAATTTTCAATTTTGCAATTTTTGGCGTTCTTTAGTGATTTCACATTTTGTCGGCTACAGCCAAAATATTCATCGCTTAGGACACAAAATTTGAATATTCGTTACATTATTACTGAATGCTTTAAGGTTTATAACACCAGCATGACAAGTATATTAGCGAAACATTTGCACTGACAAGAATAATGATTATTCATTCCCTTTTCAAAGGCATAAAAAAGTTAAAATACTGTCACTCGTATTCTTACCAAGTTGAAATATGCAGAACGGATAAACACTGTTTACGTCATATCATCGTTATTAATATTTGTGTAGGAATTATACGTATATACAATATACTAGACAAAGAATCATTGATAAATGTACACTTTTCGTGACATGTGAAATATATCAAGGATCTTTAATTCTAAAATTACCAACCATTCCAGTGTAAAAGTTTCAAGAGTATCTTTTTCAGCAAATGTCACATTTAAATAACAAAGAAAAACATAAAAGTTAATAATATATTTACAGGACGTGCGAAATACAAAGAAAAAGATAACCATTTATATTGTCATTTAAAGAAACGTAAACAAAGTTAATCTTAAAATTAAGATTGACGCTTAAACGTCACCCGTTCTACCAATATCTGCATATTTTCACAGTAAGAGTAATTTATTAAGTATGCAAATGTATAATCGACGGTTTTAACATTTTATCACGATCAACTTAAATACATATATTGATATTCAAATATTTTTCACAGTAATCTTTTTGAAAAATATCTGTCTGAAATATTTTTATACGCTTCTTACAACAATGTACCATATTTTCACAATAAAGTTATGCTTCTGTATAGATATGATGTTACATACCGTTAAATGGTACATAACAAAGACATGTTCTTAATCTGTGTATGAATAAAGAATACCAATATGTATTAGTTATGCATGTATTTATCTACGATATTGCAAAAGTAAATGTAAATTTGAAAATAGATAAATCAGAAAAATACGTTCTACATGACAGAATAAGAGTCGTCATACTTTTTTGATAAGCAATAAAATTCGGTGAGAAGAACATACAAAAATGTATTACAAAACAAATCCACTTATACTTATACATCAATTTATCGAGGCTATAAGAAGAGGAACTTGTTTGTTTTATGCCCAAGTTAATAATTAAAGCATATGAAATAACACACATATGCGTCCACATTCAACGGAAAGATCTCATCAGACATTATATGTATTCACACAATAACAAGCATGGCTTATGAAAACGAATATAAATAAGGACAAGTAGATACAGAAATGTAGGGACTGTAGGAAAACGATGTTTTTATCAAAGTAGTATTTCAGATTAGTTCTGTTTTTCTCTTTCAGTGCGAGACAGAAGACAACAATTCCCAAATGTAACATATTAAACACATATTGTCTGAGAGAGAAAACTTCCCGTCATTTGGTTAAAAGATATATTCCACCAGAGATATGATTAGAACTTATGACATATAAACTTGTATAAAGTGATGCATCTGTCGAATAAAGCGTAAAAATATACTTTCTCAGATACATTTGTGTCCAAACACCGAGCATTTCTTCGACATCTTATTTTGTTCTTTCATACTTTCTTTTTGTTCGCGATGCATACCTGAAGATAATATAAAAAAAATTATTCTGAAGACATATCCATACTATCGAAAGTATTCGAAATCATTTTTTAAACTATAGTAAAATAAGCGCTTGAAAAAAAACCAGGACATTCAAGTATTTATTTATTTTTACCATAATGCTCTTATTAACAAAATAATGGGAACTTATCATAAATGAAAGATAAAAGAATTTAAAGTAAATTAATGTATTTGTTAAAGATTTGGGATGAAATATATGATCTGAAGAATTAATCGCTCGAACCTTTGATGACTTACGAAACTTGCGGTAAATAACAGGAGTTACAATTTCCCTATAGTAGCCTCATCCTGCTGCCTGTACAGAGCTTTCTACACCTTAGACATTGGACACTAAAGCATAATATTCTTCTTTATGCACAAGAAAGAAACGCTAAAAATGTATCAAATTTAGAATGTTGTATGGTTATAAAAGCATACCAAAAATTGGCAATATATACCTTGATATAAAACATAATGAAATTACACATTCGAAAACTAATTTGTAATACTTTTAAATGCTCCTTATTTATCCTACCTTGGGCAGCGAAATTAAAATGTATATTATCAGGATATAAGTTTGTAACGTTGAATTGTAAAATTTACAAAATTTCAAAGTTCATTTTAGACGTGAAAAAAATAATGGATGAAAATTAGAAACTTAGGAACAATAATAGTGCACCTCGTTGAAAGCTGATATTAATTTCCATTCATACGACTCATTGTTCTGACTTGCCTTGAGCAATTTAAGTTACTATTGATTAAAGTAACTGTCAAGTTCTATTGCTATCGTCTTCATGCATTAAATTATATGCCTTTATAAGTATCAGATGCCTCCCATTGATGTTTTAAATTGGTTCAAATTATCTTATGTAAAGATGGTATATTAAGCGGACATTATTTTACTCAACTTTATGTGGGAATAGAGACGAATACAAATGAAAATTGATTAATTTCTAGTATGGTATGCTATGCAGTTGTTTCTTTAAATTTAAATTACAATTTGTAGAAGCTGGGTTTTTCCTTCTTGATGACATTCTAAAATATATTTGTTTGGTATATTTGTCGTGCTTGACTATGTTTGAATGAGAGGATAGACACAAGAACGGTCCTCAATCGAATCCATGCAAAACTGACGTATCGTGTAAGCCTTTCATAAAAATGATTCTCACAATTAAAATCAATGTATCAAGAACATAGGATCATCTTATTTCGTTCAGAAATTGCTATCACTTCACTCAATTAAAATTGCATTAGCTAAATTCTAATATAGGTGCTGTATATAAAACTAATTTCATAAGAAAGATTAAACAATTTAAAATATTTTTATTTATGATTGTGAGTAATTTGTTGAGAAAATACATCCAGATTACGTTTTATTCAGGTGCCCATATCCTAAATTGAGATAGCGTGGTCATTTTTACAGTCTTCTTAATTTAATCGTATGGAAAGAGCCCATTGTTACTAATCAAATCAGTTTTATTTTGTTTATATCTTCAAATATAATGCACTTCAAACATGGAAAATATACAATGAATTATTGATCTATTTTAGAATCATGACATTTACATTACATTTATTATATCATCTACAACAAAAATATACCATATGACTGTTAAAAAGAAAGTTTAAATATCACCCACGTTGTAATGCTATAACATGAGCATATCATTAAAATGCAGCTGTAAAAAGTTTACTCGCTTGCGATTTTAATAAGTACTTTCCTGTTACATTTTAGCACGTGTGTTGACACCTGTCGAGAAAAGAGTCAAATTGAGATATCAGTTTGGATGGGGCAATGCTTTTATAACAGAAAAACAAATATTAAGTTGCCATGAAGGAAATTTTATTCGATAAAACTTGAAAGAATGTCTTTTGAATTATTAATTGTCGTGCGACACACACACAAAAATACACAAGATTTTGTAACTGATTCGCTTAATTCTACAAATAGTTTTTTTCACAATTATAATATGTTATCATATGATAAAACAGATCGCCTATCAAGGTATATTTAATTAGTTATAAAACATGATAAAAAAATGTAGGTCAGCAAACGAGAAAATATTATAAATATAACGATTTCTTAAAATGCCACAAAATATGTAAAACTAGCTTTTTTGGTTATAATTGAGTTGTGAGGCAATTTAACTTGTTTCGATTCATTTTTTCACCTTACCATAAACTGACTTTGCGTGCATTCATTGAATGTCACCTTCCTTGTTTATCTAGTTTTTCATATTTGTACGAGCAATATCCAAGAATAACTCATTTCTTACTGAGTTATGCTCAAGTCGGGGCATCATCAAACAAAAACAACATTTTATTACAAATATAACAGCACAAACTTTAATATATAAAAGCAAGTCAACCCTCCCATTTCACCAACTAATAATATCAGTCTGTTAAACCGGATTACTTAGGAAACCGATGATCGGACAGAAATTTTCCGCCTGGGGTATAACTATCACACCACGAAGTCAATTAATTTCCTAACTTTAGATTTCAAACAGAAGAAAAACTGTTACTTTTAACAGTGAAAACGACATCGTGGGAAACGATGTGTCATAAAGATGCTTCATTTTTGCTTAGGAAAAAGATCTTGATTTGAGCGGGTTGCGGTATAATATAGCAAGGTATGGAGTTCATATGTGCAGTGATAGAATCATAAAGGCCGTGGGTCTGAGTATAGATTAATTCATCTCTGTTTATAACGAATAATTCGATGATACATTTTAACACAAAATAATTATGTCTTCTAAACATTTCCCTCATCAAAATATGAGTCTTTATTTATAAAATGTTTTTGAAAAAAAATGTAAACGTTAAATGCAGATGAAATATCAAATCTACAGATAATTCTTTAATCTTTATTTGAAGAAAATAAGAAGAAAAAATTAAGTAAACTTCAACGTTGTTTGCAAAGAATTTTTTTGTAATATCCGTAGCACTGCTGTCACATCAGAAATTTCGCAAGGGAGTTAATCATACTTATTTCGCGTATTGAACATTGCGTCGAAAATTAAAGTCCTTATTGAATCAAATGAATTCAACAAATGTTCGCAATTACTTAACTTCACCTATCAGTCCAAAATGAAGATTTCGCAAACTTATGACGTAGTAAAAATATCCCATTTAAATTTACAGTTTTTGAAAATTGCAACTGTTTAATTATTTTGTAGAAAGTCAAGACGAGCGACATGCAGTTTTGAAAAAGAATTCTTAAATGTTAGTTTCCAATGTTCACTGTCAGGTGAAGATATTAAACATTCAATGTATCCTTAAATTAGTTGGTTTTTGCGTGTTTTATATAAAAAAGGAATAAATGAGTTTTAAAATCTAAAACGACGGATTGTTACGATTATAAATAGCAAAAGAGAAGGCAGAATGGGCAGAGAATCAAATTAATATTTTATTTTGGCAACATAGTTTATATAGCAAAGCCAGATATTGAAATAGTAAAATGACTGAACACCAGTTTTTACCAATGGAAACATTCTTTTGTTCTATATTGCAAATTAGTTATAAATGAATGGAAAATAATGTTCTGTCTGAAATAAAACTATCAATTAGAGGAGAATAAAGCATAATTGTAAGCCCATATGGTTAATGATCTTTTGGCATCTGTCAACAGTATTAACGAAAGGTGCTGGTTTAACAGAAAGAACGCCGAAATTGAAAACATTAAGCACTAGAAATGTTTTCTTTATCTTATAGAATAATCAACAGTCTATATAATATTCTGTTTTAACATCTTATTAAGATTGACAATAAATTTTGCATATTTATTTATTAGATAGAATTATAACTAGTTTTTTTATCTAAAATATAAGTTCGTTATTTAATCAGTTACCTTCTATTAATAAAATTTTGTATAATAGATCATAAAATAAGTAAATTATCAATAGCTTGAACATCATTTTATTATTAAACTTACTATCTTGTGAATCAATATTTGTATAAAGTATTTATTTGTCTTATGACCAAAAAGCTTTTGTTTTGAGTATAACTTTGTATGATAACTGAACAATCATTGTTTCAAGCAATTTGGTGACGCATTTTGTTTAAAAATAAATATTTACCTCGACCACGACAAAGGCTTGAGAGCTTATTTTACTATTCAAACGCAATATCTTTTGGTCTCATTTTTTATCTTTTTTTGTTGTTGTTGTTGTTGTTTTGTAAGATGTTGTTGTTGTTTTGTACTGAGTTTAATTCAAAAGTAAAAATGTTAATAACTCAGTATTGCTTTATGTAACGAATAACTTGAGGTTAATATGAATACACGCTAGTCTAATTTCAATAAGTAAAAATCTATTGATATACATAAGTATGTGCCCTGAAACTTATTTTCAAATATTTCCGTTTGAGAAATGTTTTGAACTTGATATGTTAAAATTACCTATGTCTGTATGCAATATAATTTTGTCTTCCAGCTCTCGGAGTGTAAGCACACCCACTTACCCCTCACTGCTGTTGGTTCGAATCCCGACAGGGACTTTGAATTCTTTCATGTGAGGAAGCTATCCAGCTAGCTTACGGAACGTCGGTGGTTCTACTCAGGTGCTCGTTCTTGCCTGAAATAATGTATGGAAGGGCACCCGAGGTCTTCCTCCACCAGTCAAACTGGAACGTCGCCATATGACCTATACAGTGTCGGAGTGACGTAAAACCCAATCAAACAAACAAAGAAAAGGATAAGCACAGGCAAGCACAATTATTGGAGAAAATGAGTAATTTGTTGACAGTTTCGTGCACAAGAACTTCATTTTCAGCTTTCGGTGTAACTGAAAAAGTCCTTGTTGCTTGGTTTTATTCTTGTGTTATATCGTGTAAAATCTTTCGAGTATCAAATCTTAAAGAACGATATTTCTTAAATTAATTGGCGTAGCAAACCACAATAGAGACTGCAAATTAAAGTTCAAGATACAGTTACAACCAAAACAAGACGTATGCGTGGTTTTAATTGTGCAAGATGAGCTTACATGTGTTTCGAAAAGTAGTTGTCATGTAACAATATCATGTCTAGGTGTGTTTTGTAAGGTGAAACAACCTGATTAATACGAGTAGCCATTCTTATAGATTTGTATTTTTTTACTTCAACCATAGACAAAATGAAATGATGCTTATTATAAGATCAAATATCACATAAGAACACAATGGTACAACATTGTTTGTGTAAGGATATCTATTACCTTTGAATTACGTTAGATTATTAGGCTTGCCTAAACTATGCACGCAATTTTTGTAAAATAATATGCAAATTAAAATGGCACATACAATGGAATATCAGTATAACGATATGATTTTATATCGTATGTATGTAATTAACACGCAACTATTTTCGTCCGAACTCATTTGAGAATATGAATAACAAAATATAGGCTGTACTTATATTGATTAGATAAGAAATTTGGACTAGATAAGATAAGAAAATTGTTCACTATCTTGACTTATGTGAACATATAAATATGGTAAAATATAAATGATAAACAAAAGAAATACACAACGTTAAAAATTAATCAAATAAATCTACTATTATTTGTATCTTAAACGCAAGCTAACAAAGCAAATTAAAACTTAGAAAAAGGGGTGATCATATAAACAACGAAATAACATGAAAATTTGAGCCTGTTCATTGCTTAAATGCATAAAATGCTACAAAAAAACCTTACTATTGCATGAGAAGTGTTCTTCGATGTATTGTTATAGATAAAAACAGACTGTTGCAATGCTCATTAAAACTGTTAGAATTAAACATGTGCTCCAACTTTCACAAAGATAAAGAAATTAAACATATCATATTTGAGAGCAAGCTTAATCGAAGCCAATCTAGAACGAAAGAGGGACAGTAAGTAATAAAAATACGAAAACACTTTTACTATGGAAACCGCCTTAAAGTTAATATCCCTATTCTCTCATTGAACATTCTCATTATCTTTTAAAACTAATTAGTAAAGAAACAGATGAACGGAAAGTAATGTTCCGACAGGGGTATAACTATCAATTAGAGGTGAAATGAGGCTTAATTATAAGACCACGTGGTTAATGATAATCCTGTTTGTCTGTAAGCAGGGTAAGAATTGTCATATTTAAGTGATAAAATTAAAACCAGTTGAAGCCAGTTTGCCTAATATACTTCTTAACTAGATCTGGCTCAACTGAGTAGCAAATTAATTTAAGAATTTCTACCATTATAAAACTTATAAGAAAACTTTTATACAATCAGGTTCTTAAGTGAGCAATTAAATACATCTGCATATATTTAGGACATTAAAAGATGTTCAACCTTAAAACAATAATCATAAAGAATATTGTCTTTTTATTATCAAAAGAACATTCTATAAAAATGCATATTTATTCAAAACTCATTTAAATTTCTTAATACAATGTGCATTTACAACCTAAGAATCAAGTAATGTTCTAGAAAAGACACCTACCCTGATTTCAAGTTATTAAATTTGTAAAAAAAAATCATAAACGGAAACTTATGTTCTAAGTAGATTACATCAGTAAGAAAAGACAAAATCTTTATATCAAAATTATTTCTAGATGCAAAAATCATTCCAGGAATCATTACATCGTCTGTGAACGCACGAAACTCTAATACCAATCCGTGAAAAGTAATAAAACATACCATTGCATAAATCTAAATATATATTCCTATAATAATGATAAGGAAATGATTTCTATCAAACATACATTTGGCATTGAATAAAATCAAAAGGTTAAATGTTATCTCACATATTTCAACAAGGCGTCAAGGAATAAGTTTGTATATTTTTTATTGTCATTTTTTAGTGCAAACCAAGTTTGGAGATGCCACTTTTAATGCATTTGTAATATATGTTTAAAGGAGATATTAGGTCTGTTAATAATTTGAAAAAGAGTGGTATCTCGGAAGCAACGAAAACAACGAAATCGCACGAAGAACGACAAGCTTATTGAAACAACATAGTTAAAATTTACCGGATTGTGTGTGATTAATATTTTACAATTTCATGATACTACTTAAGTCAATACTAGGGCGTGTGGCAACTTAAAGGTACCGTCCATGAATAGGCTAACTCAAACAGAGTCTGGAACATTTTTCAATTTTGCAATTTTTGGCGTTCTTTAGGGATTTCACTTTTTGGCGGCTACAGTCAAAATATTCATTGCTTAGGACACAAAACTTGAATATTAGTTACATTATTGAATGCTTGAAGGTTTATAAAACCAGCTGGACAAGGATATTAGCGAAACATTTGCACTGACAAGAATAATGATTATTCATTCCCTTTTCAAAGGCATAAAAAAGTTAAGAATAATGTCACTCGTATTCTTACCAAGTTGAAATATGCATAACGGATAAACAATGTTTACGTTATATCATCTTTATCGATATTTTTGTATGAATTATACGTATATACATATACAATATATTAGACAAGGAATCATTGCTTAATGTACGCTTTGCGTGACATGTGAAATATATCAAGGATCTATAACTTTAAAATTACCAACCATTCTAGTGTAAAAGATTAAATGTATCTTTTTCAGCAAATGCTAAATTTAAATAACAAAGAAAAACATAAAAGTTAATAATATATTTACAGTACGTGCGAAATACAATGAAAAAGATAACCGTTTACATTGTCCTTTATAGACCAGTAAACAAAGTTAAACTTAAAATAAAAATTGACGCTTAAACGTCATCCGTTATACTAATATCTGCATAGTTTCACAGTCAGAGTTACTTGTTAAGTATGCACATGTATAATCGCCGGTGCTTACATTTTATCACGATTAACTAAAATACGTAAAAAAAAATATATTGATATTCAAGTTCATTTCACAGTTATCATTTAGAAATTTATCTGTCTGAAATATTATTACCCGCTTTTTACAACAATTTACCATATTTTACCAAATTGAATAAAGTTATGTTTCTGTACGGATATGAAATTACATACCGTTAAATGGTACATAACAAAGACATGTTCTTAATCTGTGTATGAATAAAGAATACCAATATGTATTAGTCATTCACGTATTTATTTCCATAAAGGTTGTAACAGTTTATTGTAAATTCGTAAACAGACAAACCAGAAAATAACGTTCTACATCACAGAATTAGAGTCGTCATACATTTTTTAGATAAGCAATAAAATTCCGAGAGAAGACTATATTACAGAACAAAACTGTTTGTACGCATGCATCACTATATCGAGGCTTTAAGAAGAGGAACTTGCTTGGTTAATGCCCGAGTTTATAACGAAAGATTATGTAATAATACACATATGCATCCATATTCAGCGGAAAACATCGTCAGCCACTTTAGGTGTTACACAAATAACAAGGTAGGCGTTTAAAAACGAGTATGACTAAGGACAAGGAAAACGATGTTTTTATCAAAGCAGTATTTCAGATCAGTTCTGTTTTTCTCTTTCAGTGCGAGACAGAAGACAACAATTCCCGAATGTAACATATTAATCACATATTGTCTGCTACATCAAACACATATTGTCTGATACATAAAAATGCCCGTCATTTGGTTGAAAGATTTTATCACCGGAGATATGATTAGAACTAAAGACATATAAACTTGTACTAAGTGGTACTTCTGTCGAATTGAGCGTAAAAAAATATAGTTTCACATATAAGTTTATATCTATACACCGAGCATTTCTTCGACAAGTGACATCTTATTTTGTTCTTAAAAACATTCTTTTTGTTCGCAATGAATACCTGAAAATAACATAAAAAATAAATATTCTGAGGACATAACTATACTATCGAAATCATTTTTTAAAATACGGTAATATTAGTACTTGATAAAAACAAGAACATTCATGTATTTATTTATTTTTACCATAATGCTGTTATTAGCAAAATAATGGAAACTTATCATAAATTGAAGATAAAACAAATTTAACAAAGTGATTAATGTAATTGTTACAGATTTGGGATGAAATATTTGCAAAAATAGCTCGGATCTTTGATGATTTACGAACCTGCAGTAAATGAGAAGCATTTAAAACTTTAGTAGCCTCATCCTGGTGCCTGTACATATAATGCCAACAGACTTTTCTACATCTAAGACATTGGTCACTGAAGCTCGATATGCACAAGGAAAAAAATGATTACAAATATTTGAATAAAATTTAGAATGTAATTTTGCTAAAATAAAAGCATATCAAAAATATGCAATCTACTTTCGAATGAAACAAAATAAAATTACACATTCGAATTTTTATTTTTAATTCTTTTAAAGGCTGCTTCTATATCCAGCCAACGTGTGCTTAAAAATAATTCAATATAAATTATCAGGATATAAGATTGTAAAGTTGAATTGAAAATTTACAAAATTTCAAAGTTCATTGTAGACGTTAAAAATAATAATGGATGAAAATTAGAAACTTAGGTACAATAATAGTGCACCTCGTTGAAAGCTGATATAAATTTCCATGCAGACGACTCATTGTTCTGTCTTGCCTTGAGCAATGTAAATTGTACGGTTGATTAAAGTAACTGTCGAGTTTTATTGCTATCGTCTTTATGTATTAAATTATATGCCTTTATCAGTATCAAATGCCTTCCATTGATGTTTTAAATTAGTTCAAATTATCTTATGTATGGATTGTATATGAAGCGGATATTCTTTTCCTCATCTTTATCTGGGAATAAGGACGAATATATAATTATAACAAAATGAACATTGGTGAATTTTGCTAGCGGTATCCTATGCGGTTATCTGGTTTTAACTTTAATTACAATTTGTAGGACCTGGAATTTTTCTTTCTTTATTCTTTTTTGTGATAGTGAGAAGTACAAGAAAATTACATTGGCATTTAATGTGCTGTATATAACTAATATCATACGAAAGATTAAAAAATTAAAATAGTTTCATCTGTATTATTTTGGGTAATTTGTTAATCAAAACCGGGTTTCTCGTTATTTGTTTATGTTCTATATTTAGATTGAGGAAAACCGGGTTTCTCGTTATTTGTTTATTCTGACAGGCAGTCTCAATATTACTATGCTATTATTTGTTTTGAATATATAAATACATGGCTCTAGGATTTTGCAGTTATTAAATATTTATCCTTTGTAAATGAACATAGCGAACGGTATCGAGTTGTGTTGTAAGACATACTTTTAGCATTATTTTCTTTAATAACTTGAAAAAACATGATTGTTCAAAGTTTTTGTTATTCATTATTTTAATAACATAGAACATTGAGGAATTTCTAATAATCCTAAATCGTTTGGGGTCTTAGGCTTACTTTAATCAACATTACAAAACACATGATAATTTAAATCGTACTATAGATATTATACTTAAGATAAATAGATATTTGAAACATAGTCTTATATTGACTGTTTAGATTTCAGTTATTTTTTATTCTCTTCTTCATATTTGATGATGTAACTGTGTTTTGATGTCATTTGTTTTAGCTGATTATCATGACTCATTATAATTAAAACAACAATATTTTTAAAAGAATATAGATCTATAGCCTACTTTTATAACAAGTTTCTTCACATATATTTTTTTCCCTTTTTTTGTATATTTCAACTAATCAAATCCTAGTAACAGGTATTTTGTTTTATTTTTAATTTATATCTTTATGTTTAACTGTTATATAAGTTACTTTCTATGAAATTCTTCTCCTGAGTGTTACGTTTATATATGAATTACATGTAGAATTACTAGCATCACTATGTATTACCATGTAGGATTATCTGTACGGTTTGATACAGATGCAAACAGCATAAACAGATAGTTAAACACAATCGAAAGAGAAAAAACTCACACATTACCCTAATCACTTAATTCTGAACACTTTTAATAAACAAAATGCCGCAATGTAATCTCATAATTTTCCGCAGTAAAGTATCTCTATATTGTTGTAAACAATGTATTTCAAGAACAAAATTAACATAAAGCTCAATTATTAATACTTTTTAACCAAACAATACTTTACTAATTACTATATATGTATACAAATATGAACGTGTTTTTTTGTGTATGTACGTATGCGTGTGATGTGCATTTTTGAACGGGCGCGCGCGGGCACTGTGTGCGTGCGTGTGTGCGTGCATGCGTGCGTGTGTGTGCGTGTGTGTGGTGAGTGCGCGTGTGTGTGCGTGCGTGCGTGTGTGTGAGTAAGTGTTTGTGTGAAAACGACACATCATGCATAATTATAATCCAAGATAGATAAATAACAAACATAACAAACATAACTTTAGCCAATTTTATCCACACATTCTTCAGTAACAGGGACATGTTCTCTCATCCTTGCATTTTTCCTTCCTCTTATTTCCTTCTATACTTTCCTTTTACCTTTCTTATCTCATTAAATGTTTCACTTTTTGTCAAAGATTTCGGTATTGCTTCTAAAAACGGCATCTATGTAAACATTACTATGTCCATGATGGTTATATTTCTCTTTCTGTCATTTCTTTCATCAATAACATAAATATGATAAACTAAACACACTCACCATCATGGGTTCGTACAAATATTTCGGGCTTTTTCCACTTTTCACACATATTATCTTTCTGTTGGGCGTAAGTACTCTGTCACACTCGAACATTTGCTCTTTATACATTGAGATCATGAGATCCTCAAATATTAAGGTCAAAATACACCTGCCTCTAAAGAAATTAACTTTAAACCACTCACGCGTATATGATAATAAATGCTTTACATACAATGCATTGATATTTATTTCTCTTATGACTCTTTGTACATGGCTCGCCATTCTTCTGGAGATATCCATGAAAACCCTGGCCCTGTTTCCACAAGTTCTACTGAATCAGACGTTCTTTCGAGTTTCAGATATCATCTTTCCTTAGTCCATTTAAATGTTCAAAGTGTAAGAAATAAACTTGACCTGCTCTTTACTGAACTCAAAGAGTTTGACATACTCGCTTTCTCGGAAACATGGCTTAACGACTCGGTATCGTCTGAGGACCTCTTGCTTTTGTCATTTCATAAACCCGAAAGGAAAGATCGTACATTTGATTCTCATGGTGGAGTTATGTTATATGTTAAAAGCAACTTGCATTATAAAAGGAGATATGATTTAGAACTAAACCGTGTAGAAAATATTTGGATAGAGCTCAGACTCGAAAATAACAAACGTGTCCTGATCGGTATTTTCTATCGCGCTCCTAACTCCAACACACTTTACAATAATGATATTGAAGACTCTATCTCATTAGCTGTTGACACGGATATTAATGATATCATTGTTACAGGCGGTTTTAACTATGACGCATTTAATACTAACACAAATAGAAAAATTCTTTCAATTTGTCAACAATTCAATATGGAACAAATAATTGAAGAATCAACTCACTTCACAGAATCGAGTCAGTCATTGATCGATCTCATTTTTGTTTCAAATAAAAATACTATTATCAAATCTGGAGTAGGCGAACACATTCTTGACCAAGAACAGCGTTACCATGTTCCAGTTTTTTGTCTTTTTTAATTCCGTAAACCAAAACAACAATGCATTCAACGCACTATATGGGAATACAATCGTGGTGATTACGTCAAGCTTCGAAATGATTTTAACAGTTTCCAATGGGAAGAATGTTTCGATTTCAATATCAGTAAATACGCAGACAACGTTTCAAATCAAATTTTAATAATCTCTAAATATAATATACCAAATAAGGATATATATGTAAGACCTCTAGTTGCCCCATGGATAACAAATACTATCAGGTCAAATATTCGTAGACGTAAACGATTGTACATAAAAGCCAAATTAACTCAATCCAATATGCACTGGGTGAAATTTAAACAATTAAGAAATCAAATAGTATCTCAGATTAAAGAGGCGAAAGCTATTTATTACTCTAAATTATCAGACAAACTAAAACAGGAATCGTTATCTTCAAAAGACTGGTGGAAAATATTAAAATCTTTTATCTCACCTACACAGACAACGTCAATTCCCCCATTACAAAATCAAAACACCCAGGAAATTGTATTCTCTGAAGACCAAAAGGCAAACCTATTGAACGAGTATTTCTTACATCAAACCTATATTGATAATTCTGACTCAAATGTTCCTGACCTCGGTCCACAAACAACGTCCACTGTTATTAACGATCTTTTACTAACTGCATCTGAAACTGAAGATATTCTTAAATCTCTTAAAGTCGACAAAGCATCTGGACCAGATGGTATTAGTAATAAAATTTTGCGTGAAGCCGCAAAAGAACTCTCTATTCCTTTAACTAATCTGTTTAATCAGTCTCTATCTTGCTGTAAAGTACCAGCCTCTTGGAAGGAAGCCCATGTTACTGCTATCTTTACAAAAAAGTGATGCATCTCTCCCTTCTAATTATAGACCAATTTAACTGCTAACACTATGGAAAAAGTTTTTGAACGACTGATCTTTAAGCATTTATTTAATCATTTGAACGCGAATAGAATTCTTACGCCTGTGCAATCCGGGTTTATACCCGGGGATTCAACTGTAAATCAACTTGTTTATATTTATGACATACTTTGCAAAGCACTTGATGACGGTCTCGAAGCTCGAGTTATATTCTTCGACATAAGCAAGGCATTCGATAAAGTCTGGCACAAAGGCATTCTCTGTAAATTAAAATATTATGGTGTATCTGGAAAAATATTTGAATGGTTTCAGGATTATTTAAGCTGCAGACGTCAGTGTGTTGTTCTAACAAATGCCAAATCTTCTTGGGGTGTTCTCTCAGCTGGTGTTCCACAAGGTTCGATCCTTGGTCCTTTACCTTTTCTCATCTACAAAAATGACATAGTCCAAGATCTTCAATCCAATGTTAATCTTTTTGCTGATGATACCAGTCTCTATCTTGTTATTGAAAACCCACAAACTGCAGCACAACAATTACAATCAGATATTGAAATAATAGCTGCATGGGCAGAAAAATGGCTTGTCACTTTCAATCCGTCTAAATCAGAATCCCTTATTGTCTCTAGAAAAAGAAATTCATATCACCAACCACTTCAAATGCTTAATCAAACTATACCTGAAGTAAAAGATCATAAACACTTAGGATTATTTTTGTCTCACAATTGCCTGTGGCATTCACATATAGAATATATTAATGAAAAAGCATGGAAACGGGTGAACATAATGAGAAAACTGAAATGCATGTTAGATCGTAAATCTCTTGAAATTATTTATATATCGTTTATCCGACCAATCCTTGAATATGCGGATGTGGTATGGGGAAACGCATTTCAGTATGAACTTGACCTCTTAGATAAAATACAAAATGAATGTGCTAGAATAGTGTCTGGTGCAACAAGACTAGTTTCAATTGAAAACTTAAATAATGAAGTAAATTGGGAAACATTAGAACAAAGACGTTATAAACATAGATTAACATTATTCTATAAAATCAAACATGGCATTGCACCAGAATACTTGTCAGAACCAATACCGTATCAAACAAACACTCGTTATAACCTTAGAAATTCAAACGACACTATTGGTATTTCAGCAAGGACATCTTTATACTTTAGTTCTTTTTTCCCATCTTCAATTCGTGAATGGAACAACTTGCCCCTTAACATAAGGAATCTACCAACCCTTTCAATGTTTAAAAATTATCTATCACGTGATAAGAAAACTACACCAAAATACTTTTATTTTGGTGATAGAAAACTTCAAATTCTTCACACCAGGTTACGCACAAAATGTAGCTCCCTAAATTATCATTTGTTTCTTAAAAATATATCACCATCGCCATTATGTGAGTGTGGTCAAATGGAAACTAACTTTCATTACTTCTTTGAATGCAATCGCTTTCGTACATGTAGAGAAAAATTATTGGGAAATCTAAATAATTTCGATATTACCCTCAACACCCTACTTTTTGGCAACCCGGACATCTCAGATACTGATAATGCCAATATCTTTAAACATGTTCATACTTTTATCTCAGAATCAAAGCGATTTCTCTGAACGTAAAGTGAAACAGTGAAGCAATCTTTCTTTTCTCTTTCTTTCTTTTTCTTCCTATTGTATTATTTGTTTTCCTTTCTTCTTTTTTCGTTATTATAATTTCTAATTCTTATCCCGATGATTACTTATAAATGTAACGTTTACTTCGTCACAAATATTTACATTCCACTTTTTTGATAATTGTACAAAATATTATAAAGTCGACTCATTATAAAGTTACACTAAAAGGAGAAGAATTTTATAAGACTTAGTCTTTCGTTCTCATCCTTTTCTTTGAATATATTATATATTTGTATTCTGATTGTATTGTATTATGTATATCATGTAAATATTCGGGAAATAAATATGTTTAAACTAATCAAATGCACTCAGATTACATTTTATCTTGGGGGTAATATTCTAAATCGAGATAACGTGGTCATTTTTACAGTCTGTCTTAATTCAATTGTATGGAAAGAGCCCATTGTTGTTGTGTTTTGTTTTTGTTTATATTTTCAAATAAAATGCACTTCAAACATGGAAAATATTACATGAATTCTTGATTTATTTTAGAATCATGACATTTGCATTACATTTATATTTACATTTTCATACCATCAACACTAGAAATATTGCCTATGACTGTTACCAACGTTGTAATGCTATAGCATGAGCGTATCATTAAAATGCAGCTGTTAAAAGTTAACTCGCTTGCGATTTTAATAAGTACATTCCTGCTGCATTTTAGCACATGTGTTGACACCTATCGAGAAAAGAATGAAATAGAGATATCAGCTTTCTGTATGGGGTAATGCTATCATAACAGTAAAAAGTGTTGATAACTCAGCCATTGATGCTGCCATAAAGGAGACTTGATTCCATAAAACTTGAAAATATTTCTTTTGAAATGATTATAGTCGTAGAGATAGTTTTTCACAATTAAAATATGTAATCATATGATAAAACAAATCGCCTATTAAGGTATATATAATTATACATAAAAATGTAGGTCAGCAAACTAGAAAATATTATAAATACAACGATTTCTTAAAATGCCAGAAAATATGTAGAACTAGCGTTTTTGATTATCATTGAGTTGTTAGACAATTTAACTTGTCTTTCTTCATTCTTATCTTCCCATAAACTGACTTTGCATCGTAGCTATTGTTGCTGACATAAAGGAGACTTGATTCCATAAAATGTGAGAATATGTCTTTTGAATTTTTTATTTCGTACGACACACACAAAAAATACATAAGATTATTTAAATGATTCGCGTCATTCTAGTGATAGCTTTTCACAATGGAAATATGTAATCAAATGATAAAAAAAGATCGCCTATTAAGGTATATAAAATTATACATAAAAATGTAAGATGTAGGTCAGCAAACTAGAAAATATTAAAATATAACGATTTCTTAAAATGCCAGAAAATATGTAGAACTAGCGTTCTTGATTATCATTGAGTTGTGAGACAATTTAACTTGTCTTTCTTCATTTTTATCTTCCCATCAACTGACTTTGCATCGTATTGGGGAGTGCGTTCATTGAATGTCACCATTCCTCGTTGATCTACTTTTTCATATTTATACCAGCAATGACCATAAAATGACAGGCAGCTATGGTAACAAAGATCCATTAATGAAAATGACTGGGCATATTTTTGCGTTTGATACCAAGAATAACTTATTTCGTACTGAGTTATGCTCAAGTCGGGAAATAAACAAACAAAAACAAACTTATATATATACCAGCACAAACTTTATTGCCGTACGACACACACAAAGAATACACAAGATAAACAGTTTTTAAATACAACAGCACAAAGTTAATATTTAAATATTTTGTATATCAGCAAACAAACCCTCCCATTTCACCAACTAACACTTTCTGCATGTTAAACCGGACTATTTAGGCCTAAGTCACAAATGACAAACTGCCGCCATTTTTCCAAAAATCGTAATATCGGCCGATATCCGACCGGCCATCTTGCAATCGGACGAAAGCAGCTGAAAATGTTTGTCATCGTTCGGGCGCCGTCGTTTTTTGGATTCAGTGATCTGGCAGTGATCGCCAGGTCGCCAGGCTGCGCTCGGACGATGTTTTTTTTTTATACAAAAACACCGTCCGATTTTAAAGGCACCCGGACGGACATCGCCCCCGCCCCGCCGGCGCCCGAATAGACACAAGTTGGCGAACGACTATCGCTTTTTACTTTTTTTATTCTTGGAAAAAACGTGCTGAGGGAATGATTGATCTGAAAATTGCACACAGCTTACATAAATGGTACTCAAATCTAGGAAAAATATTTTCAGTTTCGTCCCTTTGACAAACTACAATCCAATCGTGTAAAGCCTGATAAAGAAACTTCGTTCTCAATTTATTTATATATTTGTTGTTGTTGTTGTGGTTGTTGTTTTGTTAGTTCATGTATTACAGAGTTTGATTTAAAAGTACAAACTGTTTATCACTCAGTATTGCTTTAGGTAACGGATATTAACTATGAATTACACGCCAGTCTAATTTCAATACGTTAAAAACTATTATGTATAATTATATGCCCTGAATCTAATTTTCAGAAATGTTTTAATTGGATATGTTAAAATTACCTATGTCTTTATGCAATAATTTTGTCTTCCAACCCTCGGAGGATAAGCACATGCAAGCATAATTATTAAAGAAAATGAGTGATTAGTTGACAGTTTCAGGTACAGGAACTTTATTTTTACATTGCGGTGTAACTGAAAAAGTCGGGGTTGCTTGGTTTTATTTTTGTGTTATATCGTGTAAAATCTTTCAAGTGTCAGATCTTAAAGAACGATGTTTCGTAATTTATTTGCATACTTAACAAATTACTCTGACTGTGAAAATATGCAGATATTGGTATAACGGGTGACGTTAAGCGTCAATCTTTATTTTAAGTTTAACTTTGTTTATATTTCTTTAAATGACAATATAAATGGTTATCTTTTTCTTTGTATTTCGCACGTCCTGTAAATATATTATTAACTTTTATGTTTTTCTTTCTTATTAAGATGTGAAATTATGCTTGCATGTGCTTATCCTCCGAGGGTTGGAAGACAAAATTATTGCATAAAGTCATAATGGCGTACCAAACAACAACAGAGACTGCAAACTGAAAATTTAAGATTCAATTACAACCGAAACAAGACGCATCCGTGCAAGATACGCTTACATGTGTTTCGAAAAATAGTTGTCATATGAAAATAGCATATCTGGGTGTGTTTTATACTTGAAACCTCCTGATTAATACGACATTAATACCATTCTTATACATTTGTTTTTTACATCAAACATAAGCAACATGAGATGATGCTTATTATTAGATAAAATATCACATAAGAACACCATGGTACAACCTTGTTTGTGTAATGATATCTATTACCTGTCTAATATACCTTTGAATTACATTTGATTATTAGGCTTGTCGAAACTATGCACCCAATTTTTGTAATTTGTAAAATGATATGCAAATTAAAATTACACATACAATAGAATGTTAGTGTTACGAGAGAATGTTATATCATGTATGTAATTAACACGCAACTGTTTTCGTTTGAACACATTTGAGAATTAAATGAATAACCAAATATATAGGCTGTACCTATATCGATTAGATAAGAAATTTGGATTAGATTAGATGAGAAAAATGTTCACTATATTGACTCGTGTTAATATGTGATTATGGTTACATATTAATGATAAACTAAACAATAACACCATGTTAACAGCAAACAAAGCAAATAAAAACCTGACAAAAGCCCAAAAAGTATATTCTGATGCACAATTTTTCACTTCGTGCATCCAAGTGGATGCATAAAAATATAATAAATATAGTAGTGATCCTTCAAAAGCAATATCAACAACACAGTTACATGATTGAGCCTATTTATTATTTTAATGAATATTTAAAAGAAACCACCTTATTATTGCGTGCGAGATGTCCTTATATGTATTGTTATAGATAAGAACAGATTGTTGCAATGTTCATAACAACTGTTAGAATTAACCATGTGTTCAACTTTCATGATAAAGAAAGTAAATATATCAAATTTGAGAGCAAGGTTGTTAAATCGATGCCAATCTGAAACGAAAGAGGGACAGTAAGTAAACAAAAACAAATAAGAAAATACGTTTGCAATAGAAAACGCCTCTAAGTAAATATCCCAATTATCTCATTGAACCTTCCCATTATCTTTTAAAACTAATTAATAAAGAAACAGATGAACGGAAAGTAATGTTCCGCCTAGGGTATTACTATCAATTAGAGGTGAAATGAGGCTTAATTATAAGCCCACGTGGTTAATGATAATCCTGTTTGTCTGTAAGGCAGGGTAAGAATTGTCAAATTAAAGTGATAAAATTAAAACCAGTTGAAACCAGTTTACCTAATGCTTTTGGCTCAACTAAGAAGAAAATTCATTTGAAACTCCAATTTTAACATTAATAAGAAAGAGGTTATACAATGAAGTTCTTAAGTATGTGAGCCATTAAATACAGTTGCATATATTAACGAGGAGATGATGTTAAACCTAAAAATAATTATCGTAATGACACTTTCCTTTTTATAATCAAGGTTTGAATATTTTTTCAATACTCATTAAATTCCCTAATACAATATGAACATAAACTTTATAATCTAGTAATTTATAGAAAAATAACTATTTTGAAAAGGCCTACACAGATCATTTCTTTTCAAGTTATTAAATTTTCAAAAAGAAATAAAATATAAATAAATATAAATAAAAACTTATGTTCCATTTAGATTATACCAGTTAGAAGAGACGAAGTGTGTCAAAAAATACCTATATCAAAAAAATTTCTAGATGCAAAAATCATTCCAGGGATCATCACATCGTCTGTGAACGCACGAAACTCTTTCACCAATCCGTGAAAAGTAATAAAGCATATCATTGCATAAATATATTTGCCTATAATAATGATAACAGAATGATTTCTATCAAACATACGATTGGCATGGAATAAAATCAAAAGGTTAAATGTTTTCTCACAAACTGCAACAAGGCGTCAAGTAATAAGTTTGTATAATTTTTATGTGGTTTTTTAAGTGAAACCAAATTTTGTGAAACCACTTATAATGCATTTGTAACATATTTTTAAAGGAGATGTTAGGATTGTTAATAATTTGGAAAAGGGCGGTATCTCGGAAGCAACGAAAACAACGAAGTGGCACGAAGAACGACAAGCATAATGAAACAACGGTTAGATATTTCATAGTTAAAATTTACAGGATTGTATGTGACTACAATTTCACAATTTCATGATGCTACTTAAGTCAGTGCTAGGGCGTGTGGCAACTTAAAAGTACCGTCCATGAATAGGCTAACTCAAACAGAGTCTGGACAATTTTCAATTTTGCAATTTTTGGCGTTCTTTAGGGATTTCACTTTTTGTCGGCTACAGCCAAAATATTCATCGCTTAGGACACAAAATTTGAATATTCGTTACATTATTACTGAATGCTTTAAGGTTTATAAAACCAGCTGGACAAGTATATTAGTGAAACATTTGCACTGACAAGAATAATGATTATTCATTCCCTTTTCAAAGGCATAAAAAGTTAAAATACTGTCACTCGTATTCTTACCAAGTTGAAATATGCATAACGGATAAACAATGTTTACGTTATATCATCTTTATTAATATTTGTGTAGGAATTATACTTATATACAACATACTAGACAAAGAAGCATTGATAAATGTACACTTTTCGTGACATGTGAAATATATCAAGGATCTATAATTTTAAAATTACCAACCATTCTAGTGTAAAAGTTTCAAAAGTATCTTTTTCAGCAAATGTCACATTTAAATAACAAAGAAAAACATAAAAGTTAATAATATATTTACAGGACGTGTGAAATACAAAGAAAAAGACAAGAGCCATGTTATCATGGCCATCCCCCGCCGAATGTGTTTGCTCATTGGAAGAAAATATATGTAGTAGAGCAGAATAATTCAGTTTTAAGAGGTCTTTTGGTAATGAAAACTTATGGCTGGAGTGATAAAAGCTATTGAAACCTATGTGAATACTGATGGCTGAAAAAAACAAAGGGCAATAACTCAAAAATAATGCAGGGTAGGCTATCATTGTGTGCTGCACTCCTCCTCAATAAGATCTATCCACCTATGAAGTTTCAAGTTGATACCTCTAACAATTTTTGAGATAAGCTCCGGACAAAAACTATAAAAAAAAATAACAAAGGGCAATAACTCAAAAATTATAAAAAGAAGAGTTATCATTCTTGCACACAACATTCCTCCTCAATAAGATCTATCGACCTATGAAGTTTCATGTTGACATCTCAAAGACGTTTTGAGTTATGCTCCACTCAGTTGAAAAATTAAGTTTGAAAAATACAAAGGGCAATAACTCAAAAATTATGAAGATTAGAGTTATCATTCATGTGCACTGCACACCTCCTGAGCAAGATCTATCCATCTATGAAGTTTCATATTGGTATCTCAAAGGCTTCTTGAGTTATGCTCTGGACAAAAATTAAGTTTGAAAAATAACAAACGGCAATAACTGAAAAATTATGCAGGGTAGAGTTATCATTCATGTGCACTGCACTCCTCCTCAATATGATCTATCAACCTATGAAGTTTCAAGTTGATACCTCAAATACTGTTTTAGATATGCTCCAGACAAAAAGTATGAAAACTAACAAAGGGCAATTACTCAAAAAATTATAAAGGGAAGAGTTATCATTCTTGCACACAGCATTCCTCCTTAATAAGGTCTATCAACCTATGAAGTTTCATGTTGACATCTCAAAGACGTTTTGAGTCATGCTCCACTCAGGTGAAAAATTATGTATGAAAAATAAGTAAGGGCAATAACTCAAAAAATATGAAGGGTAGAGTTATCATTCATGTGCACTGCACACCTCCTGAGCGACATCTATCCACCTATAACATTTTTCATGTTGATATCCCAAAACCCCTTTTGAGTTATGCTCTGTACAAAAATTAAGTTTGAAAAATAACAAAGGGCAACAACACAAAAATTATGCAGGGAAGAGTTATCATTCTTGCGCACTGCACTCCTCCTCAATATGATCTGTCCACCTTTGAACTTTCAAGTTGATACCTCAAATTTACCTCTGGTGAAAAATTAAGTATGAATAATAACAAAGGGCAATAACTCAAAAATTATGAAAAGTAGAGTTATCATTCTTGTGCACTGCACAGCCCCTGAGCGAGATCTATCCACCTATGAAGTTTCAAGTTGATACCTCAAATTTACCTCAGGTGAAAAATTAAGTATGAAAAATAACAAAGGGCAATAACTCAAAAATTATGAAAAGTAGAGTTATCATTCTTGTGCACTGCACAGCCCCTGAGCGAGATCTATCCACCTATGAAGTTTCATGTTCATATCGTAAAGGCTTTTTGAGTTATGCTCTGTACAAAAATTAAGTTTGAAAAATAACAAAGGGCAATAACTCAAAAATTATGCAGGGTGGAGTTATCATTCTTGTGCACTGCACTCTTCCTCAATATGATCTATCCACCTATGAAGTCTCAAGTTGATACCTCAAATACTTTTTGAGATATGCTCCGGACAAAAATGTCGGACTGAAGGACGGACGAACGAAAAAGGACGGAAGGTCGGACGGACAGAGACTATTTCTATATCCCCCGCCGCCTTTCGGCGGGGATAATAACCATTTATATTGTCATTTAAAGAAACGTAAACAAAGTTAAACTTAAAATAAAGATTGACGCTTAAACGTTACCCGTTATATTAATATCTGCATATTTTCACAGTCAGAGTAATTTGTTAAGTATGCAAATGTATAATCGCCGGTGATTACATTTTATCACGATTAACTTAAATACATATATTGATATTCAAATACTTTTCACAGTAATCTTTTTGAAAAATATCTGTCTGAAATATTTTTACACGCTTCTTACAACAACTTACCATATTTTCACAATAAAGTTATGTTTCTGTATAGATATGAAATTACATACCGTTAAATGGTACATAACAAAGACATGTTCTTAATCTGTGTATGAATAAAGAATACCAATATGTATTAGTCATGCATGTATTTATCTACGAGGTTGCAAAAGTAAATGTTAATTTGTAAATAGATAAACCAGAAAAATACGTTCTACATGACAGAATAAAAGTCGTCATACTTTTTTTGATAAGCAATAAAACTCGGTGAGAAGAACATATTACAAAACAAATCCACTTATACTTATTCATCCCTATATCGAGGCTATAAGAAGAGGAACTTGCCTGTTTTATGCCAAAGTTAATAAAGCATATGAAATAATCCACATTCAAAGGAAATATCTCATCAGACATTATTATGTATTTACACAATAACAAGCATGCCTTATGAAAACGAATATAACTAAGGACAAGTAGATACAGAAATGTAGGGATTGTATGAAAACGATGTTTTTATCAAAGTAGTATTTCAGATTAGTTCTGTTTTTCTCTTTCAGTGCGAGACAGAAGACAACAATTCCCAAATGTAACATATTAAACACATATCTTCTGTTACATCAAACACATATTGTCTGTTACAGAAAACTTCCCGTCATTTGGTTAAAAGATATATTCCACCAGAGATATGATTAGAACTTAAGACATATCAACTTGTTCTATCGAATTTAGCGTAAAAATATACTTCCTCAGATACATTTGTGTCTATACACCGATCATTTTTCGATAAGTGGCATCTTATTTTGTTCTTTCCTACTTTCTTTTTGTTCGCAATACATACCTGAAAAAAACCCCATAAAAATGATTATTCTGAAGACATAACCATACTATCGAACGTAATCGAAGTCATTATTTATAAGTCCTTGATAAAAGAACAAGGATATTGATGTATTTATTTATTTTAACCATAATGCTCGAACATTTTAGGAATTATGAAACTTGCGGTAAATGATAAGAATTTGTAAGATGTGAAATTTCTCCATAGTAGCCATATCCTGTTGCCTGTACATTTAATGCTTACAGAGCTTTCTACACCTTAGACATTGGACACTGAAGCACAATATTCGTCTTTATACACAAGGAAGAAACGCCAAAAAAAATGAATCAAATTTAGAATGTTGTTTGGTAATAAAAGCATTCCAAAAATATGCAATTTACTTTGATATAAACATAATGAAATTATACATTCGAAAACTAATTTGCAATACTTTTAAAGACTCCTTCAATGTCCACTGATTTGGGCATAGAAATTTAAATGTAAATTATTAGGACATAAGTTTCTAACGTTGAATTGAAAATTTACAAAGTTCATTTTAGACGTGACAAATAATTATGTTTGAAAATTAGAAACTTGGGTACAATAAAAATGCACCTCGTTGAAACCTTATATAAAATTCCATGCAGACGACTTGTTGTTCTGACTTGCCTTGAGCAATTTAAGTTACGGTTGATTAAAGTAACTGTCGAGTTTTATTGCTATCGTCTTTATGTATTAAATTATATGCCTTTATCAGTATCAAATGCCTTCCATTGATGTTTTTTGAATTGGTTCAAATTATCTTATGTAAAGATGCTATATAAAGCGGACATTATTTTACTCAACTTTATATGGAGATAGAGACGAATACAAATGAAAATTGATGAATTTCTGTTATTGTATGCTATGCAGTTGTCTCTTTTAACTTAAATTTCAATTTGTAGAAGCTGGTTTTTTCTCTCGTTATTCTTCTTGATGACATTCTAAAATATATTTGTTTGGTATGTTTGTCGCGCTTGACTATGTTTGAATGAGAGAATAAACACATGAACGGTCCTCAATCGAATCCATGCAAAACTGACGTATCGTGTAAGCCTTTCATAAAAATGATTCTCACAATTAAAATCAATGTATCAAGAACATAGGATCATCTTATTTCGTTGTGAAATTGCTATCGCATCACTCAATTAAAATTACATAAGCATTTAATGTGCTGTATATAACTAATATCATAAAAAAAGATTAAACAATTAAAATAGTTTCATCTATATTTTTTGGGGTAATTTGTTAAGCAAAATGCACCCAGATTACGTTTTATCCAGGGGCTAATATCCTTAATTGAGATAGCGTGGTCATTTTTACAGTCTGTCTTAATGTAATTGTATGGAAAGAGCCCATTGTTACTAATCAAATCAGTTTTGTTTATATCTTCAAATAAAATGCACTTCAAACATGTAAAACATTAAGTGAATTATTGTCATGACATTTACATTACATTTATATAACATCAACAATAGAAATATAGCCTATGACTGTTTAAAAGAAAGTTAAAATATCACCCACGTTGTAATGCTATAGCATAGGCATATCATTATAATGCAGCTGTTGAAAGATAGCTCGCTTGCGATTTTAATAAGTACTTTCCTGTTGCAGTGTAGCACGTGTGTTGACACCTGTCGAATAAAGAATCAAATTGAGATATCCGTTTTCTGTATGGGGCAATGTTTTTATAACAGAAAAAAATATGTCAAGTCGCTTAGTGTTGCTGCCATAAAGGAAACTTGCTTCATTAAACTTGAAAGTATGTCAATTGAATTGTTTATTGTCGTACGACACACACAAAAAATACACAAGACCATTTAAATTATTCGCTTAATTCTAATGATAGTTTTTTCACAATTTATATATGTAAACAGGTCGCCTAATAAAGTATATATAATTATACATAAAATATATAGAAATGATAAAAATGTACGTCAGCAAACTAGAAAATATTACAAATATAACGATTTCTTAAAATGAAACAAAATATGTAAAACTATCTTTTTTGGTTATCATTGAGTTGTGAGACAATTTAACTTGTTTTGCTTAATTTTCATCCTACCATAGACGGACTTTGCATCGTATTGGGGTGTGCGTAAAAATATTAACAGCACAAACTTAAATATTTAAATATTTTGTATAAAAGCACGCCAACCCTCCAATTTCACAAACTAACAATATCTGCCTGTTAAACCGGATTACTTTAGGAAAAGAAGTGTTCCGCCTGGGGTAAAACTATCAATTAGAGATGATAACCCCACGAAGTCAATTATTTCCTGACTTTAGACTTCAAACAGTGGAAAAACTGTTTCTTTTAACAGTGAAAACGACAAAACATCGTGGGGAACTTGTGTAATAAAGATGCTTCATCTTCGTTAAGAAAACAGATCTTGATTTTGAGTGCGTTGTGGTATATAATATAGCAATGTATTGAGATCAGATGTGCAGTGATAGAATCATAAAGGCCGTGGGCCTGAGTGATGATTAATTCATCTTTGTTTATAACGAATAATTCGAGAATACATTTTAACACAAAGTAATTCTGTCTTCTACACATTTCTCGTCATCAAATTATAATTCTTCCTTTATAAAATAATTTTGACAAAAATGTTGACGTTAAATGCATAAGAAAACTCAAATCTACAGATAATTCTTTAATCTTTATTTAAAGAAAATAAGAAAAAAAAATATTTTAAGTAAAATTCTACGTTATATGCCAAGAAATTAGTTGTAATATCCATAGCACTGCTCTTGCAAGGGAGTAAATCATACTTATTTCGCGTATTGAACATTTCGTCGAAAATTAAAGTCCTCAAAGCACCAAATGAATTCAACAAGACTGAAAGTAAAAGTTCGCAATTACTTTACTTCACCTTTCAGTCCGAAATGGAGATTTCGCGAACATATATCCGATTTAAATTTACAGTTTATGAAAGTTGCAACTGTTTAATTATATTTGTAGAAAGTCAAGACGAGCGACATGCAGGTTTGAAGAAGAATTCTTTAATACTAGTTTCCAATTTCACTGTCAAGTAAAGATATTAAACATTCAATGTATCCTTAAATAAGTTGGTTTTTGCGTGTTTAATACAAAAAAGAAAAAAATGAGTTTTGAAAATCTAAAAGTATTGCTTGTTACGATTATATATAGCCGAAGAAAAAGCAGAATGGGCAAAGAATCAAATTTATATTTTATTTTAGCAACATAGTTTATATAGCAAAGCCAGATATTCAAATAGTAAAAAGCTGAACACCAGTTTTTAAAGTACCAACGGAAACATTCGTGTTTCTTATATTACAAATTAGTTATAAATGATGGAAAATAATGTTCTGCCTGGAATAAAACTATCAATTAAAGGAATACGAGTATAAAGCATAATTGTAAACCCATATGTTAATGATCTTTTGGCATCTGTCTACAGTATTAACGAAAGGTGCCAGTTTAACAGAAAGAACGCCAAAATTGAAAACAAACAGCACTAGAAATGGTTTTTTATCTTATAGAATAATCAACAGTCTACATAACATTCTGTTTTAACATCTAATTAAGATTGAAAATAAGCTTTGCAAATTTATTTATAAGATATAATTATAACTAGTTTTTTTATCTAAAAAATTAGTTCGTTATTTGATGAGTTACTTTTCATTAGTTAACATTTTGTATATTTGATTCATGAAATATGTAAATAATCAATAGCTTGAATATTTTTTTTGCATTAAACATAATATCTTGTGAATCAATATCGAATCATTTTAGTATGTATTTGTCTAAAGATCAAATAGATTATTTTTACTATTGATAGAGAGACTTACATCATAATCACTGGACAATAACCAAACCAGTATCAGTACAGTGACGAAATGAAGTTTCATGTTTTGGGATTACCTTTGCTGCATATTATTTAATGGAATTAAAGGTAAACTATCTTACATATAATATACACCTCTCAATCTTTCTGATACCAAGGTGAATCGACACGAAACTGATTTGTTTCTTTTTTCGTTTATTTGGCGTCCCTGTTAATGGAAGACACATACCGGTATTTCATTTTAGACATGGTTCGTTGGTTGATGACATTAGTGGTACGGTATTAATATTTAACCACGTGTTCTAACCAAAACAGGCTAAACGCCTTTGAAACCGCGATTTCGGGATTTCCTGTTTTCATCTATTTCATATGTTCTTCCGGTGCATATGCGCTTACATTTTTTTCAACGTGTAAACACTGATATTCACAAGGAAAATAATGTCATAGTCTGGTGTATGAAAACATAAATTTTATTCTCTTTTGCGGTATTTAAGGTTCATCGGTTTTGACTTTGCATCTTGCTTTGGGTGGTAAATATGTGCACATTAATTAATAGGGTAAGCAAAACTGTCAGGTGTTTTGATAGATAAAAATTCATTTGCATACGCTTCAAATTTGAATTTATTGAAATTGGCAACCGGAATGGATTGGCGGATAGTCTTGCACTAACAGTATATTACATTTTATTCCTGCATAAAACCTGTATACGCTGTGTTAATTGAATAAGTGCTACATAATAATTGGCTGACTGCAATGACGGCCTTGGTTATATAGTCATCAAAACATGCTTAGTTACTGTCAAAAATCACACTTGCACGTAAAACGCATAACGAAACCTCTTTTTTACCTTCGCTTATGCACCTTTATCATGCATAAACATCTACAGAAGGTCTTGGACTCTGTTTACTCCCTTGCTTTGCAGACTCGGGATTAATTTGCGTCCTTGTGATTCTGAAGATGGTTTTGCACGTATAAAGATGCATTACATTAACTTGCTTTGTTATTGATTTATTATCAAATAGTTTTTTATTTATTTATTTTATGTTGTAATGACTAACAGCAGTATGGAAAAGTAGTTTACTCCGCCGAATGGTCACAGCTGGGTAATTTTGACAGCAATTTCTGTACTCTTAATCCAATGACTCTTTAGTGAACGTAGGTATAAATTACGTTACAAATGCAAAGTTCATGGCAATTAAAAAACATCATGATGTTGGCAAACTTCGTACGCGATAAATTATACATATTTTTTAAACATAAACTAAGTTTTAAACATCTGTGGAAGCAAAACACTTTTGTTAGATACAATAAACATATTTATAATCTTACTTGCTCGGAGAATTATTTGATCAATGTTCAGTATTAGCTTTTACTGAATGAAGAATAAATGCTTTTGTTTTCATCAATATATGAAAGATATAGAGTTGTTTTTGTCAGCATATTGCAACCACTATATGGAAAATAAACATTTGATTATTAAGAGAGGTTTTAATGTTGAAAAAGTTAATCAAACGTTTCGAAACAAACATTTTTCGTCTATATATTGTATTTTTACTTCTATCCTGGTGACATTATAACTGGAATTTGAGTATTTATTTTATTCTTTACACAGACAATTTACCAGTGTCCTTATTTTAATATAAAAGTTACAGAGGCTTTATTATCAACAATAGTTGAAATGTCCTTTTTTGCCATGTAACAAGTATTTCATAGTAGCATGATCCTTTGAAATTAATTTTAAAATGCCTCTTATTATTTTCGTATCGGAAGGCGGAAGAGAAGGAAATGAGAAAGAACTCAGAATATGAAGAAGAAAACGCAAGTTTGGATTTTCGTATTTTCGTGTTTCCATCTTCGTACCTCTAGAGTCTTCTTTTCGTATGTTTTTGTACTTTTGGCTCTTTGTACTTCCGTGTTTCAGGTTATAGCGTTCAAAGGTGATTGTCATAAAATAATACTTTATAGAATTTGAATTTCTACGTATTCCAAATTTAAAACATAATGTTTTTAAAAAAAAAAACAACATTTCATGAAGACGAAAAAATATCCCGGAAAAACATTGTTTATCAGTGATATGTTTTGACGTTATTTTAAATTAAATAAATTTAAAACTATATGCAGAAAGAGTTTAATACTATCTTTATGTGTGGCCGAGTGGTTAAGGTCGTTGACTTATTGTTGCTCATCGCTGTAGGTTCGCGCCAGTGTCTTTGGGCTTTTTCATGTGAGAAAGCTATCCAGATAGCTCACGGAACTCGGTTGTTCTACTCAGATGCCCGTTTGTGCTTGAAATAATGCACAAAGGGGCACCTGGGCTTTTCCACCACCAGTAAAACTTAAACGTCGCCATATGACTTAAACTGCGTTGGTGCGACGTAAAACCCAACCAGAAAACTACCTTTATTGGTTATACATCTCACCAACTCAATTTAGGCCATATGGCGCCAGAACAGGAAATATGGTTTTGGCTTACCTCGGGTGTTTCCAACTTAATGCAACACCAGGGCTTTAAACCATCTCACCCATTGGAGCTAAGAGATGTATAGACCCCAGTTATTCGAACTCAGTTGGTCGCCTTTTAAGATGGCGCAGAGATTCAATTTTGATTCCTTAACTCTAAATAAAAGCAACTCATAAGTCTTTATGTAAAATCATGTTTTTGCTATATTAATAACATGTAAGAGCACGATGAAAGGAAATGTTCAAAACCCAATGAAATATACTCGTTAATTATGTAAGACAATAGCTAATCATAATTTAAGTATAGTACATTATATATTTCCAAATTCTTGTAAAATATTAACAAAATATGTTTTGAAGATCTAAGAACATTAATCAATGGGTGGATCATAAAATCTGGAATTCAATTTAAATGTTACCGTCTAGCCACGTGGTAAATTAATTAGTATAAGTCTAGAGGGAATAATAATGAAAAAAAATCAGAAACGTCTTAAAGAAGTGTAGATGTTTATTTAAAAGCAGTCACATACATAACGCATTCTAGTTATTCTAAAATGAAGGTGTGGGGAAAACCACCAAAATAAATCAACAAAAGGTGTAGACTGTAGAAACATTATTCCTTGTCTGCAACGTATATATTAGACATGAATTATATTGTAACGGAAAATATGAGAATTAAGATCAACAAGGAAGATAAAACTTAAGATTCTCTTATGATAGAAATATATGATGTATTTAACATTTTTCATTCACGTGCATCTGAAGTTTGGAATGTCGGGAATAGTCACTGATTTCAGATCATTCTTTCTATGATTACATTCAATGAGTACTTTCAATTTATTCTATTTATCCCCTATTTATTTCATAAATTATTTTTACCCTTTTCTATTGTTTGTATGTAATTACAGCCTAATTTACTCTGCTGTAGTAATTCTTTGTTTGTTTTTCCTTGCATTTGTGAGATACTTGGTGTGACGAAAACAGGCTCACCTGCGAATGTTTCAGAATTTGTAAATCACCTGTTAAAATGTTCAATTCTACTTTAGCCAGTGCTTTGTCATTTAAGTTAAGTTGACTTGGATAACTGCATTAGCCAAATGTATACATAAATGAAACAGATTTTGACTATAACTATAAGTTAGTAGAAGTAAGTAGATGTGGAACCGCCACGAAATGCAGGCTCAAAAATTAGACCCTTAAAGTATAACCTTGACATTGAGCCAACAGTTGGAGATATCAAGCTGACACGAATCACAGACTGAAAATATTGACCTTCAATTGTGACCTTGACCTTGAGCCAAAATTCTGATTCAGGCCTTCTTCACATCGTCTCAGTGGGAAAACCATTGAGCCATGTTTTCTGACGGAACAAACAGACGAGTTGCATTCCTAGAATTCCCTTTAGCTTAAAGCGGTACCCGTGGAAATGTTTGAAGTAACATGGCTGCAGTATATGATGCAGTTTTTATACAAGAAACTGCTAAAATAACCGCTTTGGGATTTGGGATTAATAAAATGGTACCCGTGGAGATGTTTTAAGTAACACATAATTTATGTTCTGGCTGCAGAATATGATGCAGCTTTCTTATATAAGAAACTGCTAGAATATCCAAGCTATGATTGATGAAAGTATGTATGGTTAGCCAAAGGTATTCCATTATACTTTAGAAATGTACTTCTGAAGGTAAAACGTCAATGAATTGAGCGCTTTAAATAAATGATGAATGTGAAGCAGAAGCACCTTAAAAGTTTGCTTATTTTGGCATCATTACTGAGTTAAATTGCAATTTTAGATTTATTTCTCCTTTTACATCAATGGGCATACACTTTAAAACAACAAAAAGCGCTACCTTTTAATTTAACAAACTAATTTTTATAAACAAACGCATTTTAAGACTAATAAATAAAGAGTTTGGCGCGATTGGACTGGTCATGTGTCAATTTGCCATTTAATCCGAACAAACAAACAAAAAAAGTACTTTTTTCTTATCTAAATAGAAAAAAAAATGTTTTTTTACAAGCAAAAGTTTTTACAATACCAGTTTAAAATTAGAACAAATCCATACTGTACAAAGACTTCAGAAAGGAATACCAGTGCGCAGAAAAATGCATGTTTTGTCACGGTAAATATTGAAATCTACATTGTTTTTTTTATGAAACTAAAAAGATCGCTTTGTAGTTTAATAACATTTGCTAATTTGTGCTATATTAAACACTCATGGCCGCCCTTATTCATTATCAACCTCGACCTTGTTTAAGGTAAAAGAACATTCAGTCATACTCATAAAGTCATGTAATACAGTAAAAAAAAGACAGAAAAATAAAGAAAAACTAAATTCCTTAGGAAAGACCTACTCAAATTGTTGCAGGTTCGGTTTGATTGAGCCTGTCAGGGACTGATGTTGTTGTTGTTGTTGATGATAATGATTATAATATAAATATATTCATGACCATGCGATACAGATGTATACAACATATATGTACCATAGTGAGTCTGACAGACGACAAATCTCAAAGCGTGTAAAATGTACCGAATACCTATAATTGATTAAATGTGATTTTTGACCAAATTTCAGTGTCAAAATTTGCACTCAATTGATGCATCAATATTACGAATAATTAATCGTTCGACTTTTATGCAAAATCACTTTAAATTAGTTTTAACTTTTATATAATACTGTAATCCATTCATGCAATTATCTTACAAAGAGGACATATTCTAAATATGATACTATTTTACTGTGTCATATACGAAATTTGGAAAATTGCAGATGAAAAAATTTCTAAGTTTTCAAAATGAACCTGTGCTTTACAAAGTACAAACACAATCATTTAAGAGATAAACTAACATATTGTGTGCGATTTGTAATTGTGGTCTCCACATCATTGCAAATCATCTGGTAGTGACATATAAAACCTTCTTTATTCCAAACAACGTAGCCTGCATCTCCAATAAGACTCTCAGTAGAAATTAATAATTGTTCAGAAATAGCGATAAGTGGCATTGTGGTAATTAAATTTGCTACTGCAATTTGAGAGAGCTCGAATGAAGTTAGTTTCACTACTTGTGAATTTGTGTCATCGTAACTTTAATTACGCGGATAAAACATTTGTATTTCGTATCTGTTGAGTGATATATTTACTTGAAATGTGCAACTTCTCGTTTAATAACAGAATATAAGGAAAATACATGACTGAAATGCCTAACATCTCTTCAGACATATCAGTCCTTTCTT
This sequence comes from Ruditapes philippinarum, assembly GCF_026571515.1. Classification (NCBI taxonomy): domain Eukaryota; kingdom Metazoa; phylum Mollusca; class Bivalvia; order Venerida; family Veneridae; genus Ruditapes; species Ruditapes philippinarum. The sequence continues at coordinate 83,741 of NW_026856821.1, read as the reverse complement.
TGAATATGTAATCGTTAGCGCAATTCTTGTTAAATCACCAAAATGTATATATGGAATAGGTCAGTACATTGTAACAATTGGGTCCATATACAAGAATCATAGGTACCTTTTAATGAAGAATATATGAGTTTTTACTTTTGTTTTAACAATATTTTTTTCTTCTTCTATTCTTTCAAAACAAAATTACAATACACATAAATTATAACAAGGATTAAGTAGAAAGTTTTAAGCTGAGATGAAACTCTTTCCAGGGTATTTCAATCAGCACGGACTTTTTCAATAAAATGATTTTTTTAACTAGTTATAAACTATATGAAATTTTAATGATATTCGTATATATAAATAGTTTCCTTGTAAAAAAAAATCAATAATAATAATGCGTTATACAACATAATAAAAGGTGCTTCTAAACATATTCTAAATGAACCTTTTGTCAAAGATATTATGATATAATGTAATTCATTTCCCTTACTTTGGTAGAGAAAATAATCAGTAAAGTCATAAGGAAAACACATTAAATATCTAATTCAACAGTATCAAACATATAAAACACGTAATGCATTTTAAATTTCTTTTTATATAACTATATGATAAATAATAACCGGCTGAATAAATGCATGAAGAAATGCTTAGTTTAAACTCATGATTTTTGTATGGAATTACTTAGCAATTTTCGGAATGGCTAAATTTCATTTTCGGATAAAAGTTTTTGTAATTAAAAAGAGTGTATTGATTACTTACTTATTTACTATGATTTTTTTCCAGCAACATAAAATTACGAAATTATTGACTATATTATGTAAGATTATTTACTCTCATTTAAAGGCACATTATGCCTCAGAATAGCATTTTATTGTTCTTAATAATATTCAATTATGAGATTTTTATCGTCGAAATAATTTTTTAATGTAAGATACTTATTACATGAGGAAAGTAGCACTGAATCAGAAATTATTTGTCTTTAAAGTAGCTTAATTTAAACAAAGTAGTATTTTGACTTCCATACAAATACTAAGTCACTATTAATGTGCTAAAAGAAGCAAAAGGTGGTTCAGGAATTTTGAAAATGAGTAACTTTTTGGAAACTCATAACGTGGCAGCAAAAATAAACAGACATTTGAGAAAGACAAAAATCACCGCATAATGGGGAAATGTCAACCCTTTACACTTTCTAAGAGAATGGCAACATTGACATTGTACTTATACCATTCATCTGTTCAAGTCTCGCATCTCCCATTCATCAAAAGCGTCAGTTATTTAATAACAGAATACACCATTCAATAATTGTACTTATTTACTTTATGAAATGGCTGTCTGATCAAATTAGTAATGCCCTATAAATTTCCCTTTTCATTTCCAATTTTTTGAATAAGACAATCTTTAAGGGAAAATGATTAAGCGCAATTAAATAGTGCAAATGACAATTGAAAGAAAAAACAGCAACTTTTTATGCCTCCCTTTAAATTATAATAGCGACTTCCCAATCCCCCATACATTCTCCCATGCGTATAATAATGACCTCATTGATTTTTATTTTCAAAAGCTTTTTAAAAATAACATTTAATTTTTCCTGTCGTTTGTTGTTTTTTTAATTTCGGCATTAATAAAGTATCTTTATTTTTTAAAATTTAAAGATTTTTATAAATGTTTGATAAAAAAACAACTGCACATAAAATAAAAAATGAACAAAACTATTCGTAAACTAGCATGACCTTGACCACACCTGATGCAGTTCTCTTTGTTGTATTTCTTAACATTTTGAGGAACTAGAGTCTTGTAAAACTTTGCATTTACTGATAAACTTTTAGTATAGCAGCCTGAATGGAGGGACATTGAATTGTGATAAATAAGACAACCATTAGATTATTGACATTTGTGGTCCGCTTTGCACAGCAAGGTACTTTGTCGGACTTTGTTGCCCGTATTCACTTCTGAAACGTTCCTTGGACTAATTTAGTGAACCTATTTCTCACCAACAATGACAACATTTGCAAAATACAATGAGATGTTATTCGGAACTTGTTATAGCAACATGCTGTATATTGTTACCGGGCTGTTATTTCCTCTGGTGGCTTAAGGGGGATCCTTTTGTCACATGTTGTTTTATTGTTGTTGTTGTTTTTCTTTGTTTAATTATATGTGAGAAATCTATGAACTTGTTCTAAATACAAGCTATCAAAGCTTTTTACTTGCATAGCGGTACACCTTATCTTGCAAAACGCTGCTGTTTTCGCATTTTCATCTTTGGAACTTACCCAATTGAAATCCGGGTAAACGGTTTTTAAAAAATAATTTACGGCGTTTGATAAATTTAAACAAAAAAAACGATTTTTGATAAAAATTTGCATTTCAACGGCTTCCTGGGCTGTTTACCATCCATTATAAAATATGGGGACATCAGCGGTTAAAATTTTTAAATTAAACAAAAAATTTTACACAATAAAAACTTTTTTGGGTTTTTTAAACTTTAAAAATGGCCTAACATTTTATTTCTCCAAAAGGGAGCTCCACTGATCCAAAAACTGAAAAGATAAATTAAAAAAATCGTAAAAAACCCGGGGACTTTAAAACATAAAATATAAAAAAGTAAAGAAAAAATTTTCAAAATTAAAATTTGATTTAATATAAGAAAGGGGTTTTAAGCCCAAATTAAGTTAAAAGCGTTTAAACTCTTATCATTTTAAGCTATTTTTCACAATTCAAAGCACTATTCTTGAAAGAAACAAAAATAAGCGAATGATTTGAAATTTTGCAGACAAATTACTGGTATCGATCTACATCAAGTGGTATAAAAGTCTTGAAAATATATTTTCAGATCATTCAAACCTCTGTTGAGTACCTTTAATTTCCTTTTTTTGTGTATCCGAGAGAGAACACTAGTTGGGCGTTGTGATCAGTATGTTGGAAACCCATTTAGAACGGGTCTATATGTTATACGTTTTCCCTTCTTGATCTTTCATATTTTATAATAATATTTTTATTATTTTAAAATAAAAATGAAAGCATTCAAAATTAGCAAACTATTGAGAAACGTGTGTGTTAAAACATTAGAAGAAATAGAATGTTATGTATATAATACTAATTGTTATGTGTCCGAATATAAAATTCAATTCAAAAGATAATACGCCGATTATAAGACGCTACAACCGTTTCATGAAAATTCATTTCTTATTTTGATTATTTAGTGCACAAAACGACTTGTTGGATTTTTTGTTTTTTGCTTTTCGTTGTTGTTGTTTTTTTTTCTGTCTGTATATCGAAACGAAAACATGTTTCTGTTAGGAAATAATATTATTAGAATAAAAAACAAAAGTTAATTTAAAAAATTTTCAAAACCCAAATTTTTAAAATAAAAATCTTTTGGAAAAGTTTTTGATCTTTTACAATAAATTTGATCATGTTTCTGGAATAAATATTAAACCCTCGGGAAACGGGGAAATTTTAATAAAAGTTGTCAGAGGGGTTTATAATGAAATAAGACACTTAACAAAAAAAAAAGAGGGTTATACAAAACACCATTAAATGTCGTCTCCCAAAGGTGAAACCCGGGGTATGTAAAAAATATGGCTTTGTGTTTTTCTTTTTATCTGTTGGTTTTTCATCTTCAGGAAAAAATTATCCGCTGTGTACGAACTTTTTTTTTGGGCGGGGGGGGGCGAGGGGGAGTGCCCCCCTTTTCAATTCCCCCTTTAATATTTATTTTTCCACCCCTAAAAAAAATTTTTTATACAATTCCAACGTTTTAAAGGTTTTCATAATATGCTCTTACAAGTCGCATAATGTTTAGCCTTTTTGATTGTCATTGTATCTTGGAGACAAAATATACCATAGTAAGGATTCATTGATTGCTAAAACAGTTGTAAGAAACATTTAAGCTTGTGTTTCATGGCAATATAAATCAACTGTCAGTGTAAGGTGACTGCTCCGATATCGTTTTATAATGATTTATAAATGGTGATATGAAGGTTATAAGATATAAGATTTAATAGTATATTTTTGATTTACTGATAAAAATTCTTAACTTACCTGATTAGAATAAAAATTGTACTGTTCTATCAGATTTATACTAACATCAATATTCAATGCATGTTATTTTATAAATGTAGTTATGTTGAGAAAAAGTCATTCTGTTTGGATATAGAATAAGTGCTTACTAGACTTCGATGCTTGTATTTTGAGCGAGTCATAATAATGAAACTTATGAACGCCCCCCCCCCCCCCCCCCCCCCCCCCCCCCAAAAAAAAAAAACTGTTAAAACTGAAAACAAACAGTATTGTACATTACATGAATGAAATATTTTATCCACTATTTTGTAATCATTATCAGTCGTCTGTCAGTGATTCAGACACATTAGTGATGAAGATTGAATACTGCTTAATTTGGTGCCAAGATAGAAAAAAATAAAAACCAAATTGTCAAAAAGTGTTAGTCAAAAATTGAAATCATACAGGGTCATCATGTCCCTTTTATTAGAAAAAATAGATTTCATTCCTGTCAAAATAATTAATAGAAACCCATTAAATTTTTGCATAAACATGTTTTTACACAATTTATTATAGACTTAAAACACGTCCATTCACACGCACTTGAAATTTTGCTTATTATATATAATATGTTCAAATTCACTCACGGAAATCTACCGATTATTAATCAGATTTTTATTTTAGATTAGGCTTATCGGAAGTAATCTAACCTCCGCTTGACTTTTGTGTCAAAGAAATAATAGAATTAACTAAGCTGGTTCTTTCCGAGATGCCAAGTATACTTTTTACAACGTACCAATATTTAATTTAGCGCGTTATAAACTTTCAAAATCTCTTTATTCATTTTAAAACTTCTTATGGAGATTCAAAAGTTGAAATTCATTTTTAGACGGTAATCAGAAAGGATTTTGAAATAAATTTTTTTTTTTGATAATTCCAAAATTTTTCTTTCTTTTTTTCATTCTTTAAAAAAATTTTAATTTTAAAATTCGAAAAATTAAATTCTAAATAGCCCTTTTTTTAAATAAATGAAACCAGAGCAGAAAATTTTAAACTGAACACCCAAAAAATAAAATACATTTTAAACCGGAATTTTTTAAAAAGGGTAAAAACAAATTAACCAAAGGGCACTTCCCAATTTTTCCTTATTCAAATTTTACATATTCAATAAAAGTCCTAGATTTCAATACATTTCTGCAATATAAGTATTATACCTTAAGATAAACATGGTATACCTTTAAAGTATATTCGAGAACTAAATAAAATACAATTATGAACCACGATCAAAAACAAGGTTTCAAAACCAATAGCAGAAAGTGAATTTTACAGCGCAATTAAGACATGATTGAAAAACAATTTTAGAAGTAAATCAACTGTATCTTCTAATTATCATTTTGTAATTGTATTACAGAAAGTATCAATCAATTAGTTAATTATTAGTCATACTTTAGACTGATCTTATTCTGATTGTCATTAATTGCATTCCATCACAATTTTAGCGAAGAAAAATTTAAATGATATTTAAATTTCATTTTTTAAAGCTCAGAAAAAGCAAAAAGTTTTTTGCCAAAATTTTTAAAAGATGTCATTTGAGAAATTATCGTTTTTGTCCAAATAATTTTTGGAAAGTATATTGATTTTTTTATCATTCAGATAAATTTTTCTTTCAAAAAAATTTTTTTAAATATTTTTCCGCTACACCAAAAATTCTCAATGAAAATGAAAATATGATAAAAAGGCCCCCCCAAAAACCCGGAAAATGCACTTTAACAAAATTCCCTTTTTAAATTAAATTTTTTTCTTTTTGTTGTTTAAAGTTTTTATAGATAAAAAAACCAAAAAAAAAAACATTCATATTTTTTTTTTTAATTTTAATTTAAACATATTATGAAAACTAAAACAAAAATCGTTTTAAATTTTGAAGGAAAAATTTTTCGCATTTAAAAAATTTAAAAATAATAAGTATTATTCAAGTTATTTTTAAATCTTTTATTTTAAGAAAAATAAAACAGGCCCTACTTTTAAAATTTAAATTTTAATTTTGAAAAAAAAGGAAAAAAATACATTTTAAAACCCGTTTTTTTAAGACAAATAAAAAAACCCAATTTTTAAACTGCCGAAAAAATTTATGGGATTCCTTTTCAATTTTAATTTTTTGTGGAAATAATTTAAATGATAAAAGAAAAATTTCATTTTCCTTAAAAAGGTGTTTTTATTTTAAAAAAAGGAAAAGAAACACAGGACATTTATTTTCATTTTTCATACTCTCAAAATAGAAATTTTAAATTTTAAATTTTTACAATTTTCCCCCAAAACACAAAAAGAATAAACTTGAATCATAAGGTCTCTTGACAAAACCGCCTGGAAAATTTCTTGCACTGTAACTATTTTACTTTACTTATTTACGAACAATTGCATATCAATAGCGTACAGAATGTTGCCTCTGATAGACATTACTATACATTAAAATACATTTAAGCATGTATTTATTTGACTTACTTAAACATGCAATGTCGGTATGCCTCTTTCAAAACATTCAGTGATAACGTATCATGCTGCATGCTTAGTTCTCAAATAAAATAAAAGCAGCTGCACGTGAAAATGTATTTATTGTAAAATTCATAATGAACGATTCTTCGACCTCTATAACAGTTATGTCGCATTTTGAATCATAAATATCTCTATAAATATATATTTCTATATTACATTGTTTACATGTATGTGATTTTTACCTTTTTTCTCCGCTATGGAAAGTAAATTTAATAGTAAATTTTATATTGATGGAAAACTTGAAAGAATAACAAAACACTTTCTTCGATAATGACTTTATTCTGTCTGTGAAATGCTCCCTTGGTAGTCTTATAAATTGAACAAAAAAAAAAACCCATATATTTCAATTTTGCGTTTTCTTTGTGTTAAAATAATTTTAAACCTTCATTTCATGAGAACGAAAAATAATCTTCCTACTCACATACCAGACTTATCAAATTTATCCAAAAGGAAAGTTTTCGTAGATTATGTTAGATAAAAAATAAACAAAGACAATATTTCTGTACAAGAAGTTAGCAGTCATGCGTTAAACTGCCACAGCTGCAACTGAAGATATATTAACAAAATAGCATATATGATCAACAAAATATTAATTTGTTATATCTTATGGACTATTTTTATAGTAATCGTATAAACAGTATAGTTTCCATGATATTCTGATTGATTCTCGAAAGGGTTATTACACAGATTGTCTCTGTTACTTATCTCGCATGGACCGTGGTATGTGAAAAGAATAAAATGTTCCGTAACAAAATATACAAGTATTTGATTTGAAAAGATACATCTAAAGTTTGTTTGAATTCTACATTCATTCAAATTGTTCAATAATATATATAACATTACATGATAATACGTATGTTCACATATAAAGAAAATGTCCATTTTAGGTTTTCTTTATGCCGAGATAGTCACGTGTATTTTTTATACAAATAGGGTTAAATCAGATTAATTAGGAAATAGATATCAATTCTGAGTGCATTGTTGTAGAATAATGCACGGTTTGAGTTCAAATGCGTAGTAATATAATCACGAAGGCCGATAGGCCTGAGTGATTAATTACAAAGCATTTGAACGAAAAACGTGCATTATTATACATAATGCACGAAGAATTAATTCTATTTCCATTCTAACACGTCAAGAATAAATATGAATTATTATTTTAAAGGTGGACTTTATGTTTGGGTGGTTAAATTTGTTTTCGCCTAGGGGTTTTCAATAGAAACGTTCGTTAAAGGCTGTTCCAGTGGGTTGAAAAAAACTGTCGTTAAATCTATCATGTGTAGAAACATTTTGAGTATAACGAATTTTGAAAACGTTGATACAACTTTGTTTGATTATGTTATTTCACTCTATAATTTTTCAAGCGAAATACATAGAGGATATTTGTTTGTTTGTGTGTAAGATGAAATTTTATTTCATCGAGTGGGCTTTAAAAACAGTATTCTCACGAGTGGCGTAGCCACGAGTGAGAATACTGTTTTTAAAGTTCACGAGATGAAATTAAAATTCATCTTACACAACAAACAGACAAATTTTCTTTTTTATTTTATGCTTTAAAAACGCAAGTTAAAACGAAATTTCCATAATTTTAACGTTAATTGATAAAATCTGTTTCCCCCTATTAAAGAGCCCCATTCAGAGGGAATTTCTCATTAAAACAAGAATGTCTTGAGCTGAGAAATAAGTCCGCCAATCAATGTTAAATGACGGTGATATTTATTCATTTTATTAAAAAAAATATGAATGATCGCTTGTTTTAATAAGTAAAAACAAACAATTCTTGTAGGAGAAAAAGTCAAACATCCATCCATATTTTCTGTTACTTACTGCGGAATTTATATTAGACATGGTTTTGGTAAAATGTAAGCGGCAGCCATTTTTTAAAAGTTGTGTTATTTCATGGGAGGAAAATAATTGTGTAAGATTCAAAAGGATATAATTTGGATTTGTTAGTCATACACCTTTTTAAAAGAAAGAAAACTTATTTTGAGGATTGTAACAGACAAAATAATAAGTGTTGACAGAAGTGAAAACATTAAGAAAAGGAGCTAGGAAAATGGAAAACTTGGAAAGCTTGCTAAGGCATTGTAAGGGCAACTCTGGGTTGACATTTACTTATTTTACGAAGTGATGGCTGTCTATGCTTTTCAATTTTTCATACAGCATACGGCAGTGATTTGCTCGTAGGATACTTTAATATGCCCAAATGTCATCAAGAGCAGTTTAGCATGGGGAAGGAAATGTAATTTTTGTCAGACCTGTAAAACGAAACAAAAAAAATTAGAAGACGAAATTTTGTGATTGGATTTTGAAAGGAATAGAAGTAAGTTTTATCTCTTTATTACTTTTTGACATTTAAGTTATTTGATTCTATTTCAGCTTTGCTATTTTTTTCAACAAGCCTGATCCTATTGTCAGTAATTGTCAGTTAAAAATAAAATTTTGAGGTAAACCCCACATGGGGGAAAATCTTAAAAAAAGTGTTTTGTGATTGAAAAAAGTGAAATTATATTTTTGATAATTTTCACTGTGAAATTATCAAATTATAATTTTTCACGGAAATAAATTCAGTAATCCACTGAAAAAGCATAAAATAAAAAATTATTAAAAGTGAAATAAATGTAAAATTCTTAAAACCAGGGCGTTTGCGACATTAAAATAGCGTAACTTGATTTGATTGTTTTGCACGTGTTGTTTGGCGCTACAACACAGTGACGTCACGTAAACAACACTTTAAACGTCTGTACAGCGTTAACGACTGAAATTAAAGATATTGGTGTTCGGATTCATTTTTCTTAGTTTAGACCATTTCCTTTCATTTCTAAGATAGTTTTCAAAAACAAAATTCGGCAAAAATTTGTTTTTAATTATAAGATTTTTCAATACAAAATGGCGCCCTCAATGTGAAAATACACAGTGAGATAATAAGAACGGCGAGTGCATTGTTGTAGAATAATGCATGCTTCGGGCCTTCTTTGTCTATATAGAAAAAAATCCGACTAGTGTTAGAATATAAAATTTGACTTTGCTGCCATATTACGTGAGGACAACTATACAATTCGTGAGAAGTGCCATGATTGTTCACGATTTATATCACAATATTCATCAACTTGCATAGATAAAAAGGTGATTATTAAAGATAAATTGCTCATAAGCTGTTTATTCTAGTTATCCAGTTCCGATTAAATTGGAAGTAAGACTATTAAAATGGTGCTGTTCATTTTCTTGAAACTTTAACGGAATGCATATGTAAGTAGGAAAATAAGTGCTATCAAAATCATCATAGGTTTTTTTAGTTTAACAGGGTATTTGTAACAATAATTACCTCTGTGTGGGTAATTAGCTTGTGATATCTTGTCAAAGAAATGATTTATATTAAATTACATCAAAGTCCATTTGTGTGTTATTGAATTATTGCTTCTTACATCTTAGACATATCTATTTTGTCTAGAAAAAAACTTTACAGAGCCATTCTTTAACTTGCTTGGTTTGTTTTAATGATTATTGAAATGAATGTATATTGATCAAGGCATGGTGACACTGAAAACTCTTACTAACCATGAGGTGTTAGTTATGGCATTTTTTTCATGTCCTTCGTATTGTGATATTTAGTTTGACATATATTCTGATGAAACATAAAACACTTTAGTAGTTTTTTAAGCTAATTTTGTAGAGGTTGTTTTTGTAAAAATATTCAGCTTCTTTCTTATCTTCATGTCTGGCTCTGATTAATTTATGAGCAAAAATTCTAACTATCAATTTTCCTATCATCTCAGTCTGCATTTTTCATTTTAATTCTAACTAGGAAACTTATTCACAAGATTAGTGGTTCTGACATAATTTGATTTGTCACCGACATAAAGGACATGGCTAATGAAGTTAAGAAGCATAAAGTGTGGTATAATGTCATCGTAACTTTAAACACGTTAAATAATTGAATGTCTCTCTGCAATGACTGATCCGTTATGTGTTCCTAAAGTATCATGACTATTCGTATGACATTTAGATTTGACTTTTATTTTTGAAAATTAACACGAATGCAAGATATTTGTAAATTTATTTTATAATGCATTTTTACAATTTAACGATTGAAATAAATAGCTAAGCAAAAGAGTAAGATTGGATTAGGAAAACCAAAAATAGTTTTACAATTAATTTTATTATTATTTTATTCTTTCCATAATAAAATTAGGTTAAATTTAAACTTTCCTCGATATGATTTAAATGAAATTTAAAATAAGAAACAGACATTTAAGATGATCAATGAATTTTTGTATTGGTAGATAATTTAAATTTAACGTTATAAGTTTATCATTCTATGGAAATACAAACATATCTTGTTTGTTGTTTGTTTTTTCAACTCGGCTCTTAAGTGTCATCCAAATCGTTCGGAACATGGAACTACCCGAGTGATACTTAATTATCATTCAGAATCATTCCTGAAAATGTATATTGCACTAACAAAAACTAGTGTAACAACAGAAGCTGACACGTCTCAAAAGAAACCCCACTTTCTAACAATAAAATATACATGTGATCGTAGTCTAAAATTGAACATTCTCATTCAACCGAGCCTGCAATATTTCAATGTTGTCGCATTTTAGCATTTTTTTAGAATTCCGTTTTCCTCTGTTCCTTATAAGTGATGTACTGCTTTATTGTTGGGAAAACAATAGTCTTGCACGGACAGTATTCATATCGTGAGGCACATTAATTCCTTACCCTTTTCTGGTTGTTTTGGTGTACATGGTGAAGGGACGGTACTAAAGCGATATATATAAGCGAAGTGAAAGAGCCATTTTAAACCATCTCATCAAGAATTTGAAAATTGTTTCAGATTTTGTACAGTTTAAACTCGCCTTTTTTATCAAGGTTTCTTCAAGTCATTATACATGTGTAACTGAATTCTTGAGATTCTTCAGATTTATCCCACTTGTTGGAACACTTATAAAATAAAATCGTTATCTAAACAATAAAACTGACTTATTGTTTAATAAATGTTAAGCAAGTCATTCAGCCTGTCATACGATTATTCTTATAGTCTCTAGAGCAAATATTTACAGTCTCTTAGAATAGACAGATATGTTACATCAGATATTTTTATTAAAGAATATATAACATGAAACATTGATGTCGTTTACTTCAACATTTAATTTAATAGAATTATCACTTCTATTATTACAAGGAAACGCTTACTAACCAACTGCATATGTTATGTCAAAATCTAATCAAGTAAAGTTATTTTTTTCCATTCACAGGGGATGTGATTTTATGTATAGTGTTTGTGTTTATTTTCATTTTCTAAAATTTTCCTTTCATTTATCAAGAATTTTCTGGAATAACTGTCATGGCAAATAATGAATAAATTAAAGATAGTCTCGTGTAAGATTTACTTCAGAAGCAAACATTGTGACGTCACCAGGAATTTAAGATATTCATATCAAAAGAACTTCATCTTCTTGAATTTACACGGAGAATTACAGAAACATATACGAGTGAAGAATCAGTTCACTGTAGACAAAAGCTATTCGTGACTCTCATTCAACTTTATTGTAGATATTGTAGTAATATCAGTTCTTGTTAAAATATACTTGAAAATGATTACAGTATATGAATATGGCATAATCTTGAACCTTAATGAGTTGTTTGTTATCTTATAAAAAAATAAAATGAGAAACAAACAAACTAGCGTATAAAAATGATTACAGTTTGCCAAGACATAATCTTGAAGCTTAATAAGTTGTTAGTTACCTTACAATATCATTGCGAAAAACAATCTGGTGTACTAAAGTTCGATCGATACCTAAAACATTAAGAAAAACGGCCTATCAAAACCATGTAAGGAGTCATAATGTTTAGAAAGAAAACAGAAAAATCGTTGTAGTATCCGTTTATTTTTAAACACTCTAGACCTTTTATTATTATAAAGGTTCCTGAAATATTTCGAAAAAAAGACTTTAACATCCGACATGACGTATAATAACTTAGTTATCTAAACAATTCAATTATAATATGTTTCATAAATCGAAAGCCCACTCTTCTGGCTGTAAAACGATGATTCTAATAGTCTCTTGAGCAAAGATTTAGATTCTCTTGCGATAGGCAGATATGCGGTATTAGATATGTTTTTCTTAGGGTTGTATTACTAAAAATTAAATATATACATTAATCATATTTGTATTGAAAATAAAAACGAGAATCATGCTTGTATGCCAATACTTCTTGAAATTCCTCAGACAGCTGTTATGATTGGTTAGACAGTGTTTAAGTTATAGTCAAATAGATGCTGTAAATCTAAAATGATGTTCTCTTTGAGTGTTCCAAATTTACGTCAGTATGTTTGGGATACGGGAGCATTTATCTGCGCAAACGTCTTTTCTATTGGCAAACTTTTTTAAAATAATTAAACGCGTTTTAGTAGGAAGATATACACACACATGTATTAATAGGCACCGCTATAACAATTTGAACTTAAATTGAATGGCCTGATTTATAACATAGTATCTACAAACAACATACAGAGTATTCGTATTACAAGAAATTGATAAATTAATGAAAACAGCAAAAACTTAAAATAGTAATACTGAAATCAAATTAAAATGTTCAAAAATAATAGTTAATATGAATGTACATAGCGAAAACTAATTCTACCGTATTTGTAGAAATGGCTTGTTCGAACGTCTTGAACATAAACAGTAAGACAAAAATTTATACTGAAATTAATGAACGCAGTAAAGTCTAATTAAACTGCTACTAAGATCAAATGAAAATAGGATGCTTCTTTAAGATACTGAACCATCTATTTAAACGTGTGGAGTAAACGATGGAATAGTGAGAGGTGGCAGACAGTTAAAATGTTGGGAATGGAGGTGTGGTAAAATGGTGATTTTTTTTTGGTTAAGTCAATGTAATGAACACTGCAAGCAGGATGTGTAAAAGAATAATGAATTATTTTCATTGGCTAAATCATCCTTAATCCCGTCATATCGTGTTTTCATTTGCCATCATAAAAACTGGTATGTATGACATAGCTAAAGCCTAGACACTACAATCGTTCAAGATACTTTCTTTAGGGATTCTCCTCAGCAAGCACAATAACATTCCCTTTTGAGTCTAATATAGACCGCTGTAGGTTTCGAATAACTTAAATAATATCTTTTTTTGTTATTTAAGATTTAATTGTCCAAAGTATAGATGATAAAATGCCAGCTCTATATACTGAATGATATCACCATAATTATGTAAAATTTAATTATAGAAATAAATCAGTACAATCTTGTTTTTATCATTTTTTTGTAATGACTGTTCTTATTCCGTACTATCATATTTAGCATTCCGCAACAATAGAAACGAATGTAACAAGTCAAATTGAAGTAATTAGATTCGTTAGCGCATTGAAAGAACGACAAATGAAGCTACAAATGAAGCATCGCTGCATTACTTGTCAATCTATGTCATCATGATTTGGATGACGTTAAATGGCTGATTTCTTATAAAATTTATAATTTTTTATGTGTATTTTCTTCAATCATTCCAATGTCCTGAACATATATATAATGCTGGTTAAAAATGTTGCGTCCTGATTTTTTGCCTTACTTAAAGTTATATAAATATACAGACTGTGTTAAATGCTTAGAAATGATTCATACAGATTTCTCAAATAATTGAATAACATACTTTACGAACAGTTAAAATTGAAATGCGATTTGAATTCTGTCGTAGGAAATTTTACGCATTTACCAAATTAAAAGGATGTTAAGTATTATAGCAGAATGGTATTTTCAAATATCAAATCTGTTATTTTTAAGAATCTGTTCACAGGCATACTTAGAAACTAGATTAGAGTTTTAAATAATGGGATCAAAGAACATTACGGCAAATAAAAAAGCAAAATTCACAAACCTGCCGCAAAACGTTTTATCATTATATTCATGGCGCATTACCTTAACAATTTAATATATTTTGCTGGAATGTAATTTAAATGATAAAATTGAAATACATTATGCATTTCCTATTATAAAAGTGGTGTTGTTATTCAGTATTAAAGGGAGAAACAGAAAATGATATTGCATGTGTCAAACTATCAAAATAGATATATAATATAATTTCCCTTCGATTTAACTAATTCGGTTCCCTGAAGACGACAGGAAAATGAATCAACTTGAATCATAAGGACTAAAACTGCCTGTACAATTACTTGCAATGTAACTACAGTTTTACGAACGATTGCATTTTGATATCGTAAAGAATATTTATTTTTTCTGTCTGTGAAAATACACCCTTGGTAGTCTTATAGATTAAACAAAAAATCATAATTTGCACGACTTCAATTAATTTCAAACCTATATTTTATGAGAAAGAAAAAATCTCCCTACGCTCATATCAGGCTTATCAATTTTATCCAAAAGAAAAGTTTTCGTAGATTATGTTAGATAAACAATACCGAAAGACAATATTTCTGTACAAGAAGTTAGCAGTCATGCGTTAATCTGCCACAGCTGCAACTGAAGATTATTACAATATAGCATATATGATCAGCAAAATATTAATTTTCCTCCAGAGATTCAAGTCAGTAGGAAAATTGTTAATATATCACATATTTCAAGGATATATTGCTATATCTCATTAACTATTTTAAGTAAAAATTATATAGTTCCCATGATCTTATTATTGGTTCTCGGAAGAGATATTTCACAGAATGTCTCTGTTACTTATCTTACATAGTTGTCGAACGTAAAAAGAATAAAATGTTCCTGAACAAAATATTATGTTGGCATTTTAAGACATGTCTTAACCAATAAGCAGTAATTTCGTGCTTGCACCATTCGTTATATTTTATTGATGTAGGTATTTAAGGAGTTTTCTTTTTGAAAATTCAAAAAAATATGTTTGCAAGTTATATATATCTTATAAAAATAAAAGTATCGAAGATAAATTTTGTTTAAATTTTTTATACGAAATTACTTAATTATACACAAAATGTTTATTTTTGGGTTTCGTTATTCCGAGAATGTTACGCGTATTTTTATTGAAAATAAGGTTTAATATTAAAATTTTACTCTTCTGCAATATTACAAGTAAATAATTCGTAAGAAGTGCCACGTTTGTTCACGATTGTTATCATAATATTCAAACACCTACATAGATAACAAGATGGTTAATGATGATATATTACACAGAAGCTGTGTATTTTAGTATTCTCTTCCGATAAATGTAGAAGTAACATTATTAAAAAAGCGTTTATCTTCTTCTTGAAACTTAACGAAATGTATATGTAAGTAGGAAAATAAGTGCTATTAAAAACTACATAGTTTTTCTCCGGCTGAGGGCCAGTCTGTTTTCAGTTTGACTTCCTGTAAAATTTACAAGTAAGAACTGAATATATGGTCATTTAAATTTACAAAATGAAATCTGGGATTCTCATTGGCCGTTCTAAAATAAAATGTAACTGATAGTTTTTCTCATTCTAAGAGTGTTCTAAACTAAAATGTAAAGGATAGTTGTTACCATTATAAAATAAAATGGAAAGGATAGTTTAAACTAAAATGTAAAGGATGCTCAGATATTTAAGTTCTGTTTAACTTCTTGCATTTAGATCTCATTACATTTTCTAGTGAACAGTTTATTCTACGTAAGAACTAACTGAGTTTATTTTACACAAGATCTGAGTTTTATTTATTTTTTTTAAATAACGAGAACAATATCAGAACTTATCAGGTACCCTTTGTTTATGATGTCCAAAAATTGTTTAATATATTATATGATCATTGATGTGTTCAATTTACATACAATGTAATGTTTATAATCTTTATATATTTTTGCATATTAATCAAGTATTTATAAAAGTTACCTAGCAAGTGAACCAGTTTTGCTTCGGCCAAGTTTTTTGTTTAAAAGATACTTCTTCTTTTAGTTATGGTTCTTTTTAATTAAACAGGGCATTGAAAATTTAATTACTACTGTGAGCCAAATTTTAGTGGGTGATTAGCTTGTAATGTAGCTTAGCAGGCATATATTGATGTTATCAAATAAAGATATCTTGACAAAGAAATGATTTATATAAAATTACATTAAAGTTCATTTTTGTGTTATTGAATTAAGGCCCCTTACATCTTAGACGTCTAGAAAAAAACTTAAAAAAAACAAACTTTACAGAGCCAATTATTGACTTGCCTCGCTTGTTTAAATGAATATTAAGATGAGTGTATAGGGCGTGACGAGGGCATGGTGACCCTTAAAACGCCTCCTAACACATAGGTGTTTTGTTTAGTTATGATCTTTTTGTTTCTAAGACATTATTCTAAATTCAATGTTTCATCATTTTTACATTTAAATGCATAGTTCAGCTTAAGCGGGCGGGTAGCTGTAGCTTGAAAAATATATGTAACGTAAACAATATCACAATTATACAGTTAGAAATAAAGTCAATATCAGTTAATATCTTTCAAGGTTTTTGGACTGCCATGTTTGTGATGGATAGGTTGTCATGTCCCTCATATTGTGAAATTTGATTTGACCAATCTGCTTAAAAGTTACTTTAAAATATAATTGTGTAGGGGTTTTGTTGTAGAAATATGCAGCTTCTTTTTTATGTTCATGTTCATGTCTAGCTATCATCAATTTATTAGCAATTATTTTAACTATCAATTTTCCTATCATCTCCGTCTGCATTTTTCATTTAATTCTGACTAGGAAACATTCACAAGATTAGTGGTATTGACATAAATTGATTTGTCACCGTCATAAAGGACATGGCTAATGAAGTTAAGAAGTATAAAGTGTGGTGTAATGTCACCGTAACTTTGAACACGTTGAATAATGGAGTGTCTCTTGCCATTACTGATTTATCATGTGTTTTTAAAGTATCATGATTATTTGTACCCTTTGTATTGAGACTTTTTTTACGGAAAAAAATGTACGGTTCTTTGATATTTGAAATGCAATATATTGTTTTATTTTTGGGAAAAGCAAAGTATGGCACGGGCAGTATTTGAAAAGAATTTGAAAATTGTGGCAGAATTCTTACACATTTAACAAGCCATTTTAAAAGGTTTCTTTCAATCATTATACATTGAGTAACTGAAATCTTAAGATTCTTGACATTACATTCATCCCACTTGATAGAACACTTGAATAAAATCTTTATCTAAGCAATAAAATTGAATTATTGTTTAATAAATGTTAAGCCATTAAGTCTATCATACGATTATTTTATTAATTTTCTTAAGCAAAGATTTAGAGTCTCCTAGAATAGACAGCTATGTTATTTATGAAATATTTTATTAAAGATTACATGAGCCGTATACTTTGACCTAAATAGAATTATCACCTCTAAACGCTTACGATACTGCTTCATACATAATGTCAAAATCTAACCAGTTAAGTGTATCTCCATTTACAAGGAACATGCATCAATGTCTAGTTGATTTTAGGATTGTTGTTGTTTTTTGATAGTTTGTTTTTCATTTTTTATTCACGTTCTCTACAATGTATCTGTGGCAAATAGGATTTAGCACGACTTTTAGGAATAACTGTGATGGCAAATGATGACTAACTTAAAGTTTGTCTCGTTTAAGATATAAAACCTGTGACGTCAATAGGAATGGAAGATATTCATGTAAGAGTAACTTGACCTTTTAGAACTTACACGGAATATTGCAGAAACATATACGAGGGAGGAATAAATGTTCATCGTCGAGTAAAGCTATTTGTAACACATAAACTCTCATTCAATTTGATTGTAAATACTGTAGAAATGTCGGTTTTTGCTGAAATATACCTGAAAATGATTACAGTATGAAAAGGACATAATCTTGAAGCTTAATGAGTTGTTTGATATCTTATACAAATTCATAAATGAAACAAACTGGCATATCAATATTCGACCGATATCTAAGACATGTAGGAAAAACAACCTATTAAAATCATGTCAGGAGACATAATATTACGTGGGAATTAGAAAAAATGTAGCAGAATCCGTCCGGTTTTTAACACTTCAGAACATTTATTATTATAAAGATTCCTGAAATATTTCGATATCTTAAAAAAATACTTTAACATTCGACATGACGTATAATAAAATCGTTATCTAAACAATTAAATTGAATTATTGTTTCATAAATCATAAGCCCACTCTTCAGACTGTAATATGATGATTCTTATAGTCTCTTGAGCAAAGTTTTAGATTCTCTTACGATAGACAGATATGCTGTATTAGAATTGCTTTTTCTCAGGCTTGCAAAACTAAAAATATAGACTTTTGCCCATACCTTTAAATTTAGAGAATTATGTAATTAACATACCGTTAATTATAGTTAAAATGTTTAAACATACCGTGAATTTTTTTTTACTTTCCACGCAAATAGTACTTCCATTCAAAGAGACATGCTTCAAACAAAAATGATGCTATGAATCAAAAATGATTTTGGACATACATAGTGATACATTTGTCATACCATTATTGTTTAGTGTGCTCATTGCAAAATTATTATCTTTATATCTTACACTGAAACGAAAGAATTTATCAAGCCATATCTTGAGGTGGAATCGAAATGTAACTGACAATAATATAAATTTATAAACTGTTATGATTTCGATTTCATACCATCGAATCTAAACATGCATTCTGATTAATGTGCAAAATGAAAATCATAACGTTTGCATTCAATTATTTGATAAAATTAGAATCAGTCTCGACCACACCGTCAGTCAAGACCACACGTGCGCGCGCGCGAACACACGCGAACTCATGCCCACAAATACACATATGGGCATTTATTCTTCAATATAAATACGTACATAAATCATATTTTTATTTTTAAAACATATTTTTATTTTTAAAAAATATCAAAATATCATAAGAATATTATGATTTGATGCGAATATAATACAGTTTATACTTCTTGAAATTCCTCACAGACATCTGTTATGCTTAGTGAGACAGTGTTTAAGTTATAACCAAATAGATGCTATAAATATGTTTTCTGAAACGAAACGCTTTCCGGGGAGGATTTATCTTGGCCCGCGCAAAATTCTTTTCTTTTGGCAAAATTGTCAAAAGATTAAACGTGCTTGCTGGTACGAGTGTGTACTCGCAGCTTAGCGAATACACTTCCGGTGTTGACGATAGTGAAAAATTCAATCGATGCGCAAGAGTGTAGCTGGTATGTAGAATGATATACACACTAATGATCACAGCCTTAACAAACATGCAACTCAAAATTAAATTTTCATTGAATGACCTTATTAATAACATTGAAACCAAAAAATTGATACCAAAATTAATGATAATGAACGCGCAAATTAAACTGAAACTGTTATCAAGATCAAATGGAAAAAAAATATGTTTCTTTAAGATACTGAACCTCCATTGAAAAGTATCAAGTTAACGATGGAAAAAAGGGGAAGTGGCAGACAGTAAAAAAAGAAAATTGAGAAGTTGGGGATGGAGGCGTGGTAAAATGGAGAATTTTCATTTGTTTTGGTCAATTGAATGCAAATGATTAGGCACTGTAAACCGGCAGGATGCGGAAAAAAATAATGCTTTTCATTGGCTAAATTTGTCTTAATTCCGCCATATCGTGTCTTTATTTGACATCATAAAAACTGGTGTGCAAAACATATCTGAAATCTAACTCTAGAAACTATAAGTGTTCAAGATACTACCTTTTAAGAGATTCTCCTTAAAACTACAATAACATTCCCTTTTAAGTAAAACATACTGCTCTATGTTTTCATTTACTTATAAAGTAATATCGTATTTTGTTTTTTAAGATTTAATTATCAGAGCTAGAGATGATAAATAACCTGCTGATATCATCATAATTATGTCAAATTCAATTTTAGCAAATAATCAGCAGAATCTTTTTATCGTTTTTTTTTGTAATTTTACTCAAAAGATCGTCAATATCGTCAGTCACGAGTCACTGTTTTGACTGTTATTCTCATATTTCAAACTATCATAGTTTGCATTCCGCAACAAAAGAATTGAATGTAACAAGTCAAATTGAAGTAATTAGATTCGTTAGTGCATTGAAAGAACGACAAATGAAGCTACAAATGAAGCATCGCTGCATTACTTGTCAATCTATGTCATCGTGATTAGGATGACGTGAAATGGCTGGTTTTTTTGGATAAAATCTATAAACTATTTTTGTATTTTCTGCAATCATTCCAATGTCCTGATTATTTGGAACAATGGATTTTTTTACACTTTACTCATCAAAACTATAAAGGTTGATACCACAAAAATGCTCAATGATTATAGTGTTTGGCGCGGTATGGCCATTAATGTCATACTAGTACACCAATTGTTCCCTGCGGTCCGGAGACCGCAGGGTATTGGTACGCGTTTAACTTTTGAGGCATGGAGGAGCACGTGACCTGTTTTCGGTACATGGAGGAGCATGTGATCTGTAAACCGTACATGATTGGTTAATTGACCTTTTCGAAAACCTAGCTAAATACCGTTTACCGTTACGTTACGGATTTACCTCTGAATTACACATAATTAAGAACAAAAACTATTTCGTGACATTTCTAATTTTCTATAATTATTTTACCGTTTAAGGTGGAAAACGTAAATGATGTGTTTAAAAATTATCAATGTTTCTTTAATATCTATCTCAAATTTTACAAACAATAAATTGTTTATACTGAAAATCTACAAAATTAAAATATTCGTAGTGGCATCTGCCATAATAAATAGAGATATTTTGTAAACTTGTGTGATTACTTAATTTTTTTGCTCGGAATTATTCATAAAATCGTAGGCCTATTTAATCATGTGTATCATAGTTTGGGGACATTTCTGTTGAAAATGTGTCAGAGTTAAATCGTATACATATGCATGCACCGTGCGTTAACTGGAGTGCAGGTATTAGTTACCCGCACTCCAGAGCATTGACCTTTTCGAAAACCTAGCTAAATACCGTTTTCCGGTACGTTCGGATTTAGCTCTGGGGATTTACACCAAATGAAGTACATAACACAGTTACATGATATTTCTATTTTACTATCATTATTTTACCGTTTAAGGTTAAAAAAATTTATGTTTTTGAAAATTATCAATATTCCTTTAATATCTAATGCAAATTTTTGTAAAAAATAAATTGTTTATAATGAAAATCAATAAAATATAAACAGACATACTGGAATCTTCCATAATAAATAAGGTTATTTTCTGCGTAAACTTGTGTATTTACTTTTTTTTTGTATGGAATTATTCATACAATGATATTCAATGATTTTCTTATAAAGAAATAACCGTTTTATTTCAATTTCATTTTAAAAAAGGCCGAACACATCGAGTTCGCTATTACACTACATTACGTGAATTCCCCAGAGCTATGTACAGAAAGTACCGGAAAATGGCGTTTAGCTAGGTTTTCGAATTCGTGAATGCCCACTGATTGGCTCATTTTTGCTACGGTTTACTTATTGTGACGACAGAGAAAGTGAAAGCGACAGAAATATCATATTTAGATGATCGTTCATTGGTTGCTTTTCTCCGGGGTTTCATATTGTGACTACAGGGAACGTGTTTTTATGTTTTACTATGATACAAAAGAGAAAGAACATCAAAACACTTGGCAATCTGATTAATACTCGGGGGCCACGCCCCCTCGTACAAACAAGATAGCCTCGTGTTTCGATGCTCTTTCTATTACTTATCCCCCTAAACAATGTTGAAAATAGTTAAATGAAATATCTTTATATCATTAAAAATGTTCCCCGCAGGAAACCATTTTACTTGTAACATACTTTTGTTTAGTCATATTTCAGCGGACTAGCCACTGTACCGGCATTCCTTGATAATTAGCCAATAATTACCTTTTTCTCAGCAAGTAACCGACTACTTATTTCCCATGATTTCTGAAACAGTGGTGAAAGACAAATGATCATTAGCCACAAAATCCGATATAAATTGTGAATTTTTGCCTCCCTCGATGATCGAAAAGTGTATAGTTTTTTATAACAAAAGACATATTTTATATTACAACAAGACTGTCTTATTGATCAACGATCAGGTAATAGACTATCAAGTTTTACTCTTTAACAGATAAACACGAAAGGAGCGCATACATATTAAAGATAAACTCGAAACGCCCTTATTGGAAAACAATTTTATAAGGACATATGTTTCCAATATGTTCAGAAATATTCAGTTTAAAAAAATATTAATCGACAGGTAACTTTTTTATTCAGACTGATTTTAAATTTACATGACAGGCCATATCACAATGGAAACTTTTTATATAGATTATGGAAGTCGTTTTGTTTATTTGACTACGATATGATCTTTAAAACATAATTTATGTATGAAAAAAACAATATTCAAGAATTCGATTTAAAATCACGCTAAGCCCGTGGCATCCAAATGTTATATAAGAGAACATTCTTCACGGGAAGTCTGATATAATAACTCATGTATCTTTGATCTCTTACCTTTCTGTGCTAAAGTGAGCATTTTTATTGAGAACTACGTGTATCTTACGTAACGGTGCTTGTACCCATGACTTTTTAAACCTTCGATTCATGGGAAATTAAACATTCCTTTGGCATTCATTTTTTTTTTTTTTTTTTTTGTTATCAATTGAATAAAAAAGAAAGTATTTATAGATAAAGTCTGATTGCAAATGTATAATGACAATATATTTGCACAAGAATTTAGCAGTAATGCGTAAAGCAGCCACAGCTGCATCAGATGATTTATTTACAATATATCATAACAAACATTTTATATATTGTTCCAGAGATTGAAATAATAAGGAAAAGTGATCAAATAAATAACATAATAGAACAAATATTTAATTAACTTGTTTTAGAATGTTTCTCGTCTTTTCAAACAGAACTACGTAACTATATTATGCATATTGCCTTTCGTATTGAAACCACACTTTCCCACGATGTTTATCATATTATCAGACTGTTATCAATATGAAATCATACAATAATTAAAGCACGTTTCAGTCCATAACATCTTCAAAGGTATATCAAATTGATAGTATAATTAATAATTTAGTACAGTGAAACATCATAATATGTTAAGTTTGAACATACTTTAGCTTGATTGTTATGAAAGCTTGAAGTTTGTCTGAAGCCCTCCATGCCCCCTCAAATTAAACAGACATGGTTATAACCCCAGAAGAACCCTTACCTTTCCTTCTTAAAAAATAAATTAATTATCTTTATATCTTAATGAATGAGTCTAATTTCGTAAATATATGCCTTCTATCCAGCTAGCTTACGGAACGTCGGTGGTTCTACTCAGGTGCCCGTTCGTGCCTGATTTAATGCACGGAAGGGCACCTGAGGTCTTCCTCCACCAGTAAAGCTGGAACGTCGCGATATGACCTATTCTGTGTCGATGTGACGTAAAACCCAATCAAACAAACAAAATATGCCTTAATTGCATGTTATTATTAAGTTTTATATAAAATTGTCTTAGAATTTATTTGTCAACTTACTTATGATACTTTTTCAATATTAATGTTATGTCATCAGTAATTTTCAAGTTAGGGAAATTTCAATATAGAAATACTAAAAGTAGTTTTGATTACTAAGTATATATCTCCCAAAGGAATAATGATTGCAAAAATAGGCATATCTATAAAAATGACATGTTGTATGTTATTGCGGATTTAGTTGTATCTGTTGGCAGACACGCACGCTTGTGCCTTAAATAATATACCAAAGGATTCCTTAGATCTTTCACAACTAGAAATGCTTGAAAGTCACCATATGACCTCACAGTTTCGATGTGACTTAAAATCCAACAAGAAAACTCAAATCTCAGGCATATAACAATTTCTTTTTTTTTCAACTAGATAAATTGTACTGTGATAAAAACTTCCAATCAAATTATATCATTTCAATGCGGTTCCAACTAATTTTAATCGATTATATTTACATTTAATGAAGGTATAACAACCCAAAATAGGTCGATGAATTCATGCCATTGCGTGTACATTTAATTGTAAAACCTTAAATGTTAATTATAACACAGAAAATATTGGCAATTGAATCAATAACATTTTTACGTATGCAGATTATTCTGTTTATGACTTTTAATCATTTATATTGAATATCATCCATGTAAGCCCGCTTATATGATATTAATATTATATCACTTAACTTAAATTGCCAATTCTTAACTTGAAAAAGATATAGAGGATATTCAAGTTTTTTCTATAAATACATGATTTATTTTCATCGAGTGGTATGAAAATAAATATTTCATGAGTGGCGGTAGCCACGAGTGAAATATGGTAATTTTCATGCCACAAAATGAAAATAAATCATGTATTTATAGAAAAAACTTGAATTTTCTGTTTATTATATATATTTTTCTCTTTTTTGCTATAAAATTTGAGAGACTTTCCCTTAAATTTTGTGTAATGGCAGAATTTAAAAGAAAGTAGTCCGGCAAGACACCAGTGAAAATACGGAAAATATGTTTCACTGTAGTGAAAAATAAATTTTTACAGTGAAAATACGGAAAATGAAAATACGCATTTTATTTCATCAATATTTCTCAGTATTTCATTTATAAGCATATAATAAATTTTTTTTATATTAACCACATCTGTCTAGAAGTCCTAAGCTAATTCATCAGTGACGCATTTTACATACAGACCATTATAGTCTTGCAAAATGATGTCTACTGACTGAATATAGCATAAAGTGAGACTTCGTAAATAATGGAATATGTTTATACAAAAGCAACTGTTCCTTTTAGATAGCAGTAATGTCTGAGGAAAATATGTTCATCAACGACTTAAACTGTTTGGTTAGGTTTGACCTGTCTTTCATTCTTATTGTACATACACTAACGTCTTGTCACGAATGATAAACGGGAGAAACTCTAGGATGATGGAATTGTTTGACATTTGATATAAAGCTGATGTACGTATAAGGTAGCAAGTTAGAAACAAATTAGACGGCATTATAACGGCATATTCGATGTTCGATTGATATTTAGAATAAAAAGCATATGAAACTATTACAAATGTCTACTATGGAAGAATTTGAATTTTTTTCTAAGAGAATCCTATCAGTTTTAAATATATCTTTTCAATTCTACAAATCAATTGAAGATGTCTACATTCTTGAGATTGCTTTCATCCGACTTGATAATACCCACATCATAACATCTTTTTCTTAACAATAAAACTGAATTATTGGTTCATAAATCATAAACTAGCTCTTCAGTCTGAAATGCGATGATTATAATAGTCTCTTGAGCAAAGTTTTAGATTCTCTTACGATAGCCAGATATGTTGTATTAAATATGCTTTATGTAAGCTTACATTCCACAAACAGTTAAGGTAGTTATTCACAATGACCTTAACTAATTTCGAGGGATTTTCTTGTTGATACGCCTGAATAAGTATATATAATAACTCTCTAACGATACAACGGTATAAACACAAACATTAAACTAAACACGGTTTAAAACCTATCAATTTTAGTCGTATGCCACTGGTGTAAAATTGGTTCGATCACGGTTATGGGATTATTAAAGGAGTGAAAGCGTATCTCAAATTTGCACAAAACTCGGTCATTCGGTAAAGCAGATGTTTACTGAAGTAGGAGTTTATGTATCTGATAAAATATCTTATGAGACATTTAGTAGGTGATGTAAAAAACATTTCTGACTGACACAGAGTCTGTCATAGATGCAGCAAATCTGGCCGACCTGTGACTGTAACAGGCGTCCTAATGCCTTAAATGTCTGCGACATAATTGAAAGTGATGTACAGAAATTATGAATCATGATATTGGCAAAGCTGCTGGCATATCGCTACTGCGGTAGCATTTCCTATTGAAGCGTATTTACAATGGACAGTCTTTAAACAAGCATTACGTTACGAATTTGACATTATTTTTTATTGTACTTTGTTATAGCATCAATATAACCTCTGTAAATTTCGACTTTATACAGATTTAAAACGAATTAAATTTCAAATGCATAATTGCAATTGTGTCAAAATGATGTCACAATGTAATCAGCACTAATTATTCTACATGATTTCTTTGACTGGTATGTGTAAAAACATAATGAAGTACGAATCTCTTTAAAATGTATTCCAATATATCCGATTCTATAAATACAAAGAAATGCATTACGATTGAATTCAGTAACATGATGAAGTCTACCTTCTGTTTGGACCAAACATACCCGTTCACTGTGTTCTTTAATAATAGTATGAACCTCAATCATATTGGTATTTCAATAACATGTAGGAAATCATGAATAACTACCAACAAAGAGTTCTTAAAATTCCGTACCGATATGTGTTATGATTGATTGGTTTAATGTTTATGATAAGCCAAATATGTGTTATAAACTTGTAATAATTTCCTCTTTGAGCGTTTCAAACTTATGTCAATATGTTTGGTAAACGAAACTTTTTCAGGGTTTATTTATTTTGGCATGCAAAACTCTTTTCTTTTGCCAAAACAATTAAGTGTTCGTACATAATTATATACAATTTAGATAGACATGCATGCACATACTAAGATTTAAAACTTACAATTACCAAAGGAGTGTGCTTTTTCTAGTAGTTCAAGCAATTTATATAAACATGCCCCTAGTATACAAACGCCTGGCCTATTTCTCTTTCTTATATGGGCGAATAAGCCCATATAGGAATCTTATTAAAAGTGAATGTTAAGAAAAATATTTATGTTTTCTTAACGGTTCTCACACGTTTATAACTTTTGTGTAGTATTCATATATGATTTCATATACCACGGATGATTTAAAAAACAAAAAAGACGTACTTCAAAACATTTTTTTTTCATTACGAAAACAAACGTTGTCTGTTGATATATAAAAGTCTTGTTTTTATTAGCACATGACGCATAAAGCATTCAATGCAAGTTAAGAAGGTCGAATCGTACAAACTGAATTTAGTTGGGTTTTGTTTTAATTTGATACTATGCAAACATTAAACTAAACACCTTTATATTGTCGTAAAAATAGAGTAATAGACAATTAAGGGCTTGAAATCAGTGCAGCTCTGAGACCAAACTGAATATATAACATAAGTTTTGGTCATATCGTAAGAACGAAAGTGGTTGGTTTTTATTACAAATTGGTTCATTCTTTGTTATCGTGAAGAGACCAATAAAATGATATTAAATGATGAAAACCCTTGGTTTTCTATTTTACTTCATTGTTTATATTTTAAATTTATTTCTTGCAACATCTACTTTTAATGATTAACACTGAAAATGTAATGTATATTTAATGACATTGGAAATTAAGTTGATACTGAAAACAAGTTTCTAAGTTTAGAATCCTATTTGCAATTTAAATTTTATACCGAATGGCGATAATATTAATGACTAGAGCTTTTTATGTGCTCTTCCTTCGTGTTTTTAAATTATCATCATCCATGTTTTCTGTATGACTAAGTTAATGTAGAGCGCTTTTTACACAAGTTTTGTTGTATCGTGCTAAACAAAGCACGATCGTTAGCTTATATTTTTTAAGACAAAAAATCTATTTTAATAGGTAAAGGCTTTATGCTCTGACATTGCAAATATTTTTGTTCCTTTCATTTTTCTCAAGATGTTTATGAAAAGTGAAATATTCGTATTTAAGCAAGTGACACGATATACAATTAATAATATCATAAATATATATGCAAATATTTTGCAATATGTTTTGTTAATATATCTATATTGCAATATGCTTTTGCTAATATTTGATTAGGGTGAATTTTCGAAAAATTTTGACAAAATAACACAATCTAAGGTAAATGTGACCTCGGAAAATCAAACTACATATTTATCTTAAAAAACTTTTAAGTTAATAAAAGTATAATTTTCAGTTTTCATGTTTAAGAATTGATTCATCACACCACATCAGAACAAATGAGTAAATTTAGAGGCTAACATATTTTTTAGTTACAGAGATAAGAATAATGAAACATCTCAAATATTTTTTTACATTTACATGTATATTGTTTGATAAAAGTGACAAATTAGCTGAGTAGGGTTGAGGTATCAAGATTTACTAGTGCTAAGAATTAACGATAAATGAAGCTTAGTTGCTTAACTTGCCAATTGATGAAACCGTAACTTACAAATGGTCATGTGTCGTATAAGTTAATGTATGTTTTCTCATAAAATAAATTGCTCAATTCGTTTTAATTTAGGCTGTTTCGGTCAATGGCCGTTTCTTTCCAACTTAACTTAACATCAACGATTTTTGACGTAAAAATAAGTAACACATGAATCAAAAGTTCCAACATGGAAAAGTAGTCCGCTTACGTTTGATATATGTATGTTAATTTCATCAATAATTATCGACAGAAATGTCATCTTTCTTGCTTTAAATTTAGAAAGAAATACTTCATACAAGCATATTTAAAGATTATTGCCCGAAAGGTCTTTACATAAGTCAATTTTTATTTCGTGTTTCGATTCCCCGATCGTAACATCATACTACTGTGAAAAGTCATAGAACAGGACATTAACCCTTAATTCTGTTCAATCAAATGTATGTTGAATTTACTGTATGATTTGATTCCTTAGAGATGAATGTTACATTAATTAACTTGTATCAAAATATCTATAAGCAAGACTAAAAGGGATTGTATATAGCATTCCAAACACTTCAAATTTTATTTTGATGATTTACCCACGATTTCACATGCCATGCTCCAAATGATGTTATCTATCAAGGAAACTGCACCATTTGCACCCCATATTTACAGCTGTCAATCATTCTTCTCGTGTTCATACACTCAAGTGTACGATTCATTACCATTTACCATTATGTCTGCCATGAGAACAACGTCTTGCTAGGATAGAATCTAAGTACATAATCATACATAAATTCATTTGAAAGTATTCTAATAGCACATAATTGAATTTAAGTTCGTATAAATGCTTTAAAACACTATCAATACTAATAAAAATTATCAATTTTAGATGCATGCAAACGTGTTATTCTTTGATATTCATTACATAAAAATGTACCGTAAAGTATAAGATTTCATATCAATTTATTATCTATATGTATATATGTATTTATGCACAGTATTTCATGAAGGTAATTCAAACTCATACTATGCTTCATGAAGATCAAATGTATTCTATCATCCTTGGAAGGTCTGATAAAGAATAACTTGTCAACAGTTTTGCAATATTATATGTTTTAACAGATATAAGAATCTCAACTGTGAAACACTAATCAAATACCGGAAAAAAAACAAGCAATAACATATTTTTTATGTTTAAGGTTAATTCCCACAGCTTATATATTCATTTATTTCACACGATATTTTGATAAGCCATTATAGATTATCTGAATTTGAACTGAACATATGTATGATCCGATATGTCGAAACTTTAAATCAACAAATATCTCAATAATTGTGTACAATAAACTTGCCCTGGTTTGAACTTGCAACTCTTCACTCTCATTTAAAGGGTGTAATGCAAAATTTGAGTGAAAACTTCAGCCGCTTGCTTTGAATATAATCTGGTTAACTTCATAGATGTATAGGGCTTCATGGCTTTATTCTGGTATTTATCTATTTGTCATTCAAAATGATTTATGAATAGATGCGACATTTAAATTCTATGGAAGAAATAGTAGTCATATCTACAGACTTAATTACTTGTAATACTAAAGCTTATTTATCTTATAAAATTCAGACGACGTTAATAACATCTATTAAATAACATGATTCGTTTTCTATGATAGTTGATGATTTTGATTAGTTGCATTGAATAATAGGCACTTGTTTTATGATTTTTTACTGGATCTAAGTCCTCTGAAACTTGATATTTGTCTAAGGTTACTACGCCTATGTTTTATGTTGCTTTTAAATATTTTCTACTCGATTGCTGATTAAGTCTTACAAAAGGAAATCTATATAGTAAAATGATAATTGTTTCCAGAACTTTACTTTAAACCTTTCTATTTTATTCTTATATTCTTATCTTGATATGGAAAACTTATTGATTTCACTATTATAATATTTGAAGTCTTGTTTAAAAAGTGAGCAATAGTGTACTATTTTCTACTTTATTGGTGGAGATACTCGATTGATATTCTGATAAGCTAGATAACTAAACTTTTTATACAGTTTCAGACGATTTCATTGGTTTTATGTTTCATGGGAATATAGGTTCGCAAATAATTTTTGTACTTCAAGGTCATCACGGTTACCCAAAATGGAAGATTGTTTGATAACAATCATACACTTTATTTCTGTAAACGACATAAATATTTATCCGTGCGTAAAAGAACATTAAATGAAATTCTGAATCATTAAAACCATAGAACAATCGTGATCGTATAAAACGATTTAATCTTTTCTTCAGCTTCTATCGAATAAACTCCGGTAAAGGGGTTATGTTAAACAAATAACGCTAGATATCCTAAATGTTCATCTTTTATTCTGGACAACAGCATTAATCAATTTAAGAGAGAAATAATAGTAATTACAAATTGTGCAGACCAATATCTTAGCCTACATTGGACCTATAGTTAGAATTAGGCCAGCAATTTTTGAGACCATTAACGTTTTTCCACCGTGACATTGATTACGATGTTGTCTTTATCGTCAAGCCCTACATATTATTAAAAGGTAAATGAAAAGTACTATTAACCGGGTTAAAATAGGCTAAAAGAATATCTTACTCCATGTTGAAACGCGACATCTGCGGATGTTTCTAAATTCAAAATTTCACCATTTTCGTGTTTAAATGTTGAATTCTGCTTAATCCGGTGATAGGGGGTGTGGACGGTAACTTGCACTTTCCAGTACCGTCCATGATCAGGCTCAATCAAACCGAGCCTGCAACATTTTCAATTTTGCCGTGTTGGGCTTTCTTTAGGGATTCTGTTTTTCTCTATTTTGTATAATAAAAATCGCTAAAAGCAGCAATTTGTCTTTTTATATTTAATTTAAAGTGTGCAAATGTGCAATGACCTCCACAGCATTTGAAGGCAAGAAATGAGGGTGGTATTGGTGTGTATACTTCATGGGATGTCTTATATAAACATCACTTTATCTATAAGTTTGACATATCAATTGATTTGCAGATTAAGTTGTATCTTATTGCAACTATTTTATCATTTCACAGTTGCAATCATAGCTATCAAAATCAGTTGATATCTTTCAGGTTACTTCAAGGTGGTTATTCATGTTACAGAAATGATGTATTGCAAGAATATCTAGATTCAAATAGGAGCAAACTGTTTCAACTAAGATAAAACAACATGTTCTGCCGTCAGAATTTCAAATAAAGTTCTGTACATTTAATGCAATGTCATTTAACCGAGAAGTAATTACTTGCTATGTGATTTGTTGAATACATAATGTAAATCCTTTGCCCACAGATACTCAGTTATTTAAAAAGACAACATTTTGTTGAAACAGTCATTTGCTTAAAATGTGTAACAGAAAGAATATATTATTGTACACGTTTTCTTCATTTTAAGTTTTGCTTGACACTTCAGTCACAATGCCAGAACTATGATCAGAAGGATTGACAGAATTTGATTAACCAGCACAAAGAAACACGGTTGATGGAATTCTATTGGATTACGTATGAATGATTGATATCGTAACTACTTTGATTATATGTAACTATTACTCCCTTGAATCTATTGATTCTATATTTTTCCTTAGATATGCAACTATTTAATTTACGGTTAATTGAATACAAATATAAAACGTGGACTGATATATAAATGCGTCAGCGTTTCCAAAGTGTCTAAATCTTGACGACAAATGAGATGCATATGATAAGCAACACAAAACAAAGCAAAATCATAACAAATGTTGAGAATGCACTTTTTGTTTCCCACTGATTACAAAAATATAATTATGTAAGAAATAAAACTTACACTTAATGAAAAGCCTTTTTTTATTTATTTAGTTTTTTAGTTTGTCCTCGCCCAGAAAAACAAAACAACAATATATTGATTGGTTTAATGCCAATACGAAGACTGATCATCGCATGATGTGTAAAAATACTTTATATGCCATGATAAAAAAACAATAAAGATTACCTTAATCTCGGCAAAGGTGGAGTTTTCCGATCTAATCTCGGGGGAGATAGACTAAATTATACACTGGCGTTCATAATAGAGTGGTCGCGTTATGCTTATTATCGATACCAGGTCCAAACTGTAAAAGTTTCTTTGTACTAAAAAAGGCCCACATTTAATGAGTTTCGGGGTAATTCCATTGGTAACAGATGATTAGAAATGTCAATAATTTACTTTATGCATGTATATTATCAATTACATGTATAAAGATTTGTGACAGGATAATTGGTCATATCGTTTATATATGACCATATAACCTGTCAGAAATATTTCTGGTTTATGATTTAGAAAGCATATTTTTTAGAGAAAAAAATGAGATTTCTTCATAAATTGAAAGCAGACGTGTATATAAAAATATAAACGTCACGATTATCCAATGAAAAGAGACGTTACAAACATGCAGTTTTATAAGATTTGGTATTTGAAAGACTGAACTTATTTTGTAATGAAGTAAACAAACTAAAGAAAAACAATGACATAGCCACGAAATTACCTTTACGCAAGAGTAGTTCTTACAAACCAGTGCTATTTACACATCATATTAAACCAAGTGCATTTTATTTTAACTTCTCTGAGATATACTTGTCTTACCTAAAGGAATTCTTATATAAAGTAATATATCAAAGTTACCAAGATTTAGATAAGTTTAATCAAATTTACGTATATTACCATTGAAATTGAAACGTTTATTTAAGTACATTCATGTATAAAAAGAAACATACACATAATAAGACCATGGTTTCAATAAATCAAAACTTGTAACACACACTTTAAAATCGTCTATAATAATATCAAAAAGAAAGACAATACAACTTTATACCCTGTAGTATATAGCAATAAAAGGCTTACATCAAGGGAGCAAATATATCACATTGATCAAATATAATACTTTTCTGTATTGAGACGTATTACAGATAGTGCTTATAAGTAACCCTTGAACTATAAAGATAACACTTAAAACTGCATAAGTATATAAAAGCCAGGATAATGAAATAGATACCGCAAGAAGATGGCCTATATTATACCGATGAAAAATGAAAAAGTAAAAGAATACACTATACAGTATACTGATTACAGATACTATGCCCCATGTGTATACAGGTGAGAACAGCAACGCTTTGCCTGTCCCTTAATTATTCGATATAGATTTTTATAAAAACCACTGCAGAAATGAAGAAAGTGTAATTTGCAGTTCAAAGATTTAGCATTGTATTTAACACAAACTCATTAAAATGTTAACCTTTCTTTTTATCAAGATTTTAATATCAATTATATGCTAGAAACAACTGGACTTCGAATGTCAAACAAACACTTTGTCTCAGTTCCGTCACTTGTCACGATCAAATCAAGTTCTGCTATAGGCAATCTCGTCGACGTTTTCATTTTTAATGCAAAGTCATGAATGAATATGGGAAGATTTCAGTTCTGTTAATTGCATGCACCAATCATTGAAATAACTTGTCTTATTTGTATAAAAAATGAATAAGGTTCTGAATTCAAAATCCTGTACATTGTACAAATACATGTATGTAAATAATATCATGAGATGTACTTATAAAGTTATTTCAATGCCACTTGTTCTTGTTCATAACAATTTCTGTATGGTCTTCACTGTGTCGTCGTGTATGGTCAGATATTGCCATGCTTAAGTAATAATATAGAATAGAAGGCAGGGTCCTTTTACCTGAATATATTTAAAACTCTTATCATAAGCCTTTACAAATCTTGAAATTGGTTTCTTTTATAACGTCCTCACATATACCATGTTCATTTGCTTTAATATGTGTAAAATGTTTCCTGTAATTTGATTTTAACGAAATACAACTTCCACCTGATTTTTTAAATCTAATAGCTGATAATTTTTTTCGATATAAATGCTTGGATTGCTGCAACGGTAGTCTGATACTGGAAATTATCCTATACACGGTACGAAATTATTCCTTTGGTTTCATAGATACAATATCTATTCTTTAAAAACTCATTAGAGTAACATATTAAAATATCGTAATTATAAAGATTTCAGGTATGTGTTTGCAAAATTTAATACATACATTTTTTGAAAAAAGTTTTATATATTTCGGTTTAAGTCTGAAAATTATTTGTTTTAAAGAAAAGTGGGACAACTAAAACAATGGAATGGCCGGTCTTCTAAAATACATTAAGTACTGTTGTTCAGATTTAATTGAATAAATTATTCTTAGTATTAAGAGTTAAATGTAAGAAGAATGAAACTGAAGCGAGCATAGAGGCATCTTACATCTGTCTGTGCTCTTCTTTGACAACGAGCAACGGGATTTGAAAATAAGTCTTACAAGCGAGGTTTTAGGCACGCGTAAAATGGCTGCGAATGAATGGTCAGCTGTACACTGCATACCTTTAGGAGAGCCGAATAAAATGGTGCATAGACGAATGTCTATTTAGATCTGCGTAGTTGTTGAAATTAAAGGGAAAGCGTTACGAAACGAAATTCCATTACGTCCATTCTAGTAGTACTCGTTTTATACTGTGACAAGACGGGCTCGCTTCAGGTGCAATAATGCGACACCATGTGTCTTATTTATAAATGTAATGTTTATCATAATGTCTTAAACATGATTAATTATATCCCGATTAAACGATACATAAACTTTAAATAAGCAAATGACCAATCATAAAACATCAAAAATGAGCATAAACAAAGTCATGTCCGAACAGTACTATCCAAATCATCTGGAAAAAAAACTTTATAAGATAAATTTCTTTAAAAACAAACGTGTTTCTAAAAGTCAACAAATGGATATATTAAAAAATGAAATGCAGATGTCTTATGATAATGCAATGCAACAGCTCTTACACCGATACGTTTTGACCAAATGCAAAATAGTTCACCTTAGGTGGAGACAACGTGTTTATGATATTAAATCTCGGTAAACTACACACAGTTGTACATTCCTATTTTTTGTATACGAAGATGAGAAAACATTGTATTTCCATTTGAAGAAAATGTAAATAAAAAAGGTTTTAGAACAAAGCTCGAAATTTAATATTGGTTTAATGTATTTGCGTATTATTTACGACTCGCAAAATAAATCGTGCCATTCCGCAGTTAATCATGGCGTCTTATTCAAAACATGTAAGACTCGTGAAAAAGTGGCAATACTTATAACGGCAAGATGCTATCCTTTTAACAGTATCAAATCCACCGATCGTTATTTATCTTTTTATTTATTTTCTGTTTTATGACATCTTGGATAAATCATATGGTACTGACAGAAATGTTTGTCTTAATTTTGCTGCAAATTTGGCATTCATTTTCACTTTATAACTGGGCACCATTTAGAAAAAATAAAAAGCAATATACTAAGCAATGGCAATAGCCTATCTGCCAAAAGGTTGTAGATAAAAAATGATTTTGTTAAGATACTTAAAATTTCTAAGAAGAAAGTTACACCTACTAGTTTATGAAACGATATTAAAACAAAAGCAACAGCTTATATCGTACCTAGATAGTTTTTGTATTTAACTATGCTTAAGAAATTTACAATGATCATAAAAATTTCGTGCATGATGTTATAAATTGAAACATTAAAATAAGACCACAAATTTTACAGTGTTTCATGCTGTGTTATGTAAAAACTTATGCTAACAGATTCTATGATAAAAGTAAATTAATTTCCTGGCTGTGTGTAGGGAGTCGAATACTGAAAATACATTAAAGATTATTTCAACAGTATCAAATATGAGTGTAAAGTTTCTGTCATTTTTCTGTTATTTAAATAGTATACAATGGATTATTCCGCGTTTTTTCCAAACAAATCATTGTAGTATTAAAAAAAATATGTAGAGTACATGAAACAATAAAGAAGAGAAAAGAGTAAATATTATAAGTAAAAATAATTCCCCTGTACATTGATATTTGGCATAATAAATAAACACTTTGAATAAAACGTTCCCAATCTAAAATTAACAAGGAACATCGCAATGCGATGCAACCAGGTTTTCAGCAAAATATTTCACAGAAGCTTTGTCATGAAGGGGCATTTGTTTTTAATTGAACTTTTAGGAGGAATTATGGCTTTTTTTAATATTCCTCAAACAAAAATGATTGAGAAATTTTATGTTGTCTATTCGCCTTTTTTTCCCAAATGTTTTAGAAAGGTAAACAGTACTTTATTTTTGCTTAATTTTTGCATTTTTGCGTCTCTTGTCATTTTCTTTTGTCAACAATATTGGCGTGTGGTGTTTTGTGCGATATCAAGAAAAGTATGTTCACAATTTTAAAAATATACTTGAATGATGTCTTGGAAGAAACACGGGAATTTAGTGAGCGCCAGGGCACTTGATGACAAAGCTTCTGTGAAGTTTGATCAAAATCCATTGAGAAATGTAGGAGAAATTGCACACTGTAGAAATTGTTCACTATATATTCTGTATAAGGAAAAACTATACAAAGGGCCATAATGCGGTCAAATATTATCCAATCACAAAACCCCTACAATATGTGCCAGGCACTTGATAACAAAGCTTCTAAGAAAGTTTGGTCAAAATCCGTTGAGAAATGTAGGAGGAGTTGCGCACAGAAGAAATTGTTCACTATATATTCTATATAAGGAAAAAAAAACAAAGGGCCATAATTAGGTCAAATATATACCAATTGCAAAACCCTGGCAATATGTGTCAGGGCACTTGATGACAAAGCTTCTGAGAAAGTTTGGTCAAAATCCGTTGAGAAATGACTAGGAGGAGTTGCGCACAGAAGAAATTGTTCACTATATATTTTATATAAGGAAAAAAACAAAGGGCCATAATTAGGTCAAATATTATCTAATCGCAAAACCCCGACAATATGCGCCAGGGCACTTGATGACAAAGCTTCTGTGAAAGTTTGGTCAAAATCCGTTGAGAAATGTAGGAGGAGTTGCGCACAGAAGAAATTGTTCACTATATATTCTATATAAGGAAAAAAAACAAAGGGCCATAATTAGGTCAAATATATACCAATTGCAAAACCCTGGCAATATGTGTCAGGGCACTTGATGACAAAGCTTCTGAGAAAGTTTGGTCAAAATCCGTTGAGAAATGTAGGAGCAGTTGCGCACAGAAGAAATTGTTCACTATATATTTTATATAAGGAAAAAAAAACAAAGGGCCATAATTAGGTCAAATATTATCTAATCGCAAAACCCCGACAATATGCGCCAGGGCACTTGATGGCAAAGCTTCTGTGAAAGTTTGGTCAAAATCCGTTGAGAAATGTAGGAGGAGTTGCGGCACAGAAGAAATTGTTTACGCGCCCCCGCCCGCCCGCCGCGCCCGCCGACATACCTCAATCTAATAAAACCAGTTTTTTCCTTCGGAAAACCTGGTTAAAAATAATTATGACAGTGCCGTTTGTCACTCGACTCTACTTTAACAGAATGTTGAATTGTATAACATAATAAAATGCGATGAAATATTGAAACGTGTTCTGTTTTTATGAGTAAAGAGATGATATTCAAAAGACTGTAAAAATGATAGGTATTTTTGTTTCATCAAGCTTACATTTAATAAGTCACTCAAGTTAGACAGAAGTATGATTTTGATAAATAGTTAATCATCTTTGACATCAATGCTGTGGCAGCTTTTGTATTCAGCCTTCATCATTAGACATTGCATGTACAATGTTTTGATGAACTTTACAAAGATCGTTTTTTTAAATAACATCTTTATGCTGCAAAAGGCAGTGAAGTGGGTTCTAATAATTGTGTTATGAACCTTAACTGATTATTGCATTGTGGTTGGTGTGGGGTCTTGTCTTTGTGTGTGTATGTTTGTGTTTCTTTTTTTTTTATTTGATTTGTTCACATCTAAATGACATTAATTGAAAAAATGTTAACTAGTGGTCCAGTCGTTAGATACGCGTTACGGAATCCCGTTCATAGGTCCTTTCGGGGATATTGCAAGTCTTGGGTGTTAAATTTAATCAACATTGTTTCGCGTCACTCAGGTGTAACATCATACTTGACCTGGCGGTAATATTCGTAAAGCCATAAAACGAGCAGTATATGTGAAGTATTAGACTTCATTGGGATCACTAATAGAGACATTATTTTTGTTAATTTGATATAAAGATGTAGCGTTATTTTGTATTCATACAATTTTCATACAATTATCATAATTGTTTGTATTCATACAATTTTCATACAATTATCATAATTTTTTGCCTGGTTATTCATACATACGGAATACTCAACTTAAACCATTTTTTAGGTATTTTCTTCCTTTAGATGTTAAAATGTACTTGTTTTGCACTTTATATTTTGATTGGAAAAAAAAATTTTGAAACAGGAAAATTTATTTTCATTTGATAACCATGATCTTTTAACTTTAATTGGTATAAAGATCCTTCCCTTGTTTTATTTTCTTGTGACCAGGAGTTAGATAAATAAAATTAAACAATTTATCGGAACAAGTGAATTCCTGTTCATTTTAAGACTTTTGAAACACGTTTGAAAACTATTTGAACAATATTACATAACTGATTTTGTTTCTTTCTTTAATAAAAAAAAGAAAATTTGCAAGAAATAAAATAGGTTATATTATTGTATAATCCTTGAAATCCTTGAAAAATGGCAACACATATAATAAGCTATATTATTTTTAAAACATTCAATTATGATTACGGCTAGGCCCTATATTAATAACAAAATCTGACATAAATGTTTATTCTCAGTAGATAGCCTGGTTCAAGATTAACTTATCTGAAATTTAACCTTTAATAGATTAAATTTGAATCTTATTCCAAGAAAATGATTTTTTCACGCTTACAAAACAGGTATTATCTGTGTATATATTTTAGGTTAATTCTAGGTTGCAATCTATACTATGAAAACATGAATTTTCTATTAAACAAAGATACAAATAGCAACGAAACTGATTCAATTAAGATAAAAAAGAAAGTTCTGTTTCAAAGGGTTACAACTTGAATATTTTATTTAGAAAAGGTTTTAGAAGTTCTAAAAATTATGTAGATTCTTGTCCATGTTTTATAACTAAATATATTATCAATTTACATAAAAATATTTAAAACTTAATTTGTTGCGGTCTTAATATGGTATATTTGGCCGTGCATTCATACGACAATTTTATCTTAGTCAGATACTGTGTCTTATTTTTATGAATTCTTTAAAATACCTTTGTAATGCTATTTAATTCGGACACGATGTCTTATGTTTACTTGTTTCTTAAGTTATTTTAAAATTAAAACTTTTAAATCATTGTACTGTTTGCTTAAGTTCCAATATGTTCTACAGATATGTGTTTTGAATTGCTGTTTAGCACTTTTGAATATGTTTTGCAGTATGCCCAGAAATGCTTTATCCAATTTTTTTTTATTTTTGATCTCACATTACATATTCGATGATTTAACTCATTTGCCAATTTCTTGAACCATATTTTGCTTCTTTTGTCTTTAACAGTTTAAGTGGTCAACTATTTTGTACAGAAGTCAAAATACTACATACATTTGTTACTTTTATGACAAATGCTTTCTAGCGCTATCTTTTTCAGGTGACAAGAATTTAGTATGCTTCCATAATTAACGGCATAAAACTCACTTATAGTTGCCCTTTGTATAGAAGGAAAACATTGTTATTTCTGAGGCATAATGAATGAATAAGACCTATGTCAATATGATAGGTAAATGAAACTTTTTTTCTTGGCCTGCAAAATGCTTTTCTTTTGCCAAAACAATTATCAGAAAAGGTCGTGCATAATTATTTACAATATGGAAAAAATATGCGTGTAGATACTTAGATTTAAAAACAACAAATGCCAGTGTTAAATGCCTTTTCTAGTGGTTCACACAATTATATAAACAAGTCCGATGTATAAAACCTGGTCTTTTTCTCTTACTTGTATTGACTTTAAAGACCATATAGGCATATTATTAAAAGTGAATGTTTAGAAAAATATTGCTGCTTTCTTAACGATTCTCGCACGTTTACAACCTTTGTACTTTTTACATATTCATATATACTTTCATACATCACGGAGTTTAAAATAACAAAAAAGACGTTCTTCATTTAGAAAGCAAACGTTTTTATTTGATATACAACAGTTGATTATTTATAATAAATTGTGTGTCTTGTATTGTTTAGTATATTGCCAGTTTTGGAGGCCGAACCGGCCAAACTGATGATAATTGGGGGGTTGTTGTTGTTTTTTTTTTTTTTTTGTTGTTCTGTTGTGATTTTTGTTGTTTTTCTGGGGTTATCAAATTGGTATTGTGCATATTTCTAACTAAATACCTTTAAATAAACGTTAAGATATCCAGGAATACACAATGAAGGACTTACACTAATAGCTCTTAGACCAAAATACATATTTAACATGTTTTTTGTCATGTCGTTAAATTGAAAGTGGTAGTTTTTTTATTACAAATTGGTTTATTCTTGATTATCTTGAAGGGACCAATAAAATTATATTAATTGGTGAAAACCCTCGGTGTTTTATAATTTTACTTCATTGTTTATATTCTAATTTTATTTCATGAAACATCTACTTTTAATGATTAACACTGAAAATGTTATT
Source organism: Ruditapes philippinarum (assembly GCF_026571515.1). Taxonomy (NCBI): domain Eukaryota; kingdom Metazoa; phylum Mollusca; class Bivalvia; order Venerida; family Veneridae; genus Ruditapes; species Ruditapes philippinarum. The sequence continues at coordinate 42,574 of NW_026856821.1, read as the reverse complement.
AATACTTTAATGACATTGAAAATTATATTGATAGTGAAAACAACTTTCCAAGTTTCGAATCCTTTTTGTAATTTAAATTTTACACAAAATGACGATAACATTGATAACTAGAGCTTTTTATGTTCTCCTCTATCGTTTTCTTAAATTCACACCGTCCATGCTTTCTATGTGACTGAGTTAATTTAGGGCACTTGTTAGACTAAGTTAATCATGTTATCGTTACCATATGATTTAGGTCAAATTTATTTTATTAGGTCAAGGCTTTATGCTCTGACGTTGCAGTTATTTCTGTTCCTTTCATTTTCCGAAAGATGTTAACGAAACGTAAAACATTTATTACTTTGCTAGTATCCTACCATAAAAGTAATAATTTTTATGTTTTTGCTGACTTTAAATCGTTTCAATTTTTACTAAATTACACAATAAGGTAGACATGACCTTGGCGAATCAAGCAACATAAAAAGAATACTGTCTCAAAAGACATTTATAATTCTAAATAGTAATTTTTTTAAAAGAATTTACTCATCATACCACATTTAAACAAATTATTAAACTTAGAAGCTGACATATCTTACAGAGATCAACATTTAAAACTTCCTAAATAATTTTGACTTTTATATTGTGACAAAAGTGACCAATTAGGTAAGTAGAGATGAGGTAATAAGATTTGCCAGTGCTTGGAATTTTCAATAAATGAAGGATTGTTGCTTAACTTGCCAATTGATGTAATCGTAACTTTGAATTGATGATGTGTCGTACAAGTTAATGTACGTTTTGTTATTCAATAAATTGCTCAATGCGTTTTATTTCTTGACCGTTTCTTTCCAACCTAACTTTAAATCAACGGTTTTTTATGTAAAAATGATTATAGAACGAGTAACACAATAATCAAAAGTTCAGACATTGAAAATATGTCCGCTTATGTTTGATATATATGATGTTAATTTTATTACAATTTATCGCCAAAAATATCTGAATTATTGCTTTACGTAAAACATACTCTATCAAGGTAACTGCACCATTTGCACCACATAATGACATATGTCTACCATTCTTTTTGTGTTCATACACACCATTATGTCTGCCATGAGAACAACGTTTTGATAGTATAGAATTTAAGTATTTTCACACATAATTTCATTTGAAAGTTTTCCAATAAATACACAGTCATAATTGTATTAAAGAGCGTATAAATGCTTTAAAACACAATCAATTCTAGTAAAGATTATTTACATTAAATGCATGCAAACGTGTTATTGCTGAGAGATATTATTTTCAGAACTTGACTTTAAAGTTATTTTATTTACTTATTTATTTGGCAGACTTTTAATTGTTTATTCCATTATTTTTTAGAATCCGCGTATCTCACGTAGCATTTAAGATTATATTTGTCGACATTGATGTCAAAAGTCATGATATAAAATAAATCATATTGACTCGATCAAAAAATAAGATTTGTTTCAAATGTCAATTCTTAATTTTCAAACTTTTGTCAGCTTTTTATTTGGTTCTTATCTTTGTATGATATGGAAAAGGCGGGGTAGCCTCTTAACTTCACTTTTATTTTTTGTATTGTGTAACAAGTAAGCATTATTATTTTACCAATTGTTTAATAAAATTTATGTACTTTTTTCAATTTTAAAGAATGAGATACACGATTGATATTCTGATTAGCTAGATACCAAAACCTTTTAATTTAGTTTCAGACGATTTGATTGGTTTTATATTTCATGGGAATATAGTTTCGCAAATATTGTTTGTACTTCAAGGTCTTCACGGTTACCCAAAATAAAAGATTGTTTGATAACGAGCATTCACTTTATTTCTTGAAACGACATAAATATTTATCCGTGCGTAAATAAGACTATACAATTAAATTCTGAATCATTAGAAATCTAAAAGAAATGGCATGTGATCGTATGAAACCATTAAAACATTTCTTCAGCTTCTATCGAGTAAACTCGCTTGATTTAAACGTTAATATGTGATAAAGAGGTGCTGTTATACCTAATTACGCTTAATACCCTAAATGGATTTTTTTAGATTTATTCATGATAAAAACATACGTCATTTTCAGAGGGGGAAATCATATCTAGTTCTTAACTGAAAAGCTAACAGTGCAGTCCACACTGGTAGTATAGGTAGAATTAGTCCAGAAATTTGGTGAACACCTTTTATTTCATCGATACATTAATTTTGGTATTGTTTTTATCGTCAAACCTGCATTTTTATTTTTTCTAAATAGTCACTTTATTAAAAAAGTGAATGGAAAGTATTATTAAACGGGTTGAAATATGCTAAAATGATACATCATGTTGAAATGCGACTTTATATAATAAAAATCGCTAAAAGCAGTAATTTTTCTTTTTATCTCATTGAAAGTGTACAAATATGAAATGACCTCCGGTGAGAAACGACGGTGGTATTGGTGTCTTATATAACCATCACTTTATCTATAAGTTTGACATATCAATGGTTTTGCAGATTAAGTTGTATCTTATTGCAACAATTTTAACATTTCACAGTTGGAATCATAGCAAACAAAATCAGTTGATATCTTTCAGGTTAATTCAAGGTGGTTATTTATGTTACGAAAATGAATTATGTCTAGAATATCTACATTAAAATAGGAGCAAACTGTTTCAATTTAGATAAAACAACAAGTTCTGCCAATAGAATTTCAAATAAAGTTATGTACATTTAATACAATGTCATTAAATTGGCAATTAATTACATGGTTATATAATTTGTTGAATATTTAAAATAAATCTTATGCCCAAAAATGTCTCAGTTGGTTAAAAAGGCAACATTTCGTTGAGATAGTCATTTGCTTTAAATGTTTACCGAAAGAATATATCATCATAGAATTTGTTTTCATTTCAAGTTTTGCTTGAAAATTCAGTCACAGTTCCAGAAAAATGATTAGAATAATTGACAAAATTTGATTTACCAGCACAAAGAAATACGACTGCAGAAATTCTATTAGATTTCATGTGAATTGTTGACATCGTAACTTTAATTACATCTAATAACTATTTCTCCCTTGAATCTATATTTTGATACTATAACTGTGTAAGCTGTGCAACTATTTAATCTACGATTGACTGAATGAAATGTATATGCGTGGGCTGATATATAAATGCATGAGCATTTTCAAAGCTTCTATCTCTTGATCTCAAATGAGATGCATGTGATAAGCAATACAAAACAAAACCATTATTACATTTCATTACAAATGTCAAAAATATCTTTGATATAAAACGTGGTAAATGTTTTGGTGTACTCTCTCAGAATAAGAAAAAACACCATCTTTTAATAATCTCATTTTAATACGAAGAAAACTTTGGCATATTATTCGCAAATTGACATCACATTTCACAGACATTCATCAACCGAAAGAATTAATGCTCTTGTTTAAAATCTTCTATAATAAAATCAAAAAGGAAGACAGTACATCTTTATGCTCTGTAGTATGTAGCAATCAAAGGCTTACACAAAGGGAGAGAATATATCTTATTGATCAAATATAATACCTTTCTGTTTTGAGATGTATTACAGATATTGCTTATAAGTAACCCTTGAACTATAAAGATAACACTTAAAACTGCATAAGTGTACATAAGCCAGGATAATGAAAAAGATAACGTAAGAAGATGACCGAAATTATACCGATGCAAAATAAAAAAGTAATAGTATACAACTTATTCCTTTTTACTAATTACAGATAGCATGTACTTCGCGCACACAGCAACGTTTCTGCCTGTTCCAAAATGTTGAAAAACAAGTAATTCGATACTGTTTTTTTTATCAAAACCACCGCAGAAATAAAGAAAGTGGTAATTTGCTGTTCAAAGATTTAGGAGGTTTAACTGGTTAAGATAGCATTCCTGTTTTCACCAAGTTGTGTACGAGATTAATTATGAACTAGAAACAATTTGTTTTCGAATGACAAACAAACAATTTGTGTCTGTTCCGTCACTTATTACGATCAAGTTTTGCTGCAGATAAGATTAGTCAAGATCGCCTTCAATTTTCCAGCTTTAATTCAAAGCCATGAATGAATACGAGAAGATATCAATTCTGTTAATGGCAAGCCTCAATCATTGGAGTGGCTTGTCTTATTTGTTTGAAGAAAGAAATGAATTAAACTTTCAAACCAAGGTTCTAAATAATAGCATAGGATTTACTTATAACACATTTTAATAAAACTTGGCTTGTTCATTAAATTTCTATTTAAACTATGTAGACCTTACTTTGTTGTCGCGAATTATCAGATATAGCCATGCTAAAGTTTCGATAAAGAACGGAGGACAAAGTCCTTTTTCCTGAACATATTTAATGACATAAATGTAACACTCTTATCATAAGTCCTCAGACAGTTTCTCGCTTCTTTCTTGAAATTGGTTTATTTTTATAATGTCCTCACGTATTTGCTTTGATATGTATGAAATGGTTCTTGTAATTGGATTTTAACGAAATACAAATTTCACTTTATTTAGTAAATCTAATAGCTGAACGAATTTCATGATGTTTAGATGCTTGAATGGCTCCCGTGGTAGTCTGATACGGGAAACTATCTAATACACGGTATCATATGAGTTCTTTACTTTTAAAGATCTTTAAAAAACTACTTAGTTAATCATATTAAAATAGCATTCTTCTAAAGATTTCAGGTATGTGTTTTCGAAATTTAAGCATTTGTTATACTGTGATAAAAAAAGAAGATAAATTTCGGTTTAATTCTGGAAATGATTTGAAGTGGAAATAAAAATGGTCGTTTAAAAGAAACAATGGCATACTCGATCTTATAATATGCTTAAAGATCTATTCTAGAGATATCGGATCTAATAGAATAAATTTTTAGTATCAAGAGTAGAATGCAAGAATGATGGATAAAACTGAAACCACCATAGAGGTTTCTAAAATTGTCTCTGCTCTTATTTGACAACGAGCTACGGAATCCGAAATTATATCTTACAATTTCGAAAATAAAAGCGCTTTGATCTATATGAAACTATATTAGATCCGATATGAAAATCTTATACCGGACCTTGATACATTTTGTATTTGACTACGCATAAGCAATTAGCAATGATCATAAAAATGTTCGTACATGATGATGAAGCATGAAAATAAGAGTACATGTTTTACAGTGTATCATGCTGCTTTATGCAAAAACTTATGCTAAAAGATTCTACGATTAAAGTAAATTAATTTTCAGGCTGTGTGCAGGGAGTAAATTTCGGTTAAATCATAGGGAAAATACATTAAAGATTATTTCAACAGTATCAAATATGAATGTAAAGTTTTTTTTTCATTTTTCTATAATTAAAATTGTATACAATAGATTATTCTGCGCTTTTTTTATACAAATCGTTTTATTATTTATATAATATTTAGAGCACAATTTTTAAAGTAACATAAAATAACAAATATACTCCAAACAATCTCACATGGCTAAAAAAATGTATTTATTAAAAAGCAAATAAATCCCCTATACATTTATATTTGGCATTATAAAATCGCACTTTGAAAATTAAATAGTATAACTATAAAAGTTAAACAGTGCCGTTTGTCCCTAAGATACATCAAATCAACTCATCTTACAGACCTGTCGAGTTGTATAACAAAATGAAAATATGGATCAATAGAGCATTATTCTTTACGTCCATACATATCTCATCGATTTAAAATTCTACCTTTCAACCAAAGCAGATATGAAAAGGGTTGCTTTCTAATAGCACTTACTTTCTAATAAAAAACACTCGAACAATGTATAAGCTTGCATAATTCTGAGAAATGAAAAAGAAGATAAAAATGAGAGGCTGATCAAAATTGATTATACAATAAAATGCGATGAAATATTGAAACGTTTTCTGTTTTTTTACAAGTTATGAGATGTTATTCAAAAGACTGTAAAAATGCTATGCATTTGTGTTTCATCACACTTAAATTTAATAACTCACTCAAGTAAGACAGAGGTGTGATTTTGAAACAAAGTTAATCAACTTTGATATCACTGCTGTAGCAGCTTTTGTCCTTAGCCTTCATCATTAGACATTGCACTTAAAATGTCAGGATGGGGATCAATAAAAGAAACTATTTTTAAAATTTGATTTTTAAGATGCGGCGTTTTGTTTGCATACAATTAAAATAATTTTTGCACGGTTATTCATACATACACAATACCAGTATGAGGTGTTTTCTACCTTTATATATTATAATGCAACTATATATTTTGATTGAAAAAAAAAATTTTTGAAATAGGAAACTTATTTGTCATTGGATTACCATAATCTGTAAATTTAAATTGGTATAAAAATTTCCTTCCTTCCCTTGTTCAAATAAATTATTTGACGTTTACAATCCAATAATATTATCAACTCGTCGATATCCAAATGAAAACTACTTTTATGATATTGTAATTTTATTATCTTCAGGCCAGGAGTTCGACAAATAAAATCAAAATTATATTGTAAAAAGTGAATTCTTGCTCAACTTTTAAAACGCGTTTGAAAACTATTTGAACGAGATTACAGACTGCTTTTGTTTTTTGCAAATTTTCTTTTTTATCGATAAAGAAAATTTGCAAGAAACAAAATCGGCTATGTAATAGTATGATCCTTGAAAAATATCAACAAATATAATAAGCTATATTATAATTATGATTACGACTAGTTCTATATTAATAACAAAATCTGACATAAGTGTTTATTCTCAGTATGAAACCTGATTCAAGATTAACTTATCTGAATTTTAACCTTTTATAGGTTAAACTTGCATCTTGTTCCAAGAAAATGATCTTTTCAAAGTTACAAAAACAGGTATTATCTGTGTAAATATTCAAGGTTAATTCTAGGTTGCAATCTATACTATGAAAACATGAATTTTCTAATAAACAAAGATACAAAAAGTAACGAAACTATTTCAATTAAGATTAGAAAGGAAAGTTCTGTTACCAACGTTTACATCTTGAATGCTTTATGTTGAAAATTCTTATAGAAGTTCCAAAACTATGAAGATTCTTTTCCACGTTTCATAACTAATTCATTGGCGGTTTTCATAACATAATATTTAAAAAACGATTCGTTGCGATCTAAATATTGTAGCTCTTCGTTAGGTCGTGCATTCATATAGTCAGATACCTTGTTTTATTATTATGATTTCTTGAAAATACCTTGTACATTTGTAATGCTATTTAATTCGGACACGATGCCATATCTTTACTAGGGTTCTATATCTGTTTTGAAATCAAGGCTTTTAAACCAATGGCTTAACAATCGATATGTTTTAATAATATGTGTGTGTATGTCGTTTTATCAATACATTTATGAAGCAATTTATGTTTTCAAGGCCCATTATGCCCAGAAATGCTTTATTTTCAATTTCAAAAAGCTTTTTTTATATTTGATGCCACGTTGAATTACAGTTTCCAAAATATACTATTTGGTAACTATTATTGGTACTAATAGGTATCTATCATGCTTTAAAACCATTATTTCAACGGTATAAAACTCACTCATAATTTCTCTTTGTATAGAAGGAAAAAAATGGCTAATTTTGAGGCACTAAGTGCCTTTAATGAATAAGACAGAGTTCTGCATAAATTTGCATAATTATAATAGAATGCATAGAACTGTCAAAAAATATTATCTTAGAAATTAATTCGTATGTAGCCAGCATATTCCTCGAAAATACATTCACAATGTTACAAAGTGCAATTAATAGAAATGACGTAATTTGATTTGTCAGCCGAAAGAAAGAGACGGCTAATACAGTTTTGTTGCATTACGTGTGAATTTATGCCATTGTTACGAAGATTACGTGGAATATTAGATTGCCTGTTCTGTCTATTGCGTGTCTATATTTGCTTAATTATATAAGCAAGTGTTCTTAGGCTAAAGGAATATAATGGCAAGTAAGCAGAAGGTGTATTAAAACAAAAATTATAAAGAGACACACAAACGATGTCTTTGACAATCCATGATTTTGTGATAGATAATGAATTACTTATAATTAATTTCAACACAAAAAGTATGTATGGTTAGATGAGATTATAAATGAAAGAACGTGTACATTGAGCACAAATATATGTTACGATTAATGGAATTATGTTTATCATATTGATGGGTTTATGTTTATTTTAAAGCCAAATGTTTGCTATAATTTTTTATTAATGTTCTATTTGAATGTTCCAAACTTATGTCAATATGTTTGGTAAATAAAACTTTTTTCAGGGTGTATTCATCTTGGCCTGTAAAACTCTTTTCTATTGCCAAAAACAATCAAGTGTTCGCACGGAGTTATATACAATGTAGAAAAAAAAAATCTATTGCCAAACAATCAAGTGTGTGTACATAATTATATACAATTTAGAAACAAAATTCTATTGCCAAAACAATCAAGTGTTTGTTGATAATTATATACAATTTAGAAAAATATTTGCGTGTACAAACTTAGATTTAAAAACTACAAAAAGCAGAGGAAAAAGGCATTATTGCTTTAAGTGAAAAATACTACATACAAGCATATTTAAATTATTATTTGAAGACTTTAGAATAAGTAGATTTTTATATTTTTCGATTCCTCGACGGTATCAACAAATTACTGTACATAATCAAAACTAACAGGAAATTGACAACATTGTTTGATACTGCTCAATTCAATATATGTTGAATCAACTGTACGATTTGATTCCTCAGAGATGAATGTTAAATCAATTAATTTGTATCAAAATGTCTCTTTGCAAGACTTCGTAAATGGGATCGTATATAGCATTCCAAACAAATTTTATTTTGATGATTTACCCACGATTTCACATACCATGCTCCTACGGAATGCCGTTAGGGCCATTGCCTATGAATGTGTTGATCTGAAACGCGATAGTCGGTAGAACGATGGTGAAAACGCGAAATCACGAAACTACGATGGTGAAAACGCAAAAGCACGATGATGAAAACGCGAAAGTACGATGATGAAAACGCGACAGTACGATACTACGATGATGAAAACGCGACAAACTATCGTGTTTTCACCATCGTACTGTCGCGTTTTCACCATCGTAGTTTCGTGATTTCGCGTTTTCATCATCGTACTGTCGTGTTTTCATCATAGTACTTTCGCGTTTTCACCATCGTACTATCGCGTTTTCACCATCGTACTATCGCGTTTTCATCATCGTACTGTCGTGTTTTCATCATCGTAGTATCGCGTTTTCACCATCGTACTGTCGTGTTTTCATCATCGTACTATCGCGTTTTCATCATCGTACTATCGCGTTTTCATCATCGTACTATCGCGTTTTCACCATCGTAGTTTCGTGATTTCGTGTTTTCAGATTAACACATTCATAGGCGATGGCCCTAACGGCATTCCGGAATGCCGTTAGGGCCATCGCCTATGAATGGTTTGATCTGAAACGCGATACTCGACAGTGCGATGATGAAAACGCGAAATCACGAAACTACGATGGTGAAAACGCGACAGTGCGATGGTGAAAACACGATAGTTTATCGCGTTTTCATCATCGTAGTATCGTACTGTCGCGTTTTCATCATCGTACTATCGCGTTTTCATCATCGTGCTTTCGAGTTTTCACCTTCGTAATTCCGTGATTTCGCGTTTTCACCATCGTACTATCGACTATCGCGTTTTAGATCAACACATTCATAGGCGATGGCCCTAACGGCATTCCGTATGCTCCAAATGATGATGATCTATCAAGGAAACTGCACCATTTGCACCTCATAGTTACAGCTGTATATCATTATTTTTGTGTTGATACACACAGGCCTGCGTTTCATTTCCATATACCATTACGTTAGCCACGAGAACAACGTCTTGCTAGTATAGAATTTAAGTATTTTTACACAAAATTTCATTAGAAAGTATTCTTATAATCACACTGTCATAATTACACGAAAAGTACGTATAAATGCTTTAAAACACAATAAATTCTAATAAAGACTATTAACTTTACATAAATTTTCACGAGAGTAATTCAAAGTCATGCTATGATCCGTGGATATCAAATGTATTTTTACTGTCTATCCTCCTTGGGAAGTCTTATAAAAAAAATAATATATCAACAAATTTTGCAGTTTTTTTATGTTTTTACTGATATAAAAATCTCAATCTGTGAAACAATAACAGTTTTATCGCAAAAGAAAATGAGAAATTACATATTTATGTCTAAGATTAATTCCAACAGCTTATATATTCATTTATTTCACACGATAACGTAATCAGCAATTATAGGTTATCTGAATGTGAACTGAACAAATGAATGATGCGATATGTCATAACTTTAAACAATAATTGTGTACAATAACCTGGCCCTACTTTGAATATGCAACTTTTTAAAATTTAAATCCACAATGTAAAAAGAAGTTAAATATTGAGCAGTTTGCTTTATATAGTATGTCCAACTGCAAAGATGTACAGGCCTACATGTCTTTATTCTGATACAATGTAATTATCTATGCGTCATTCAAAATGATTTATAATTAGATGCGACATTTATAATTCTATAAAAGAAATAGTAATATCTAAAGACTTTATTACTTTGCTTTCTTATTTTATAAAATTCAGACGTTTATAACATCTTTTATAAAACATGATTTGTTATGTTATGATAGTTGAAGATTTTGATTAGTGATGTTTAAACACAACCGTTTTAGCCTAAGAAGGTAACAAACAGACAGAAGCATGAACGAATGCATTGAATGATATGCATTTGCTTCATAAAAATTTTACGGGCCTAAGTCCTCTGAAACTAAAGATTTGTCTAAAGGTAGCTACGTGTACGTTTAATGCAGCTTTTGAATATTTTCTGTTTGACTGCTGATAAAATCCTACAAAAGGAAACCTATAGTAAAACGGTATTTATTTCAAGAACTTGACTTCAAACTTTTCTACTTTATTCCTATATTGTTATCTTGGTATGGAAAACAGCTCATTGTTTTCCCTACTATATAATTTGTAGTCTTGTGTAAAATGTGCAATATTGTTTTACTATTTTCTACTTTATTGATGGAGATACTCGATAGACTTTCCAATAAACTGGACAACAAAACACTTTTATTCAGTTTCAGACCATTGGTATAATTTTTCATGGAAATATAGGTTCGCAAATATGTTTTGTATTTCAAGATCAACACGGTTACCCAAAATGGACGATTGTTTGATAACAAGTATAAACCTTTTTCAGAAAACGACATAAATATTTATTCGTGCGCTAAAGAACATAAAATGAAATTCCGAATCATTAGAACCATAGAAGAAATTATCCTAAATATCCTAAATGAACTTTTTAAGTTGTCCACCTTTTATTCTGGACAAATACCATTAAAATCATATAAAGTACTAACTGAATAGCAAACAGTGCACCACGATCTTGGTCTACATTGGTCCTACGGGTAAAATAAATCCAGGAATTTGGTGGACAAATTTTAGGTTTATCCACCGTAACATTGATTACTGTATTGTCTTAAGCGTCAAACCCTAGATTTTATGATAAAAGTGAAAGAAGAATATTATTAAACGGGCTGAGATAGGCTAAAAATATATCTTATTTCAAGTTGAAACACGACTTTGCTTAATAAAAATCGCTAAAAGCAGCAAGTGGTCTTTTTATATTATTTAAAGTGTACAAATGTGCAATGACCTCCATATCATTTTGAGTAGGGAAATGAGGTAGGTATTGCTGTGTATACTACATGGGAAGTCTTATATAAACATCACTTTATCTATAAGTTCGACGTATCAATGGTTTTACAGATTAAGTTGTATCATATTGCAACAATTTTAACGTTTTACAGTTGGAATCACAGCAAACAAAATCAGTTTATATCTTTCAGGTTAAATCAAGGTGGTTATTTATGTTACGAAAATAAATTATTTCAATAATATCTGGATTCAAATAGCAGCAAACTGTTTCGATTTAGATAAAACAACATGTTCTGCCAAAAAAAAATTCAAATAAAGTTCTGTATATTTAAAACAATGTCATTAAACCGGCTATTAATGACAAGTTATGTAATTTGTTGAAAACATAAAATAAATTTATGCCCACAAATTCTCAGTTATTTAAAAAGGCAACATTTTGTTGAAATTGTCATTTGCTTTAAAAGTTAAACCGGAAGCATATATTATTGTCGAATTTATCTTCATTTATGTTTTGCTTGAACATTCAGTCACAATGCCAGAAATATGATCATATTAATTCACAGAATTTGATTTACCAGCACTAAGAAAAACGGCTGCTGAAATTCTATTGGATAGCGTATGAATTATTGACATCGTAACTTGTAATAACTATTTCTTCCTTGAATCTATTGAATTGAGTCTATAATTTTTTCCAATCTGATTAAAATTAGCTCTAGATAATGCTCCGCTTTTAGATCTGAGTGTGACCACATACGAAATTATTTCTGGTGACTACTCGTACAGCCAATCATCGGCGAGCTTTCATAATTTTGAAAGCGATGTGGTTTCTAATTTTAACCCAGGGAAAACCAATACTGACAAGGTACGTAATTTTCACGATTTCGAGAGCAAACATGGCGTTGTCCATATAGCCGACAGGTTAACTAGCAAAACAATCTTGCCAAAATTTGGAACAAAAATCAACAATTTGTTTATTTTCCACGCATAACGGTATTGTGATACTTCTTATAATGCCTATGTATGTTTGGTTGGATGGCTTAAACCGGTCTGTGCATACTGTTTTAGCAGAGGTAAGAAAGTGAGCGACCGATGCGCAGGAAAGTAAGCCTTCTCGGGAAATCCGAATTATAAAGAAGGCGAAACATATACGGTCGTCATCAAATCTGCATAAAATAAATAAGTAGATCCTTACCTTAGTCAGATTGTAATTTTTTCCCTAAATTAATGCAACTATTTAATTTACGGTTAATTGAATACAAAAATAAAACAAATAATGTGAATGTGCTATGTTTTTCAACAGATAACAAATAAAATTATGTTTATATAAAACGTGGTGAATGTTTGGTGTACTCTCTCAAAAAAATAAGAAAAAAAACACAATCTTTTGACATTCGCATTTCTATACGAAGAAAATTCTGACATATTGTTTGCAATTTGACATCACATTTTACAGACATTTGTATTTTCAATCGACCGAAAGAAAATTTCTTGTTTTCGCAAAATATTTATTAGATATTTAACGGCCAACATGTTGTTTGAAACGTTATTTGTTAGTTTTCCAGATATATATATTGATTGATCATCGCATGACGGTAAAAAGAATCTTTCAAAATCGGTTTAAAAAGAGATTGCTAAAAACATAATCCATTTGAAAAAAGTTTGTAATCAAATCTTAACCAAATTAACATTGGCTCCTTTGCGTTGATCTTGTCTTTCAAATATTAAAGTTGGTCGAAGAAATGAAGGGTTATTCTAGAATAAATATTTTAATGTAATTGCTTTATATGTAAGAATAAAAACAATTAGGGTTATCCAAATCCCGGCAAATGTTGGGTTTTCCAATGTTATCCAGGTTGGAACGAACTGCAGGATACATAATAGCGTAATCTCTAAATGTTTGTTATCGGTACCAGGTCTAAACTGTAAAAGTTTGATTGTACCCCGGGATTAGATTAGAAAAGTGTACAACTATACATTTCACTGATTACAGATAGCATGTACTATGAGCATACAGGTGAACACAGCAACGCTTCTGTCTATTCCACAAGGTTGAAATAATTCGATACTGTTTTTATCAAAACCACCGCAGAAATCAAGAAAGTGGTAATTTGCTGTTCAAAGATTTAGCAGGTTAACTGGTTAAAATAGCACTCCTTTTTCATCAAGATGTGTAGATTAATTATGAACTAGAAACAACTTGTTTTCTAATGACAAACAAACAATTTGTGTCTGTTCCATCACTTATTACGATCAAGTTTTGCTACAGATAAGATTAGTCAAGATCGTCTTCAATTTATCAGCTTTAATAAAAATCCATGAATGAATACGGGAAGATATCAATTCTGTTTAATGGGAAGCCTGAATCATTGGAGTGACTTATCTTATTTGTATGAAGAAAAAATGAATCAAAGTTATAAATACAAATATGTAAATAATAGTATAGTATTTACTTATAAACAGTTTTGTAATGCAACTAAGTCCTTTTCATTACACTTTCTATTAAAACTATGTGGACCTAACTTTGTTGTCGTGAATTATCAGATATAGCCATGCTTAAGTTTCGATAAAAGAACGGAGGACAAAGTCCTTTTACCTGAACATATTTAAAGACATAATAGATTTTATGCCCACATAAAATAATTTATGTCATTGTTCTGGTCCCTATAACTCATTACTGTACAGAATATTACGGGTCAGGTTTTAGCCGTTACGGGTCAGGTTTTAGCCAAGTACGTCTTACCCAATCAATATAAAGACTTAAATCATGTGATGTTAATTAACCAATGATTACATTTGATCTATCACAAAGAAATAATTTTGGCGATGAATGATTCTCGCCTTTCTGTTTACTAAAATTTATCTATTTTTGAAGTCATAAGCTTAATTTAAAGTGAACTAATTACGATAACTATGAACAGTTATCTTATTAATCTGCTGGGAGCGAATTTTAGGGACGGTGTCCCCCGTTTCATATTCAATTTCGTGACAAAAATGGCAATTCATTTCACGGCAACACGGGCAGGATATCGTAACAGGATACAATTTATTATCAAATGGACATTTCTACATTCGTTATTAAATTTCACCTCAATTGAGACTCGGGAATTTCGACAGAACGATTGTAATCTACGATATGGATTTAATCTTCACAGACATATTTTTTGTAGAAATGCAACTTTTTTGGGAGCTTTGAAAGTTTGAGACATCATCAGTCAGGAAACAGTTGTGCCGGCCTTTGGAACTCATGACATTTACAAATCAGAATTTATCCACAAAACGTTGCTCGTCATATTACAGATTTCGTAGATACCATACTATTTACGAGTCCTGAAAGTTACCATTGTTTTCAACAGTTCAAATTTTGTACAGATGCCAAAAACAAACATAAACGATCATACTTTTGGCGAATAAATGGTTCATGGTTGACATGTCTAAACAACATTTACCTGTTTACACAGATGGATGTCACCTGTTTACTCTGATCAGCTACGTCTCATCAAATGAGATAAGAACAGCAGCTTGGTCGCCGCCCCGAAGCATTTCATTTGTCAGACAATTTCAAAAGATAAGTATTTTGTTTACTATGTCTTTAAGTTATATTGTACTAAAGTCAGTATTTTACTGCATTGTATGCCTGCCCTGTTATACAAACTATGAACAGATGAAGTCTAGGTTTGTTGCTTTGTCTTAACAAATTAATATAATAAGCTTTGATTATGACTTGAAGTAGATCTACTTAATGAATTTATCAGTGAGTAAATTTCTTTATATTTATAATATATAAGGTATTCATTGCCGGGTTTGTTGTTGGTCATCAATTATTCTCCTAATGCTAATGTACAAGAATGCAGTATTAATCAGGCATTAATTTTTCCTGGACACATAATTGAAGTTCTATTTTAGTCATGTTAGTTATCACTTATTTGCAATTCATTTACAGTTCACACAAACTTCTAATTAGAGTAGATAATAGTACATCACTACATGTTGATTTTCTGCTAGTCTACTATATACATTTGTACACACATCATCATAGCAGTATTATTTAGCAACATGTTAAGTAACAGTCCAGATTGGAGCGATTTCGCCTTATTTTCTTTTTAATTTTAAATTTTTTTTCTTTTTTTTTTTTTTTGTTGACTCCAACTAAATACAGTAAGTGTGATTTAGTTTATAATTTCCATACCTTCATGTTTCACTGTTGTTTTTTTTTTTTTTTTTTTTTTTTTTTTTTAGTCATTGAATTTAAGATTCAAAAATTACTGTTCTGAATTCTAATTTTGAATTTATTCTACTATACACTTAATCGAATTTTCTTAAAATTTACACTGACCTGAACTAATTTTCACTGGCCTAGGACCAGTGTTAAATTCTATGACTGGTTTTACAACAGTTTAAACACGATTACAACACAAGGTTAGTTTACAGTCCGTGTTAGTTGCATTTATACATATTCTAGTATACATGGCTTAATATATAGTTTTATGTCTGCGTGACTTAGTTCACATTTAGTACACATTTTCAACACAATATAGTTGACGTTCCATGTGAGTGTGAATTGTTTTACAATTATACGCATCGTATGATAAATGACTTGGTTTATAATCCATGTCTGCTTGATAAAAGTTTACAGTTCACACATAGTTTTATAATACATGTACATGTAAGTGTGATTTTGTTTACAATTCGCACACATCCCATGATACATGGCTCCGGTTATAGACCATGTCTTAGTGATTTAGTTTACCGATGATACACATGGTTTAGTTTTACACGCATATTTTCTACACATGGTTTAGTTTACACTCCTGGTGAGTGTGATTGAGTTTAGAGTTCTCGCATATCCAATTATACATTGCTTAAGTTTATAGACAATGTCTGCGTGATTTAGTTACAGTTCACGCCTATTTTCTACACATGGTTTAGTTTACAGTCCATGTGAGTGTGATTTAGTTTACAGTTCACACTTATCATATTATACATGGCTTAGTTTAAAGTCCATGTCTGCGTGATTTAGTTTACAGTTCACGCCTATTTACACATGGTTTAGTTTACAGTCCATGTGAGTGTGCTTTAGCTTACAGTTCACACTTATCATATTATACATGGCTTAGTTTATAGTCCATGTCTGCGTGATTTAGTTTACAGTTCATGCCTATTTACACATGGTTTAGTTTCCAGTCCATGTGAGTCTGATTCAGTTTATAGTTCCCACATATCCTATTGTACATGGTTTAGTTTAAAGCCCATGTCTGCGTGATTTAATTTACAGTTCACACTTATTTTTTCAACACATGGTTTAGTTTACAGTCAGTGCGAGTATGATTTAGTTTATAGTTCACTTCATAATTATCCTATTATACATGGTTTTAGTCTATAATCATGTCTGCTTGATATAGTTTTCAGTTCTCGCTTATTTTTTCACACATAGTTGAGTTTACATTCCGTGTGAGTTAGTTTACAGGTAACACATTCTATTATACATGGTTTAGTCTATAGTCCATGTTTGCATGATTATGCTGATGAATCACGCACCATGTAGTCCAGAATTAATTTAATAATCAATTTACATTTCATACATTTAGTCTACCTTAATGACAAAAATAATTCATATTTTTCAGATGAAACGGCCACAAATTCTCCTTACACCTGTTATTCAGGTCCAACAACAAGGAAAAGCCAAATACCAAGAATGTCCAGTAAATCCTGCAAAAACCAAGACTAGTCGAGGGAGCAATCATTATCGTTGAATTAATAGTGCAAGCGGACCTGGGACCTAAAGACAATGCTTTCATCAGTACATAAGCAGCCTTTCATTACATGTTTTCATAGGTTTCAAGGTTGAGTCAGATAATGAATAAACTGATGTTGGCATACATGTTTTTACACAGCTTCAAGGAAATTCATATTTATTGCCCAAGACAGTTGAAATAACATAAGAAGTAATGGTATTCAGATTGCTGAGCTAATAATTACACCTTTTATAAACCAAGTTAAATATTCATTATGCTTGCTAAGCTAATAATTACACCTTTTATAAACCAAGGTAAATATTCATTATGCAAGAAAAAAAAAAAAAAAAAAAAAAAAAAAAATTATATTCATGGCAACATCATAGCTTCTTCTCAAAAACGTACACAGTACACCCTTCAAGTAGATTCTGTACTTGTCATCTTGGTTTAGTTACACGCCTTGCTATTCTTTCAACATACCATTATTGTACTAGGCATTGCTTAGTTTACACGCTTTGCCATTTGTTTGTCTGTACTTGTCAGCTTGGCTTAGGTTTACACGCCTTGCTATTATTTCAGCATATCATTGCTGTATTAGGCATTGCTTAGTTGACACGCTTTGCCATTTGTTTGTCTGTACTGGTCAGCTTGGCTTAGTTTACACGCCTTGCTATTATTTCAGCATACCATTGCTGTATTAGGCATTGCTTAGTTGACACGCTTTGCCATTTGTTTGTCTGTACTGGTCGGCTTGGCTTAGTTTACACGCCTTGCTATTATTTCAGCATACCATTGCTGTATTAGGCATTGCTTAGTTGACACGCTTTGCCATTTGTTTGTCTGTACTGGTCAGCTTGGTTTAGTTTACACGCCTTGATGTTATTTCAGCATACCATTGCTGTATTAGGCATTGCTTAGTTGACACGCTTTGCCATTTGTTTGTCTGTACTGGTCAGCTTGGCTTAGTTTACACGCCTTGATATCATTTCAGCATACCATTGCTGTATTAGGCATTGCTTAGTTGACGCGATTTGCCTTTATTCATAAATTTTAATAGTGTGCATTGCTTAGTTTAAATGCTTTGCAATTTTGTGTTCAAGTCTCAAATTATGTACTGTCTTGTCAGCTTGGCTTAGTTTATTTTATCCATTCTGCACGGCTGATGCTTTAATTTGATATGAAATTGGATTTTAATTGTACATAGATACATTGTCACATCATGCCAGAAGTTCTTTTTCAAATTAATCATGTATGGGAATTTTTTAACCCTACTAGCCGCGCAAGAAAAATGTCCAATATCTAGTCAGGAACGACAGCCTTTATAAAAGGCCGAGGGAGATTTCCACATCATGTCTTAAATAACATAAGTTTTTTATTAATCTAGGTTACAGTTTTACACTTTAATTTTTCGTAATTTAAGATCTGTCGGTATAAGGCAGCAGATCTTTATATATAGAAAAAGCAGTGAATTACAGCAAACTGAGTGCCATTACAATCTTTCAAATTACTGACAGTTCAAGGCTGCAGTACGTTGGACATGCTGTAGGTCAAGTTTTCCACTTTTATTTTGGTAATTTATGATCTGTCGGTATAAGGCAGCAGTTCTTTAGATATTATAAAAAAGACAGTGAATTACTGCAAACTGAGTGTCATTACAATCTTTCAAATAACTGACAGTTCAAGGCTGCAGTTTTCTCCTTGCTGACGGTGCAAGGCCGAAGTTTATTTCTTTCGTGTCATAATAATGTGTACGACGGTATTCCTATTCATGTATATCTTGTGGCAGATATGCACAATTTGGCTTCATAAAGGTTTTATAAATCTGACAGTACAAGGCTGCAGGTTTCATAATTAATAAAGTATGAAAAATGCTTAAATTTCGAAAACACATACCTGAGATCTTTAGAAGAATGCTATTTTAATATGATTAACTAAGTAGTTTTTTTAAGAATAGATATAGTATCTTTAAAAGTAAAGAAATCATATGATACCGTGTATTATTAGATAGTTTCCAGTATCAGACTACCATGGGAGCCATTCAAGCATCTAAACATCATGGAATTCGTTCAGCTATTAGATTTACAAAATCAAGTGAAATTTGTATTTCGTTAAAATTTAATTACAGGAACCATTTCATACAGATTAAAGCAAACTACGTGAAGACATTACAAAAAGAACCAATTTCAAGAAAGAAGCGAGAGACTGTCTGAGGGCTTATGATTAGAGTGTTATATTTTTATGTATTGTCCAGGTCAAGCAAATATAACTGGCAAGACGAACTTGATTTGGTATGAGATAAAACACAACACTTAGGTTGAATGAAATAGGGCATTTATTAAATGCCATAAATGACAAATGTTACATAATAACAAACATGACAAATGTTACATAATAACAAACATGGCATGTACATATTTGTATCGAAATAACCAAACTGGGAGGTAAAAACCGCCATAGGGCATTTATTAAATGCCATAAATGACAAATGTTACATAATAACAAACATGACAAATGTTACATAATAACAAACATGGCATGTACATATTTGTATCGAAATAACCAAACTGGGAGGTAAAAACCGCCAGATTATGATAACATTGTAATGTAATTCAAATAGATTACAATCTTAACAAAAGTTATGTAAGATGACAAAGTTGAATCAAAAACCATCTACATAAATATAATAAAATGGATTGCTGATCAAAAACAATTGACCAGAAAAAATAAATATTTTCCAAATCGTGGTCGACTCGTCCAGGAAAAACCATAGTTTGGAAACCTGTGCCCTTTTATCTTGTGTCTAGTACCACTTGATGTAGGGCTCCATCCTTGGAAAATAGATTAAACATTCTATACATTAAAAAGTGTATTACATATGACTAGATCATAAGTATTTATGACAACAAATAGAAAAATATTTGAAAGAGATAATATAACATTGACTAGTTTTATAAATCTTTGCATGAACAATATACATAATCTTATATATATATATAGTGTATCTCATGAATAGTTGCACAAATAATTGAGATAAACAATAAGTGAAACAACTGATTCATTAAGAATAAATGAAATGGTATTTACATCAACATCAAAAATTGAAAGAGGAGGATGGAGTTGGAGGAGGTGGATTTTAGTAAACAGAAAGGCGAGAATCATTCCTCGCCAAAATTATTTCTTTGTGATAGATCTAATGTAATCATTGGTTAATTAACATCACATGATTTAAGTCTTGATATTGATTGGCTAAGACGTACTTGGCTAAAACCTGACCCGTAACGGCTAAAACCTGACCCGTAATATTCTGTACAGTAATGAGTATAGGGACAGAACAATGACATAAATTATTTTATGTGGGCATAAAATCTATTTTATGTATTGTCCAGGTCAAGCAAATATAACTGGCAAGACGAACTTGATTTGGTATGAGATAAAACACAACACTTAGGTTGAATGAAATAGGGCATTTATTAAATGCCATAAATGACAAATGTTACATAATAACAAACATGACAAATGTTACATAATAACAAACATGGCATGTACATATTTGTATCGAAATAACCAAACTGGGAGGTAAAAACCGCCACAAAGGGAACCTTCTGCCACCCAGGGAGACTTGACAAGGGATGAGCTTGACCTGTAATAAGGATTGAAACAGAGTGGCTAAATTTGCCGAAGTTACCATTAATTTAATCAAGTCATGTTAGGACAAAAATGTTAAGATAAATCATATATCTAATGACAATATTATAATATGTGTAGAATTAATGTCTAACATTTAAATGGATCCTGACTTGTTCTTTAAATATATGTGGACTGCAGCCTTAAACTGTCAGGCACATTACAGGATATGCTATTGTAAACCAGCAACTGAGTTAATAGACCAAATAATAACCTGTGAAAATACTTATAACAATTACATTATATATGTATTATTGAGACATCCGACAGTATGCATTATCAGGACTGTTTCAACGTCTAAACTGATTGTAACAAATAGAGGTAGCATGAATCAAATTTATAGAAGTTTCAAACTATGTGTAATGGAAAAATGTTACAAGATATACTAGTCATCAATGACAATGAAACTAGAAAAATTCTTTTTAAATTAGAAATTAGGAATGGACTATTATTGTATCAGCAACCAGATATCCTTCAATGGTGAAACAGCCAAAATTGCATGGCCATGGCTTCCAAGTTGCAGTCATCAAACTTAGCACAGGCCCCTAGCCTGTGAAACTTAGTTCATGAAATGAAAAATATACAAAAATTTAGTTAAATAAAATAGTAAAATATCTAATTAAACCTTATTTATGCATTTGACCTAAATACATGTGAGTCTGACGTGTCTAATGTTAATTTGTTCATTATATGATTGTTGCATGAAATATATAAATTAATGTATTAAGTAAGAATAAATAGAAAAAGTTTCTATACAAGACTAGACTCTTCCAAAAAATTATAAAGTAACAAGACCTTTGAAAAAGATGAGAATGTAAACATTTCTACAATAATACATAAAAACCTTCAGTACAAATGTACTTATAACATTTACATAAATCCATTCAACTAGTGATATTAATATCATGCAGTAGCATGAACACAATCTGAAATTATATGTATAATTAATTATGAAACCTGCAGCCTTGTACTGTCAGATTTATAAAACCTTTATGAAGCCAAATTGTGCATATCTGCCACAAGATATACATGAATAGGAATACCGTCGTACACATTATTATGACACGAAAGAAATAAACTTCGGCCTTGCACCGTCTGCAAGGAGAAAACTGCAGCCTTGAACTGTCAGTTATTTGAAAGATTGTAATGACACTCAGTTTGCAGTAATTCACTGTCTTTTTTATAATATCTAAAGAACTGCTGCCTTATACCGACAGATCATAAATTACCAAAATAAAAGTGGAAAACTGTGACCTACAGCATGTCCAACGTACTGCAGCCTTGAACTGTCAGTAATTTGAAAGATTGTAATGGCACTCAGTTTGCTGTAATTCACTGCTTTTTCTATATATAAAGATCTGCTGCCTTATACCGACAGATCTTAAATTACGAAAAATTAAAGTGTAAAACTGTAACCTAGATTAATAAAAAACTTATGTATTTAAGACATGATGTGGAAATCTCCCTCGGCCTTTTATAAAGGCTGTCGTTCCTGACTAGATATTGGACATTTTTCTTGCGCGGGCTAGTAGGGTTAAAAAATTCCCATACATGATTAATTTGAAAAAGAACTTCTGGCATGATGTGACAATGTATCTATGTACAATTAAAATCCAATTTCATATCAAATTAAAGCATCAGCCGTGCAGAATGGATAAAATAAACTAAGCCAAGCTGACAAGACAGTACATAATTTGAGACTTGAAAACAAATTGCAAAGCATTTAAACTAAGCAATGCACACTATTAAAATTTATGAATAAAGGCAAATCGCGTCAACTAAGCAATGCCTAATACAGCAATGGTATGCTGAAATAATATCAAGGCGTGTAAACTAAGCCAAGCTGACCAGTACAGACAAACAAATGGCAAAGCGTGTCAACTAAGCAATGCCTAATACAGCAATGGTATGCTGAAATAACATCAAGGCGTGTAAACTAAACCAAGCTGACCAGTACAGACAAACAAATGGCAAAGCGTGTCAACTAAGCAATGCCTAATACAGCAATGGTATGCTGAAATAATAGCAAGGCGTGTAAACTAAGCCAAGCCGACCAGTACAGACAAACAAATGGCAAAGCGTGTCAACTAAGCAATGCCTAATACAGCAATGGTATGCTGAAATAATAGCAAGGCGTGTAAACTAAGCCAAGCTGACCAGTACAGACAAACAAATGGCAAAGCGTGTCAACTAAGCAATGCCTAATACAGCAATGATATGCTGAAATAATAGCAAGGCGTGTAAACTAAGCCAAGCTGACAAGTACAGACAAACAAATGGCAAAGCGTGTAAACTAAGCAATGCCTAGTACAATAATGGTATGTTGAAAGAATAGCAAGGCGTGTAACTAAACCAAGATGACAAGTACAGAATCTACTTGAAGGGTGTACTGTGTACGTTTTTGAGAAGAAGCTATGATGTTGCCATGAATATAATTTTTTTTTCTTGCATAATGAATATTTACCTTGGTTTATAAAAGGTGTAATTATTAGCTTAGCAAGCATAATGAATATTTAACTTGGTTTATAAAAGGTGTAATTATTAGCTCAGCAATCTGAATACCATTACTTCTTATGTTATTTCAACTGTCTTGGGCAATAAATATGAATTTCCTTGAAGCTGTGTAAAACATGTATGCCAACATCAGTTTATTCATTATCTGACTCAACCTTGAAACCTATGAAACATGTAATGAAAGGCTGCTTATGTACTGATGAAAGCATTGTCTTAGGTCCCAGGTCCGCTTGCACTATTAATTCAACGATAATGATTGCTCCCTCGACTAGTCTTGGTTTTTGCAGGATTTACTGGACATTCTTGGTATTTGGCTTTTCCTTGTTGTGGACCTGAATAACAGGTGTAAGGAGAATTTGTGGCCGTTTCATCTGAAAAATATGAATTATTTTGTCATTAAGGTAGACTAAATGTATGAAATGTAATTGATTATTAAATTAATTCTGACTACATGGTGCGTGATTCATCAGCATAATCATGCAAACATGGACTATAGACTAAACCATGTATAATAGAATGTGTTACCTGTAAACTAACTCACACGGAATGTAAACTCAACTATGTGTGAAAAAATAAGCGAGAACTGAAAACTATATCAAGCAGACATGATTATAGACTAAACCATGTATAATAGGATAATTATGAGTGAACTATAAACTAAATCATACTCGCACTGACTGTAAACTAAACCATGTGTGAAAAAATAAGTGTGAACTGTAAATTAAATCACGCAGACATGGGCTTTAAACTAAACCATGTACAATAGGATATGTGGGAACTATAAACTGAATCACACTCACATGGACTGGAAACTAAACCATGTGTAAATAGGCATGAACTGTAAACTAAATCACGCAGACATGGACTATAAACTAAGCCATGTATAATATGATAAGTGTGAACTGTAAGCTAAAGCACACTCACATGGACTGTAAACTAAACCATGTGTAAATAGGCGTGAACTGTAAACTAAATCACGCAGACATGGACTTTAAACTAAGCCATGTATAATATGATAAGTGTGAACTGTAAACTAAATCACACTCACATGGACTGTAAACTAAACCATGTGTAGAAAATAGGCGTGAACTGTAAACTAAATCACGCAGACATTGTCTATAAACTTAAGCAATGTATAATTGGATATGCGAGAACTCTAAACTCAATCACACTCACCAGGAGTGTAAACTAAACCATGTGTAGAAAATATGCGTGTAAACTAAACCATGTGTATCATCGGTAAACTAAATCACTAAGACATGGTCTATAACCGGAGCCATGTATCATGGGATGTGTGCGAATTGTAAACAAAATCACACTTACATGTACATGTATTATAAAACTATGTGTGAACTGTAAACTTTATCAAGCAGACATGGATTATAAACCAAGTCATTTATCATACGATGCGTATAATTGTAAACAATTCACACTCACATGGAACGTCAACTATATTGTGTTGAAAATGTGTACTAAATGTGAACTAAGTCACGCAGACATAAAACTATATATTAAGCCATGTATACTAGAATATGTATAAATGCAACTAACACGGACTGTAAACTAACCTTGTGTTGTAATCGTGTTTAAACTGTTGTAAAACCAGTCATAGAATTTAACACTGGTCCTAGGCCAGTGAAAATTAGTTCAGGTCAGTGTAAATTTTAAGAAAATTTGATTAAGTGTATAGTAGAATAAATTCAAAATTAGAATTCAGAACAGTAATTTTGAATCTTAAATTCAATGACTGAAAAAAAAAAAAAAAAAAAAAAAACAACAGTGAAACATGAAGGTATGGAAATTATAAACTAAATCACACTTAATGTATTTAGTTGGAGTCAACAAAAAAAAAAAAGAAAAAAATTTAAAATTAAAAAGAAATAAGGCGAAATCGCTCCAATCTGGACTGTTACTTAACATGTTGCTAAATAATACTGCTATGATGATGTGTGTACAAATGTATAGTAGACTAGCAGAAAATCAACATGTAGTGATGTACTATTATCTACTCTAATTAGAAGTTTATGTGAACTGTAAATGAATTGCAAATAAGTGATAACTAACATGACTAAAATAGAACTTCAATTATGTGTCCAGGAAAAATTAATGCCTGATTAATACTGCATTCTTGTACATTAGCATTAGGAGAATAATTGATGACCAACAACAAACCCGGCAATGAATAACCTTATATATTATAAATATAAAGAAATTTACTCACTGATAAATTCATTAAGTAGATCTACTTCAAGTCATAATCAAAGCTTATTATATTAATTTGTTAAGACAAAGCAACAAACCTAGACTTCATCTGTTCATAGTTTGTATAACAGGGCAGGCATACAATGCAGTAAAATACTGACTTTAGTACAATATAACTTAAAGACATAGTAAACAAAATACTTATCTTTTGAAATTGTCTGACAAATGAAATGCTTCGGGGCGGCGACCAAGCTGCTGTTCTTATCTCATTGATGAGACGTAGCTGATCAGAGTAAACAGGTGACATCCATCTGGTGTAAACAGGTAAATGTTGTTTAGACATGTCAACCATGAACCATTTATTCGCCATAAGTATGATCGTTTATGTTTGTTTTGGCATCTGTACAAAATTTGAACTGTTGAACAATGGTAACTTTCAGGACTCGTAAATAGTATGGTATCTACGAAATCTGTAATATGACGAGCAACGTTTTGTGGATAAATTCTGATTTGTAAATGTCATGAGTTCCAAAGGCCGGCACAACTGTTTCCTGACTGATGATGTCTCAAACTTTCAAAGCTCCCAAAAAAGTTGCATTTCTACAAAAATATGTCTGTGAAGATTAAATCCATATCGTAGATTACAATCGTTCTGTCGAAATTCCCGAGTCTCAATTGAGGTGAAATTTAATAACGAATGTAGAAATGTCCATTTGATAATAAATTGTATCCTGTTACGATATCCTGCCCGTGTTGCCGTGAAATGAATTGCCATTTTTGTCACGAAATTGAATATGAAACGGGGGACACCGTCCCTAAAATTCGCTCCCAGCAGATTAATAAGATAACTGTTCATAGTAATACGTAATTAGTTCACTTTAAATTAAGCTTATGACTTCAAAAATAGATAAATTTTAGTAAACAGAAAGGCGAGAATCATTCCTCGCCAAAATTATTTCTTTGTGATAGATCTAATGTAATCATTGGTTAATTAACATCACATGATTTAAGTCTTGATATTGATTGGCTAAGACGTACTTGGCTAAAACCTGACCCGTAACGGCTAAAACCTGACCCGTAATATTCTGTACAGTAATGAGTATAGGGACAGAACAATGACATAAATTATTTTATGTGGGCATAAAATCTATTATGTCTTTAAATATGTTCAGGTAAAAGGACTTTGTCCTCCGTTCTTTATCGAAACTTAAGCATGGCTATATCTGATAATTCACGACAACAAAGTTAGGTCCACATAGTTTTAATAGAAAGTGTAATGAAAAGGACTTAGTTGCATTACAAAACTGTTATAAGTAAATACTATACTATTATTTACATATTTGTATTTATAACTTTGATTCATTTTTTCTTCATACAAATAAGATAAGTCACTCCAATGATTCAGGCTTCCCATTAAACAGAATTGATATCTTCCCGTATTCATTCATGGATTTTTATTAAAGCTGATAAATTGAAGACGATCTTGACTAATCTTATCTGTAGCAAAACTTGATCGTAATAAGTGATGGAACAGACACAAATTGTTTGTTTGTCATTAGAAAACAAGTTGTTTCTAGTTCATAATTAATCTACACATCTTGATGAAAAAGGAGTGCTATTTTAACCAGTTAACCTGCTAAATCTTTGAACAGCAAATTACCACTTTCTTGATTTCTGCGGTGGTTTTGATAAAAAACAGTATCGAATTATTTCAACCTTGTGGAATAGACAGAAGCGTTGCTGTGTTCACCTGTATGCTCATAGTACATGCTATCTGTAATCAGTGAAATGTATAGTTGTACACTATCACTTTTTTATTTTGCATCGGTATAATTTAGGTCATCTTTTACGTTATCTATTTCATTATCCTGTCTTATAAATACTTATGCAGTTTCAAGTGTTATCTTTATAGTTCAAGGGTTACTTATGAGCAATATCTGTAATACATCCCTATACAGACAGGTATTATGTTTGATCAATGAGATATATTTTCTCCCTTGGTGTAAGCCTTTGATTGCTATATTTTGTTTTGTTTGTTTGGATTTTTACGGCACGCCAACACATAACTGGCCATATAGTGCCGAATGCTATAATAGGCTTAAAATGTTATGTAAAGCTTTGTAAATGACAATAAACTACATGGCATAAAAATGTACCGTCTTTCTTTTTGATTTTATTATAGAATATTTTTAAGATGTGTTACAAGTTTTGATTCATTGAAATCATGGCCATATTATTTTATATGTTTCTTTTTATACATGCATGTACTTGATTAATTGTTTTAGAAACGTAAATTTGATTATACTAATTTGATCTTGGTTAATTTGATATATCATTTTAGATAATGATTCCTTCAGACAAGACTCTAATATACGAAAGAAGCTAACATAAAATGCATTTGGTTTAACTTATTGTGTAAATATCATTGATTTGTAAGCACTACTCTTGCGTCAAAGTAATTTCATGGCTTTGTCATTGGTTTTCTTGTGGTTGATCACTTCAGTAGAAATTGATTTCTATCTCTTAAATACCAAATCATATACATATATAATGTTAACACTAGGGGTTCTCCGGAACTCAGTAAATATGCGCTTTTCTAATCTAATCCCGGGGTACAATCAAACTTTTACAGTTTAGACCTGGTACCGATAACAAACATTTAGAGATTACGCTATTATGTATCCTGCAGTTCGTTCCAACCTGGATAACATTGGAAAACCCAACATTTGCCGGGATTTGGATAACCCTAATTGTTTTTATTCTTACATATAAAGCAATTACATTAAAATATTTATTCTAGAATAACCCTCATTTCTTCGACCAACTTTAATATTTGAAAGACAAGATCAACGCAAAGGAGCCAATGTTAATTTGGTTAAGATTTGATACAAACTTTTTTCAAATGGATTATGTTTTAAGCAATCTCTTTGTAAACCGATTTTGAAAGATTCTTTTTACCGTCATGCGATGATCAATCAATATTTATATCTAGAAAACTAACAAATAACGTTTCAACAACATGTTGGCCGTTAAATATCTAATAAATATTTTGCGAAAACAAGAAATTTCTTTCGGTCGATTGAAAATACAAATGTCTGTAAAATGTGATGTCAAATTGCAAACAATATGTCAGAATTTTCTTCGTATAGAAATGCGAATGTCAAAAGATTGTGTTTTTTTCTTATTTTTTTGAGAGAGTACACCAAACATTCACCACGTTTTATATAAACATAATTTTATTTGTTATCTGTTGAAAAACATAGCACATTCACAATATTTGTTTTATTTTTGTATTCAATTAACCGTAAATTAAATAGTTGCATAATTTAGGGAAAAATTACAATCTGACTAAGGTAAGGATCTACTTATTTATTTTATGCAGATTTGATGACGACCGTATATGTTTCGCCTTCTTTATAATTCGGATTTCCCGAGAAGGCTTACTCTCCTGCGCATCGGTCGCTCACTTTCTTACCTCTGCTAAAACAGTATGCACAGACCGGTTTAAGCCATCCAACCAAACATACATAGGCATTATAAGAAGTATCACAATACCGTTATACGTGGAAAATAAACAAATTGTTGATTTTTGTTCCAAATTTTGGCAAGATTGTTTTGCTAGTTAACCTGTCGGCTATATGGACAACGCCATGTTTGCTCTCGAAATCGTGAAAATTACGTACCTTGTCAGTATTGGTTTTCCCTGGGTTAAAATTAGAAACCACATCGCTTTCAAAATTATGAAAGCTCGCCGATGATTGGCTGTACGAGTAGTCACCAGAAATAATTTCGTATGTGGTCACACTCAGATCTAAAAGCGGAGCATTATCTAGAGCTAATTTTAATCAGATTGGAAAAAATTATAGACTCAATTCAATAGATTCAAGGAAGAAATAGTTATTACAAGTTACGATGTCAATAATTCATACGCTATCCAATAGAATTTCAGCAGCCGTTTTTCTTAGTGCTGGTAAATCAAATTCTGTGAATTAATATGATCATATTTCTGGCATTGTGACTGAATGTTCAAGCAAAACATAAATGAAGATAAATTCGACAATAATATATGCTTCCGGTTTAACTTTTAAAGCAAATGACAATTTCAACAAAATGTTGCCTTTTTAAATAACTGAGAATTTGTGGGCATAAATTTATTTTATGTTTTCAACAAATTACATAACTTGTCATTAATTGCCGGTTTAATGACATTGTTTTAAATATACAGAACTTTATTTGATTTTTTTTGGCAGAACATGTTGTTTTATCTAAATCGAAACAGTTTGCTGCTATTTGAATCCAGATATTATTGAAATAATTTATTTTCGTAACATAAATAACCACCTTGATTTAACCTGAAAGATATAAACTGATTTTGTTTGCTGTGATTCCAACTGTAAAATGTTAAAATTGTTGCAATATGATACAACTTAATCTGTAAAACCATTGATATGTCGAACTTATAGATAAAGTGATGTTTATATAAGACTTCCCATGTAGTGTACACAGCAATACCTACCTCATTTCCCTACTCAAAATGATGTGGAGGTCATTGCACATTTGTACACTTTAAATAATATAAAAAGACCACTTGCTGCTTTTAGCGATTTTTATTAAGCAAAGTCGTGTTTCAACTTGAAATAAGATATATTTTTAGCCTATCTCAACCCGTTTAGTAATATTCTTCTTTCACTTTTATCATAAAATCTAGGGTTTGACGCTTAAGACAATACAGTAATCAATGTTACGGTTGATAAACCTAAAATTTGTCCACCAAATTCCTGGATTTATTTTACCCGTAGGACCAATGTAGACCAAGATCGTGGTGCACTGTTTGCTATTCAGTTAGTACTTTATATGATTTTAATGGTGTTTGTCCAGAATAAAAGGTGGACAACTTAAAAAGTTCATTTAGGATATTTAGGATCATTTCTTCTATGGTTCTTATGATTCGGAATTTCATTTTATGTTCTTTTACGCACGAATAAATATTTATGTCGTTTTCTGAAAAAGGTTTATACTTGTTATCAAACAATCGTCCATTTTGGGTAACCGTGTTGATCTTGAAATACAAAACATATTTGCGAACCTATATTCCCATGAAACATGAAACCAATGGTTTGAAACTGAATAAAAGTGTTTTGTTGTCCAGTTTATCTGAAAATCAATCGAGTATCTCCATCAATAAAGTAGAAAATAGTAAAACAATATTGCACATTTTACAGAAGACTAAAAATAATATAGTAGGAAAAACAATAAGCTGTTTTCTATACCAAGATAACAATATAAGAATAAAGTAGAAAAGTTTTAAATAAAGTTCTTGAAATAAATACCGTTTTACTATTGGTTTCCTTTTGTAAGATTTTATCAGCAGTCAAGCAGAAAGTATTTAAAAGCTGCATTAAACGTACACGTAGTTAGACAAAACTTTAGTTTCAGAGGACTTGGCCCGGTAAATGTTTATGAAGCAACTGCATATCATTCAATGCATTCGTTCATGCTTCTGTCTGTTTGTTACCTTCTTAGGCTAAAACGGTTGTGTTTAAACATCACTTATCAAAATCTTCAACTATCATAACATAACAAATCATGTTGTTTAATAGATGTTATAAACGTCTGAATTTTATAAAATAAGAAAGCCAAGTAATAAAGTATTTAGATATTACTATTTCTTTCATAGAATTATAAATGTCGGATCTAATTATAAATCATTTTGAATGACGCATAGATAATTACCAGAATAAAGCCATGTAGGCCTGTACATATTTGCAGTTGGACATACTTTACAAAGCAAACTGCTCAATATTTAACTTCTTTTTACATTTGAAAAGTTGCATATTCAAAGCAGAGCCAGGTTATTGTACACAATTACTGGGATATGAGTTGATTTAAAGTTACGACATATCGCATCATACATTTGTTCAGTTCACATTCAGATAACCTATAATTGCTGATTACGTTTCGTGTGAAATAAATGAATATATAAGCTGTTGGAATTAACCTTAAACATAAAATAGGTTATTGCTCATTTTCTCTTGGTGCGATGAAAAGGTTATTGTTTCACAGATTGAGATTTTTATCAGTAAAAACATAAAAAAACTGTAAAATTTGTTAATACATTATATTTTTTATTAGACTTCCCAAGGAGGATAGACAGTAAAAATACATTTGATATCCACGGATCATAGCATGACTTTGAATTACTCTCGTGAAATATTTATGTAAAGGTAATAGTCTTTATTAGAATTTATTGTGTTTTAAAGCATTTATACGTACTTTTCGTGTAATTATGACAGTGTGATTATAAGAATACTTTCTAATGAAATTTTGTGTAAAAATACTTAAATTCTATACTAGCAAGACGTTGTTCTCGTGGCTAACGTAATGGTATATGGAAATGAAACGCAGGCCTGTGTGTATCAACACAAAAATAATGATATACAGCTGTAACTATGAGGTGCAAATGGTGCAGTTTCCTTGATAGATCATCATCATTTGGAGCATGGTATGTGAAATCGTGGGTAAATATCAACGATCCCATTTACGAAGTCTTGCAAAGAGACATTTTGATACGAATGAATTGTTTTAATATTCATCTCTGAGGAATCAAATCGTACAGTTGATTCAACATATATTGAAATGAGCAGTATCAAACAATGTTGTCCATTTCCTGTTAGTTTTGATAATG
This sequence comes from Ruditapes philippinarum, assembly GCF_026571515.1. Lineage (NCBI taxonomy): Eukaryota > Metazoa > Mollusca > Bivalvia > Venerida > Veneridae > Ruditapes > Ruditapes philippinarum. The sequence continues at coordinate 10,090 of NW_026856821.1, read as the reverse complement.
CCCAGTAATTTGTTGATACCGTCGAGGAATCGAAAAATATAAAAAATCGACTTATTTTAAAGTCTTCGAATAATAATTTTAATATGCTTGTATGTAGTATTTTTCACTTAAAGCAATAATGCATTTTTTTCTGCTTTTTGTAGTTTTTAAATCAAGTTTGTACACGCATATTTTTTTCTAAATTGTATATAGTTATGAACGAACACTTGATTGTTTTGGCAATAGAATTTTGTTTCTAAATTGTATATAATTAGGTACACACACTTGATTGTTTTGGCAATAGAATTTTTTTTCTACATTGTATATAACTACGTGCGAACACTTGATTGTTTTGGCAATAGAAAAGAGTTTTACAGGCCAAGATGAATACACCCTGAAAAAAGTTTTATTTACCAAACATATTGACATAAGTTTGGAACATTCAAATAGAACATTAATAAAAAATTATAGCAAACATTTGGCTTTAAAATAAACATAAACCCATCAATATGATAAACATAATTCCATTAATCGTAACATATATTTGTGCTCAATGTACACGTTCTTTCATTTATAATCTCATCTAACCATACATACTTTTTGTGTTGAAATTAATTATAAGTAATTCATTATCTATCACAAAATCATGGATTGTCAAAGACATCGTTTGTGTGTCTCTTTATAATTTTTGTTTTAATAGACCTTCTGCTTACTTGTTATTATATTCCTTTAGCCTAAGAACACTTATATCTAATTAAGTAAATATAGGCAAGCAATAGACAGAAACGGCAATCTAATATTCCACGTAATATTCGTAACAATGGCATAAATTCACACGTAATGCAACAAAACTGCATTAGCCGTCTCTTTCTTTCGGCTGACAAATCAAATTACGTCATTTCTATTAATTGTACTTTGTAACATTGGGAATGTATTTTCGAGATAGATGCTGACTAAATACGATATTATTTCTACGATAATATGTTTTGACATTTCTATGCATTCTATTATAATTATGCAAATTTATGCAGAACCCTGTCTTATTCATTAAAGACACTTTGTGCCTCAGAAATAGCAATTTTTTCCCCTTCTATACAAAGAGCAATTATGAACCAGTTTTATACCGTTGAAATAATGTTTGTAAAGCATGATAGAAACCTATTAGTACCAATAATAGTTACCAAATAGTATATTTTGGAAACTGTAATTCAACGTGGCATCAAATATAAAAAAAGCTTTTTGAAATTGAAAATAAAGCATTTCTGGGCATAATGGGCCTTGAAAACATAAATTGCTTCATAAATGTATTGATAAAACGACATACACACACATATTATTAAAACATATCGATTGTTAAGCCATTGGTTTAAAAGCCTTGATTTCAAAACAGATATAGAACCCTAGTAAAGATATGGCATCGTGTCCGAATTAAATAGCATTACAAATGTACAAGGTATTTTCAAGAAATCATAATAATAAAACAAGGTATCTGACTATATGAATGCACGACCTTACGTAGAGCTACAATATTTAGATCGCAACGAATCGTTTTTTAAATATTATGTTATGTAAACCGCCAATGAATTAGTTATGAAACGTGGAAAAGAATCTTCATAGTTTTGGAACTTCTATAAGAATTTTCAACATAAAGCATTCAAGATGTAAACGTTGGTAACAGAACTTTCCTTTCTAATCTTTTACTTTTTGTATCTTTGTTTATTAGAAAATTCATGTTTTCATAGTATAGATTGCAACCTAGAATTAACCTTGAATATTTACACAGATAATACCTGTTTTTGTAACTTTGAAAAGATCATTTTCTTGGAACAAGATGCAAGTTTAACCTATAAAAGGTTAAAATTCAGATAAGTTAATCTTGAATCAGGTTTCATACTGAGAATAAACACTTATGTCAGATTTTGTTATTAATATAGAACTTGTAGTAGAGACAGATTTTGTTTTTGTTTTTGAGGACTGTATTAACTTTTAAGTCATCTCATACTACAAAATCTGTCTCTACTACAAAATGGTCCCGCGAACCGGATATACGGATCTACGGATATACAGATATACGAAAAATGATGGATCTTAAAAACTTGGAAATTTAAAAAGAAACATTTTACAAAGCTAAGGAGTAGATAAAGAAGAAAAGGATTTAAAAACTGGTTAAAGTTAAAGTGTATAAAACTCTTCTTGAATCTAATGTAGACAAGTTAAAGAAGTGTAAAAGTCGAGAAAAGAATTTAAATGGAACAGTCTAAAAGTGAAAAGGAAACAAAGTTTAAAGGTAAATTGAGTTCTTAAATATCAACAGAAAGACTGTTGAAAGTTGGCTTTATTGAAAAGTTAGAAAAGAAAGACAAAAAATCATGTTTTAAAAAAGCATTTGTCTTTATAAAAAATGTCTGGAATTAAAGAGTAAAAAGATGTGAAATATTCGATTTAAAGTCAAAAGTGTGTACAAAGTAGGTACAAGAAATAAAGTAGATTAAAAGGTGTTTTAAGTATAAACAGTGTAGTGAAACAAATATAATTAAATTTCTCTACATCAGAAAATGGCGAGTATACAATATATTAAAGGTGTAAGGACCAGGTTCCGAAATATTTTAGACTTAGAAATACAAAAGGGTGATGGTCTGTTGGACACAGAAATCGATGAGGAATTTGATTTAGACAGAATGCTTAACGAAGTGTCGAAATGTTTTGAGAAGGTAAAAGAATATAAAGAAAAGGTTGAGAGACAAAGTGAAAAATAAGTGGAATCGATTGACAAACAAGAAAGCGAGATGATTGAGGAAATTATTGACGAAGATCTCACCTTGTGTGAAAAAGCCTTCGACATGTGTCAAAATTTACAAGTGTTCACTAAAACGTTGATGCAAAGTAAAGAAAAATTAGATCAAAGTAAAGTTGATCAAAAGGATTACACACATGATTTAGTGGAGGTTCAAAAGAACATTCAACAGTTACTTGAAGCTCAGATGAGACAACAAGAAAAAGAAAAACGTAAAGAAAATGAGAAAATGTCATCAATTAAGCTTCCAAAGATAGATATGATCAGTTTTAATGGTGACAAAACAAGATGGACAGAATTTTGGGACAGCTTCAAAAATGCTGTACATAACAACAAATACATATCAAATGTTTAAAAGTTTAACTACTGAAGGGAAAAACTAGTTGGCGAAGCAAAATCTGCGATAACAGGGTTGGCATTAACTAGTGACAATTACATAATGGCGGTGGATATCTTGAGAAAGAGATTCGGTAATACACAGGAAAATTCGACTTGCATACAGTCAGGAAACATTCCAATCGTTACAAGTAAAGTCAATAGTTTACCGATGTTTGCTTGATGGTGTTGATCAACACTATAAGGGTTTGGAAAATTTTTGAAGAAAAAGTAAACCAGGACATAGTAAGTATCTATAAGTCAAATCAAAAGTTTGGGCCTGAAGATGTGGGGTAGTACATTTGGTAAATGACAAGAATTTGGGAACTTTAAAAAGATGGACCGGTACGTAAACGTTTAATGGAAAAATTGTATGCTTTTCAAATTGTAGCACGTGAAATACCCTACAGGAGCTTCTAAAAAAAAGAGACCAATACATCTTCAAAAAATTCAAACGCAAAGGTCTTTTTTTTCAATACAAAAGCAGAAGTACATATTTACAAAGGACCCGGTACAAGAAAACATCACAAGCGGCGCTAGTTTCTACTTCTAGACAACAACGGCAAGCCCAGTCAGGGACCGTCGTGCATCCAATTAAACCGGTGCCGATATTGTAATCAAAAATCACTGGAGCGATGAGTTGTACTACATAACAAGACAATAAGTGAAAGAAAAGATCGCATAAAAGGCAGTTGTTGCAGGTGCCTAAAAAGGAAGGACATTTAATCTTAGATTGTAAAATCAAACAAAGAAGTGTGTGTAATGAAGCGCCCCACCATCGCAGCTTGTGTCCAAGAAGTTTCAAATATGTCAAGCAGATTGTTATATCTGATAAGCAAATCAGATAAATGGACAAACTCATTTCATGTAAAAATGATAATGGGCCTAATGTCAATGAACGCAAACTGCACTACAAAAATCCCAAGTGAAGAAACTGATAGCAGAAAGTACGAGTATTGACTGAAATTCTGGGTCGCATCGAAGGCTATAGTTTCCCCGAAAAATTAACTGCAAAGGTTAGCCTAAAAGGGGGAAAGGTGGAACAAGAAAATTCCATGTCTGACTTTGGGAAACAAAAACAAAAAAAAATTTTAAAACAAAAAGTAAAGGTTGATTGGGGAGGCTAAAAAATGGAAAAATGTGGGAAAAACAACCTTTCCAAAATTTGTTCCTTTAATTAGGGGGTGAATTTCAAGGAAACCAACCCTAGATCTGTTTTCAGATAGAGGAATGAATTCTATCAACTGACAAATTGGGGGGAACAATGCCAAAAAAAAAGTTAAATCTTCCCTCAATTGAGTTTTGATTTGGAAAAGACTTTTACCTAGACTTTGTAAATTTGGGGAAAAATTTTTGAATTCAAAATGGCTTTATTTTCCCTTTTGTCTAATTTTGGAAAAGGAATTAAATGGTAGAAAAAGGACCCCATACGATTAATTTAAAAGAAAAATAATTTGTTATTCTAAAAATGGCAGTAAACAGAAAAAAGTACAAATGCATTCACTATAAGAAATAATGTTTTATCAACCCAAAAGCAGGGAAATAGAAGACTTTTTGGGAAAGTTGAATGTATTTTGGAAATTGGGAGTAAAGATCACAAAAAAAACGATCTATTAAGGGGAAACTTCTAGAAAGGGGTTAAATATGAAAAACGGCAGATACCAAATAAAAATGGCCGTGGAAAAATGGGTTCCGATTTACCGACAAAAAGAAAAATTTAAAACTTTGGTGATTAAACAAAAAGTAAAACGGGATGAAAAACAATCCAGGCCCCTAACTAACAAAAATAAAAATAAAGTGGATTTAAGATCCCAAATCCAAAAAGGGGATAAATGAAGGGAAATCAAAACAAAAAAAATCAAACGGTAATTTTGCCCTTTAAACCCAAGGGGCCCCCATGGGGGGTCATTACACCAAAAAAAACAAAAACCAAACTTCGGGTAGTATACGATGTCGGAAAGACTTTAAAAGAAAATAACAGTCTGAACGACTGTTTTTATCGCGGTCCTTTTTAGGGTTCATTTTACTTATTGGAATATTGTTTTAGAATTTTGAAAACTCCGATCCATTGTAGGCCGAAATCGAGAGGGCGGGTTCCCTTTTAAATAGAACTTCAAAGAGATTTAACGTGATGTTACAAAGGTTTTAGGTTAAAAGATATTGACAATTTAATTACTAAAAGGGGATGTTTAAATACAAGAGTTTCGCTTTTTTCGGGTACCGTTTGGAGTTTTTGTAAAAATCCTTTTTTTTTGTGGGAAAATTGAAATCATCTTGACACTTTTTAAAAATGAAAAAATTTGGGAAAAAAAATAAAAAAAAGATATCTTTTCGTGGATAATATGAAAAAAGGTGCAAAAAAACATAACAGAAACGAAGATTCCTTTTTAAAAAATCAAAAAACTATATTTAAACTGGATTATGAATCCCAAGAGAATGGGGTTCAAATAATGAAGAGGGCAATTTTACTCTTTTCCTGAAACCGGCAGAAAATGGAAATTTAAAGAAAGTGCTAGGCTTGAAAAGGGAAATTGGGGAAAATGGGTACTTTTTTCAATCGTTCTCAAAAATGTATGCCAAAGTCTTTTCCCTGCTACCAAAAAAGGGGAAAATTTTAAATACCTTTTCATCCTTTTCGATCCACTAGGGTTGATTAGGCCCCGGGTTTCCCTTTAAAAGCTAAATTTTTTTCTACAAGGGAAAATTTTTAAAAAACACCCAGAGTGTGAGAGCCCTCAGGGGATTTAAAGACCAAAAAAAATGGTTTATTTAAAAGAAAAAAATGAGAATGTGGAAAATGTTGTATAAAACCCAAAATCTATATTGCAAACTGTTCAAAACTAGTTTAAATCGCATTTTAGTTTTTTGCCAATGCATCACAAAAAAACGTAACCTGTTGCAAAATACCCCTTTAAAAACGGTTTAGAAGATAAAAACCCAAAAGGGAGATCCAAACTTTTCAAAAACACGTTTAGCCTTGAAAAAACTTCTTACAAAAATAGAAAATCTTTGCTCTTGTTAAGGTTTAAAAGAGTTTCAGTTTTTAAGAAAACACTTCTATTACCAAAAAGAATTTTATCCCTTAAAGGGTTTTTGACTTTAAATTGTGCGATTTGGAAAAGTTAATAAACTGCTGTAATGCAAGTCAAAATTCCCGGTATTACCCAATTCTTTTTCCCAAAATACCACCGGGCCCTTATGGGAAATTTTACTATTAATTTCCAAACCCCGTTACGGAGATTTTGCTTTCGCCCAACTAGTTTTCCCTTCAGATAGTTAAACTTTTAACATTTGATATGTATTTGTTGTTAATGTACAAGCATTTTTTGAAGCTGTCCCAAAATTCTGTCCATCTTGTTTTGTCACCCATTAAAAACTGATCATATCTATTTTTGGAAGCTTGAATTGATGACATTTTTTCTCATTTTCTTTAACGTTTTTCTTTTTTCTTGTTGTCTCATCTGAGCTTCAAGTAACTGTTGAATGTTCTTTTGAACCTCCACTAAATCATGTGTGTAATCCTTTTGATCAATTTACTTTGATCTAATTTTTCTTTACTTTGCATCAACGTTTTTAGTGAACACTTGTAAATTTTGACACATGTTCGAAGGCTTTTTTTCACACAAGGTAGATCTTTCGTCAATAATTTCCTCAATCCATCTCGCTTTACTTGTTTGTCAATCGATTCCACTTTATTTTTCACTTTGTCTCTCAACCTTTTCTTTATATTCTTTTACCTTCTCAAAACATTTCGACACTTCGTTATAGCATTCTGTTCTAAATCAAATCCTCATCGATTTCTGGTGTCCAACAGACCAATCCACCCTTTTTGTATTTCTAAGTCTAAAATATTTTCGGAACGCTGGTGCCTTACACCTTTAATATATTGTAAATACTCGCGCATTTTCTGATGTAGAGAAATTTAATTATATTTTGTTTCCACCTACACGTTATACTTAAAACACCTTTTAATCTACTTTATTTCTTGTACCTACTTTGTACACACTTTTTTGACTTTAAATCGAATATTTCACATCTTTTTACTCTTTAATTCCAGACATTTTTATAAAGACAAATGCTTTTTTTAAAAACATGATTTTTTTGTTTTTCTTTTCTAACTTTTCAATAAAGCCAACTTTCAACAGTCTTTCTGTTGATATTTAAGAACCTCAATTTACCTTTAAACTTGTTTCCTTTTCACTTTTAGACTGTTCCATTTAAAATTGCTTTTTCTCGACCTTTTACAGCTTCCTTTAACTTGTCTACATTAGATTCAAGAAGAGTTTTATACACTTTAAACTTTAACCAGTTTTTTAAATCCTTTTCCTTCTTTATCTACTCCTTAGCTTTTGTAAAATTTTTCTTTTTAAATTTTCCAAAGTTTTTAAGATCCATCATTTTTCGTATATCGTATATCCGTAGATCCGTATATCCGGTTCGCGGGACCATTTTGTAGTAGAGACAGTTTTGTAGTAGAGATGAACTTAAAATTAAATACAGTCCTCTGGGGTGTGTTCGGTAAAAAAAAAACAAAATCTGTCTCTACTACAATTCTATATTAAAACAAATCTGCCATAAGTGTTTTTTTCCAGTATGAAAACCTGTTCAAGTTTAACTTTTTCTGAATTTTAACCTTTTATTAGGTTTAAACTGCATCTTGTTTTTCCAAGAAATGATCTTTTCAAAGTTACAAAAACAGGTATTATTATCTGTGTAATATTCAAGGGGTTAATTCTAGGTTTGCAACATCTATGAAAACATGAATTTTCTAATAAAACAAAGATACAAAAAAGTAAAGATTAGAAAGGAAAGTTCTGTTACCAAACGTTTACATCTTGAATGCTTTATTTGAAAATTTATAGAAGTTCCAAAACTAGAAGATTCTTTTTCCACGTTCATAACTAATTCATTGGCGGTTTACATAACATAAATAATTTAAAAACGATTCGTTGCGATCTAATATTGTAGATCTACGTAAGGTCGTGCATTCATATAGCAGAAACCTTGTTTATTATTATGATTCTTGAAAATACCTTGTACATTTGTAATGCTATTTATTCGGACCGATCCATATCTTTACTAGGGGTTCTATATCGTTTTTGAAATAAGGCTTTTAAACCAATGGCTTCAATCGATATGTTTTAAAATAATATGTGTGTGTATGTCGTTTTACAGATCAATTACATTTATGAAGCAATTTATGTTTTCAAAGGCCCATTATGCCCAGAAAATGCTTTATTTTCAATTTTCAAAAAGCTTTTTTATATTTGATGCCCTTGAATTACAGGTTTCCAAAAATATACTATTTGGTAACTATTATTGGTCTAATAGGTTTTCATCATGCTTTACAAACATTATTTAAAACGGTAAAAACTGGTTCATAATTGCCTTTGTATGAAGGGGAAAAAAAATTGCTATTTCTGAGGCACAAAGTGTCTTTAATGAATAAGACAGGGTTCGCACTAAATTTTGCATAATTATAATAGAATGCATAGAAAGTCAAAACATATTTCGTAGAAATAATATCGAATTTAGTCAGCATCTATCTCGAAAATACATTCCCAATGTTACAAATAAAATTTAAATAAAAAATGACGTAATTTGATTTTCAGCCGAAGAAAGGACGGCAAAATGCATTTTTTGGGTTGCATTATGTAAATTTTATCCCATTGTTAAAATTTTACGTGGAAATTTAGATTCCCGTTTTGTCTATTCTTGCCTATATTTATTTATTAGTAAAGTGTTTTTGGAAAAAGGGAAATTAATAACAAGAAAGAGAAGGTCTATTAAAAAAAAAATTAAAAAGAGACACAAAACGATGTCTTTGAAAATCCATGATTTTGTGATAGAAATGAATTACTTAAAATTTAAATTTTAAAACACAAAAAGTTGTATGGTTAGATGAGATTAAAAATAAAAGAACGTGTAAGGGGCCAAATATATGTTACAGATTAATTGGGAATTATGTTTATCATATGATGGTTTTTATGTTTATTTTAAAGCCAAATGTTTGGGGCTATAATTTTTATTATGTTCTATTATGAAATTTTCCAAAACTTATGTCAATATGTTGGTAAATAAAACTTTTTTCAGGGTGCTATTCATCTTTGGCCTCGTAAACTCTTTTCTATGCCAAAACAATAAGTGTTCAAGTTATATACAATGTTCGCAAAGCGTGTTATAAAATTAATACAATTTAAAAACAAAATTCTATTGCCAAAAACGAATCAAGTGTTTCGTTCATAACTATATACAATTTAGAAAAAAATATGCGTGTCCAAGACTTTTGAATTAAAAACTAACAAAAAGCAGAAAAAAAATGCTTATTGCTTTTAAGTGAAAAAACTACATAAAGATATTAAAATTATTATTCGAAGACTTTAAAATAAGTCGATTTTTTTATTTTTCGGATTTCCTCGACGGTATCAAAACAAATTACTGGGCGTTATCAAACGTAACAGGAAATGGACAACATTGTTTGATACTGGGCCATTTCAATATAATGTTGAATCAACTGTACATTTGATTCCTCAGAGAGAATATTAAAACAATTCATCCCATCAAAATGTCTCTTTTGCAATGACTTAGTAAATGGATCGTTGATATTTACCCGCAACGATTTCACATACCATGCTCCAAATGTGATGATCTATCAGGAAACTGCACCATTTGCACCTCATAGTTACGCTTGTATATCATTATTTTTGTTTGATACCACAGGCACTGCGTTTATTTCCATATACCATTACTTAGCCACGAGAAAACGTCTTGGCTGTATAGAATTTAAATTTTTTACAATTCAAATTTCATTAGAAAAGTATTCTTATAATCACACTGTCATATATTACAGAAAAGTACGTAAAATGCTTTAAAACAAAAATAAATTCTAATAAAGACTATTAACTTTACATAAAAATTTTCACGAGAGTAATTCAAAGTCCA